>NC_046375.1:5067087-5424275 GCF_011125445.2 Fundulus heteroclitus
GCTCTTCTGGCTGCAGGAGCCTAGTTGCAAGAGACAACAGAAGGAACCGCTCACCCCCACAGGCTCACTCTGCTGCGCGTAGCACAACTTGAGCATGTCATTTAAGTTATCTGCCAATTTTGCACAGCTACAGACTGCAATTTATTCACATTCTTATTAGCAAAATAGTTCATGTATCATCCAGTCGGACTGGATGGCGTTGGTCTATGAGCGTTTTGGGGTTTATTTTCCCCAAGTCTTGCCAGAAATTCTCAGTAAGCTTTAGGTTTGGATTGTGATTAGGCCATTCTAGCACATGGATATGCTTTAATCTGAGCCATTTAAAACGTTCTGGAGTATGTTTAGGATTATCTCGCTTTTGGAAGGATAACCTTCGCCGGTGTTTCGAGTCTTGTGCAGCTGCTAACAGGTTTTATTCCAGGTTTCCCCAGAATATTTAGTCACAGCCGTCTTTCCATCAACTCTGAACAGCTTCCCTGTCCCTATAGAAGGGATTGGTTTCATTTGACCACAGCACCTTCTTCCCTCTTTACCTTGTCCCATACCTGACTCGTGGCGACTGCAAACAAGATGTCGTACTGTGCTCTTTAAGCGACGGCTTTCTTCTTCCCACTCTTCCGTAAATTACATATTTGTGCATAGTTGTTGTGTCGGAGAATCTGCCCGCCTGAGCTGTGGCTCTCTACAACACATAAAGGAGTTACTGCGGGTCTGTTTGCTGCTTCTTTGATTAATATTCTCCCTCTGACCCTGTCAGCAGAGCCGGCCCAAGGCATAGGCAAACTAAGCCGCTGCTTAAAGTCCCCAAACCACTAGGAAGCCGCCATAAATGCCTGAATTTGAACACTTACTATAGATCTGATATTAGTATATTTGCTTAATTGAAATTCACTTTGGAAAGTGCCTTGAGATGACATGTTTCATGAATTGGAGCTATATAAATAAAATTGAATTGAAAATGTAATCGAATTGGTTTCAGCAGAGATGAACCGAAATATTTTTTTATGTTTAGTATTTAAATTAAATATTTAAAGAATGTTTTTTCAATTACTTTCCTAATTTTTTTTTTGATCCCCAATTGTTGGGTTACCATGGCTGCAATCTGATGCTACAAGTTTAATCTTTTCTTTGTGACAGAGCTCAGTTTGTTCACAAATACAGCTTAGCAAATAATGACCTGTAATTGCTTTTAAGCTCAGCCAATTAGACATGGCCTCCACTCCCAGATTCCACCAAATATGCATAGAAAGCCCCAAAATACAATTCTGTATTCAAATACAAACGCAACCTTGGGCCGGTCCTGCCTGTCAGTATTAAATTACACATAAACTGACTCTAGTTACTTCTTGAGGTAAAAGGTTGAGCTGGATTTTATTTAGGAGTGTAAGACTAATGCTATATCTTCCTTCCACTTAATGGTTGTGTGAAAATTTGTGTTCACCTATTAAATGTGTTGTGACAAAAGAAAATGTGAAAACCATTTTAAAATGGAAAGTTTTACTCTTCTCACTGATATGTCAGTGATGCTTTGCAGCTTTTACCAAATCCTGAGCTTTTATCAACCGCCGTTAAAATGACACGTCCTCAAAATGAAAAAAAAAACTCGATTCATTGTCAGTCAGACTAAAACAAAATTGTATATATTTTCTATATAAAAAAATTAAAGCATTGCCATTGTTGAATATATTGCTCTGATACAAAGGGCAGACAATAGAGAAATAAGCCTTAAAATTTATGTCCAAAGCTGTAGTGAGAGCCTTTCAGGTCATAACTGCTCCTATTTTCACAGCTTTTTATTGCGTTCATTTTGTTTTGCAATTGTGAATTGGACCCTATGGGGAACATCGAGCGGCAATAAACATTATGTCTATTTTATTGTCTGAGGTTTGATTTAAGATTTCAAAGCACACTAGAGCTTTCCCCCTTCAAGCAATATTAATCCCTAACTACTGTACACAAATCAGCTCAAGGCCTCAGTCTGAAAAAGCAGGAACCGGTCATTTTCTCATTTAAACATAAAAAAAAAATCTGCATTTAGCAAGTGTGTTTCCTAAGAGGATTTTCTGAACATGCAAAAGAAGAAAAAGATAAAAAAACGATCAGAATAATTAGAACTTGAGCTCGAAGAACAAAAGAAGAATTTATCTTCAACTATTTGAAATCATTAATTATCATATTTGGATTAGAGAAACTGCCTTTTAATGATTTTGATGATGTCCAAAGCCAAGCAGCTCCATTCTCTTGTGCTTGTCTGAGACAGAGTCCAGGAGGGAAACCTGGACAGCTCTCTTGTGTCACGCAATTACAGCCGCTGCTCATTTGGGGGCGCTATCACAAGAAGCTCCCCGATATGAACTCCAGGCAAGGCAGCAAACTATCAGCCTGTTGCTCTGCATACAAAATACAAATTCAGCAGTACAGAAAAGGACCGGGGAGAATGATACACAACAACATGGTGATGTGGGTTAAAACGATACGATAAACGACTTCCACGTTTTCAGGTCACATTCTGTATGTGTCCACAACTCATACGTAAAAACATCACTTCCTACCTTTGGATCACTAGAAAGTCCAATTGTTGCAATGTTTTTAGGAGAAGAAGTGTTCCCTTGTTTGATCTACATCAGAATTCAGATGATCTTTCAAACCTGTCCAAACAAATTGGTCTATCGATGGGGGGGGGGACTCTGATCCATTTAAAGCAGACAGCTCTGGTGTGAAAGCTCTCTAAAGTAGAACCCAGCCACTCTAGGAAGAAGCTCAGTTTAGCCGCTTGTATCTGGGGGCTCATTCTTTCGGTTATTATCTATATATCATACTCACTATTGAAGGCTGGAATGCTGCTGGCACAGTGAGACATGCAGTTTTGAATTTAAAGTACAAAGTGTTTTCACCACCTCTACGTACTGTTTATTACTGTCACGTTCCAAGAAAGTGATTCATCTGGAGAATTTGCTTGAAAAAGTAACACTACATACATGCGAACTGGTAATAAAAGCCCGACACTAAAGGACGTTTGTACAGAACATATTAGATTCATCACTGGGATGGCAGCGCCTCTCAATACAAGATCCATATGCATGAGGAAAATGTGAGGAAGCTGCAGAGCAGATTATATTGAAAAATATGCAAGGACAGTCGTGCCTTTGTGTGAAAAAAAATTATCTTTTAAAATATGCAAAGATTGGGAAAGCCATTGACTTCATTTAGTAGACATTGAAAGTGCCTGAAGAATATTCCTATTTTGGACCTGATCAAGTGTGCCAGGCATGGATTATTAATTCAAGCGTTGCTGCACGGCCTCTCTGTTTCCTTCAGCTCCTTAATGAAGTCAACAGACTGTCGAACAGCTGCATATTGTTGGCATTTTAATTGATGCACTGTATACACCTCTCTTTTTTCTAAAGACGACCCCGTCACCACAAGTGCATGGTGGAAATAAATCTGTTTTATTCATTCCTCATGTTACTTCCACATTATTAGTAACAAAAGCTATTACAAATAACGTTGGTGCAAAATATTTTCTCAGTCAAGTCAAGGAAAAAAGGTTCTGTATGAGATTAAAATATGAAAACCGACGTTTTCTTTTTCAGGTAAAAATTTGACTTGATTTATTGATTTGCATGTGTCCCTATGAGCTTTTCACTTGTTGTTGACCTCTTTATGATTTAGCATTTTAGTCAGTTTTGCTGATTTTTTTTTTTTTTAAGTCAATAAAACCATCATTCATCTATTCAAATGCAGGGTATTTCATAGTAATTTACTGTGGCGTCTCTGTATTTGGGGCCAGTGGGGCCTGGCCCCACCAGATGTCGATGTGGAGCTCTATGTTCTCAATAATCAGTGGGACAGAATCGTTCTTTCTAGAGCAATATTGTAAAAAAGACCGAGACCCTTACCAATAAAATCCATCCATCCATTTTCTAACATGCTTATTGTTATTGGGGTCGCGAGGGGTGCTGGTGCCAATTTTCAGCTGTCAATGGGCGAGAGGCGGGGTTCACCCTGGACAGGTTGCCAGTTTATCTCAGGGCAACACAGAGACAAACAGGACAAACAACCATTTACCGCAGGAGAATTTAGAAAGGCCAATTAACCTATCAGTCATGTTTTTGGACTGTGGGAGGAAGCAGGAGTACCCGAAGAGAACCCATGCATGCACAGGGAGAACATGCAAACTCCATGCAGAAAGACCCAAGGCAAGGGTAGGACTCGAATTTTTCTGCAAGGCAACAGTGCTACCCACAGCACCACTGTGCAGCCCCCCATGTTAGAAACATTTGTGTCTATATATCCACCAACGTTTGTTTGAATAAACATCTGAAATCGCAGTACTCTTGCCCAACACGCTCTCAGTAGACGACTGTGGGGCACAAATCCTCTGGCACCGAGCTCGGATCGACCGATCAAAATACTTGAATTGCACACCTTACGTTTACATTCTGCCGGATAGTATGCGACAATCTAGGCAAGGCAAGGCAGAATTATTTGTATAGCACGTTTCAGTACAAGGACAATGCAAAGTGCTTTGCATGATTAAATATTGGAAAATAAAAACAAATAAAATAAATAAATAAACTGTTGGAATAAAATGTAGGAAAATGGAAACCAACAGCACACATTATTCTAGAGTTGGTTGTTCTTGCTGGCTCATTGAAGGATTGATGTGAATCTTTTCTCTTCAATAAATGAACATTATGAATGAGCCTTTATTTGTAATGTTATGTATACATTTTTAATTACATTTAGCTTATATAAAATAGATTTTCTAGTGTGTTGGTTTATGCTAATTTATCTGTTTAATTTAACATTGATCAAAGTCAGGTTGTATAAATCACAGAAAAATGGGTTGCTGCTAATAGGTGTTGAGTTTTTGCGCTCGCTTAACTTATCATGCCAGAGATGCCACTGCTTAGGACAGATGTGTCCAAAGTGCGGCCCGGGGGCCATTTGTGGCCCCTGTGCTGATTTTGTGCGGCCCTTCAACTCCATTTTAAGAAAGATTTGATCCACCAGCAAAGGTGGCTGATACAAATGGCAACTTTTAATTTTTAATTAGGGCAAAATTATTATAGACAGGTTACATTTTTACAATTGAAAATGTCAGGTGAAACACAAAGTGATTGTTTTTTTAATGACCACACCTTTTACATTCTCTTTAAATTCATAGCAAATAGGACCACATCTATCCAAGGTCGTTTTCTCAAATGCAGACTTTGGTGCATTTGATTCTGATTTCAAAGATATAGTGATCAAATCCTGTTCTGAAATCCTATTTTTTATTTTTTTGATCAAGCCCGAAATAATTAGTGAACTGGATGACCATCTTTTAATGAGGCAAATGAGCAAAACCTTTTTAATTCAGATCTACAATGATTTACACATCCCTTTCTGGCTGAATTTCTGACTAATTAGTTTAAATAAAACGATCATGTTTTGTAGAGCAAGTTAAAAATAATTTTTTGGTTATTCATTATTTATTTATTAGTTTTGTGGCCCTCGATCACCTCTGACTTGATGATTTCGGGCCATGTGGCAAAAAGTTTGGACACCCCTGGCTAAGGAACATCGATAAAATGTAAAATGATATAATATAGTCACATCAAAGATTGGAAGTATAACAACATTGAAGAAAATAAACAGGAAATGAAAGAAATGATAAAGTAATCTTAGTCCTTGATGGGTAAGCTGCTGTAAACAGTAATGTTTCTAAGGAGTCAACAGTTTCTGCACATCTCAGGTTTTCAGACGGTTGCTTCCAGAGCTGAGGAGCATAGAAAGTAAATGCTGCCTCCCCTTGTTTATTCCTCATTGTCTGAACACAGAGCGTATACGTCTCTCATGGCCTGAGGCGTCTACAGGGTTCATCCCTGACTAGCAACTCAGTAATGTATGGAGCTCGATTTAGTGCTTCATAAACCACCAAGAAGATTTTAAATGATATCTTTTTACAAACATTGAGTGAGTGAGTGCAGTAATTTATAGACTGAGACCTAAACACAATTAGCAGAATCTAACCTATTGACAAGCATGCACCGGTTTTCTGTGTACTGTACTGATGAGAACCCCATTATTCTGGCTAAGTTTTAAAGCTGATTTATTGATTAACTTTGGCTCAGATTTTAGTCTAAGTCCATTATAACGCCGAGTTGGTTTGCTTGTTTTGTGCTGTTTAGCCCCTAGTTTAGTTTTGATTTCAAATATTGCATTTTAGGACCAAAAACAATGACTTGTCTTTTCTGTATTGAGTATGAGGAAGTTCAAGAACCATTTTATAGGTTTGCCTTCTCACTTCATCCTGCTGCAGTGCTATGGTACTCGTCCATGGATCAACAGATAGCGTTTAGTTTAGTTTGGGTTTATTTTACACTCCATAAAATTTTTTTTGAATTATTTCTTTTTTTTTAAATAGACCTTCTCTGCAAAATGTATGTCTATAGGGCATATTTGTTTCTTGTAATTAATGCACAGGAAAATTTAAATAAAATCTCAATTGCAATTTTGGTTGACAAAAATAGGCATTTTGAGTTTTGGCAAAATCGCACGGCCCTAGTATTTACCAACCAAAAAGATCCAATACATCTTAGGAATAACTGTTAGCACAGTCTCTACCCCACGTTGAATCTAAAACCCTTATACAATAAGAAGGCACATCAATTTTCCTGCCCCAATGTTAAGACTGGAGACATTGAGGGTGTGCGATAGCTGGCTATAGTATTTGTTAGTTCGACATCGTAGGCGTCTAAGTGTTTGCACATCAGCAGATTTTATGTGACAAACCTCTGTGGGTCTGTGATTGCTTGTAGTTATTGGGACTTTCTTTGGTTATTCTTTAAAATCTAATTCCTAAAAGTCAACTTTTCAGACATTATGCATATATTTGGTTGGCTTTAAGGTGGGTAATATCGGAGGTTGTAGCAATACTTTTATTAATTATAATGTTTTTATCTTTGAACTTTTATCAGGTAATGCACAGTTTCATTGATTGTAACTGTATTTATTCTCTCTGTTGTTTTTTGTACTGTTCTTTTTGTGATATATGTTTTTTTGGTGTCAGGCAGTGAAGATTAAAACTAAGGCTGAGAGCAATTCAGTGTAAAGCACATTTTTCTTTGAGATTATTGTTCGTATACATGATCTTTGTTCAATGAACGAAAAAAAACTAATTCAATTAGCCTTGTTTTTTACAATGTGGGAGAATAGCCCTATGGCATATGGATAAGAAATTCTGATAGGTTATGATTGTTTCCTACAATGATCCTGTCGCCTTTAATTAATCAAGGTCTAATTTACCCAAAACCGAGCTGCCACAGGTGCATCTTTCTGATGACGACACATAACCTAACTCACCATAACTCCCCTGAGTGAATTCATCTGTAGCTTTCTTATTTGTGTCTCCTCTTTATTATGGTGTTTTTAATCAAAGTCATCTTCCAAAGATGTTCAGATTTATACGATACAGCTCCAGAACGTTTGCAAGGATTTCTTCAAATCTTGGCAACAAAGAAACACTTTGAGGTAGAGTCATCGGTGCGACTTTGCCTATTTTTGCCTTGCCCACCAATTGAGACCATGACCAGAAAATTTGAGCGGTTTTAAAAGCTCAAACCGGCACTACCTGTTACACCTACCTTTAATAATTATTTCAACATAATAACTTCTTTCTATATACTCTTCTATATGTTCTATATGTTATTCTGCGTGATTTGCTGAAACCAAAATCGTAAAGCTTTAACCATTGAATTGGGAAGGAAAAACAACACATCAAGAACGCTGATTTCTTGTTACAGAAGACTGGGGTCTTCTGTAACCCCAGTCGGTCGAGGCAGATGACCGTTCATACTGAGCCCGGTTCTGCCGGAGGTTTTTCCTTCCCGTTAATGGGTGGTTTTTCTTCCCACTGTCGCTTCATGCTTGCTCAGTATGAGGGATTGCAGCAAAGCCATGTACAATGCAGACGACTCTCCCTGTGGCTCTACGCTTCCCCAGGAGTGAATGCTGCTTGTCGGGACTTTGATGCAATCAACTGGTTTCCTTATATAGGACATTTTTGACCAATCTGTATAATCTGACCCAATCTGTATAATATGATTGAACTTGACTTTGTAAAGTGCCTTGAGATGACATGTTTCATGATTTGGCGCTATATAAATAAAATTGAATTGAATTGAATTGAATTTAAAAACAAATCAACATTTTGATCATCTTTTAGCGGATATTTTAACGTATAGGATTCATAAATGATTAAACCATGTATTAAAAGGATCTGGTTGAGTTGTAAAATATATCAAATGCTTCAGAATATGTTAAAAACCAGTCAAAAGTCGCTCTTTTCGCCATAAACCCTTATGTTTACAAATGTAAGCTGTGCCTCTTGTGATGTCAATTAGGACTTCTTATTCTTCAATAGCCCGTGTTTGGTTCATTCCTGCAATGGAAATCTGTACTTCATTACCCAGATGGGTTTTAATTGTTAGTGTTAGTCATTGTTGGTGGAAAAGCACACCTCAGGACAGTCTCTTTAAGCTTGGGTAGAGCCTCTAAAAAACATCCCACCCCTGACCCACATTCAGCAAAATGAACATCAGGCAATTTCAAACATGTTGAAATAAACCTAAAACGCCTTCACTCCTCAACATTTTTGCGGCTGCTTGCTTAAACGCACAAAGGGTGGACGTACCGAGCAGCGACCCGATCAGGATGAGAACCTGGACGGTGGTGGTGAAGTCCCGGTAGGCTTGATCTCGGACGAGGCGCTCCTGCTGCTGCAGCTCCTCCAGCTCGGTTCCGTGTGCGGGCGGGCTGCTGGTGCTGTCCCACCGGCCCGACGCGTTCAGGAGATCCAGCCAGAGGTGGGCTGCTGTGAAATTCACCGCGCCGTCCCCCACCGTCGCTTCCCGGCTCCAGCCGTCCATCTCCACCGCGCACAGAGACCCGAGATGGGAATTGGCTAAGTAAGGTTGGAAGATGCTGGTCGCAAGAACTGGGGGAGCATGGTCGGATCGTAGAAATTATGGTGGGTAGAGAGAGCGAGAGAGAGGTGTGGGGGGGGGGGGGAGGAAAAAACCTACTGTGGGAGACTGTGGATGGCAAAACGCAGAACGGAGAGGTAGGAAAATACGCGCAGCCAATAAATAGGTTTTTTCTCTCTCTCTCTCTCTCAGCAAATATATGGTAATACAGAAAACAAAATATCACTCGTTACAGCTCAAGCTTCAGCTTCCGACCCACATTTTCCTCAGTAGGAACGCATGGCAGATAATACGGGATCAATGCAAGCCACGCACGCTTCGGATGGCTGGAAGGTGCTCCCTGACATCGGGAGCGTCACCTGGCCGTGAGACGTCCATGATCCACGGGGGAATGTAACGCGCCCCGGCCCCCAAAAAAAAAAAATGCTCCCCTCTCTGCTTCTCTGCAAAACCAAACAACAACAACAAAAAAGCCTAGATAGATGCTGTAGAGGCTGTTCTCTTTGCAGACTGGATGGCGTGGAGAGAGACTGCAGCCGTGTCTCCCAGCGTGAGGTGAAAGAATGGTGAGGAGAGCCCCTCCTTCTGCCCGTGGCACCGACAAACTCCACTGAATCTCATGAATGACATGCAGCACGGCCAAACTGCATTCCAATTAAGTTATAATGATGAATGGACTGTCAAACACGCCCCAGAAGATGTAGCCTATTGTGTTACACAATAGATATTTTTTTTAAAGCAACAAGCCAGACTTTTTTTTTTTTTATCATTACACTGACCTTCAGTGGCGGTCCCTGCATGTATGCTGCCCTAGGTGAGCCTAGATCAGAGATCAACAACCATTTTGAAGCTGAGAGCTACCTTATTGGTACTGTTTCCTAAGAAGGGCTACCTGTACTGACATTTGAACAATAGAGTCAGAATTTACATTGCTTTCAAATCTATGTAAATACAAGTAGGATTAAAAAGGAAGAGAAATAGGCATTTTTTTTTAATAGGCTTGAGGGGACAACATATTGTCCTGGGGGCTACCTGGTGCCCACGGGCAAAATGTTGGTGAACCCTGGCCTAGATCATCAATAAGATGTTGGGATTATTTATCAGTTTTTTTTTTTGTTTGTTTGTTTTGAGGAAAAACTAATGGTGCGTTCACACATGAAAAAAAGCTTCTTCTCCGCCGTGCTCCTTCACAACAACACTGTGCCCTGATTGGTTGACACGACAATTACTGACAGAAAAGTTCAGATTTCTGAACAACGACGAAAGTCATCACGGGTTTCGCTTCACTCTGGGTTAGCTCTATTTACCCTAATCTCGCCGTTTGCATCGCTAGAAACACATCCTTCGCACTGCTTCGCTCCTGAACGAGCCTCTACATAGGCGTATGTAAATCCCTCGCTCAGGTCTCCTCCTTCACGTTCGGTGTGAACGCACCTTTAGGTGACGTTCTCACTGCAGGTCAACAATAGCAGACTTCACTGCAAAAAGAGAACTAAAAATAAGTCAAAATGTCTTGAAATGAATGTATTTCTCCTTGATTTGAGCAGGTAAATAAGATTATTTGCCAATGGAATGAGTATTTTTACCCCTAAAATAAGATAATTAGATATACTGCACTTGAAATAAGATGATGGAGATGAATTGTTCCTATTTTAAGTGTAAATACGTTATTCCATTGGCAAAAAAACTTATTTACCTGCTCAAATCAAAGAAAAATACTCTGATTTCAAGAAAAAAAATCTTATTTTTAGTTCTATTATTGCAGTGTTCAGAGTTGGGGTTGTGCTTCAGACACCATTCACTTCATTGTGGATTTTACACTTGCACATTTTGCTCCTATACTCCATTTGTATGGACCGCCCTGTCGTTTGTCCACACAAACGCCTCTTTTCTCTTTTTAGCCTTCGTTGTTTTCGCCTGCTCTTCTTCCTTCTTCCAGCATTAGCAACCCACTCACTGGCGTGGCATAGGTATTACAATTCAATTCAATTCAATTCAATTCAATTTTATTTATATAGCGCCAAATCATGAAACATGTCATCTCAAGGCACTTTACAAAGTCAAGTTCAATCATATTATACAGATTGGGTCAGATTATACAGATTGGTCAAAAATGTCCTATATAAGGAAACCAGTTGATTGCATCAAAGTCCCGACAAGCAGCATTCACTCCTGGGGAACCGTAGAGCCACAGGAAGAGTCATCTGCATTGTACATGGCTTTGCTGCAATCCCTCATACTGAGCAAGCATGAAGCGACAGTGGGAAGATGTCGCTTCATGCAATGTCTGTTATTGCTCGCGACGGGTTCGAGCACTTCCATATTTACGCTCAACCTTAGACTGTAGCCTCAGTCTAAGGTTATAGAAGAGTATAAAAGAATGTTTTATTATTTTTTTACATTGAGAAAAAAGATTTCATGAATCTCAAACCGTGTTTTACATAATCCGTTTTTAGTGATGCGGTTGATGATAGACTTCAGTCAATACTTTAAATCCGTTCAATTTACCTCTAAATCAGAAATTTGAATTCCATAGAGTCTTTAGGTATAGAGCCCTTTAAACACCCACAGAACCAAAGTGCTGTACAGAGAAAAAAAATAAAGCAGCAGTCACATAATACAATAATACACCAATGATAAAATAAATGACCTAAAAATGAATAAAACAGCCTTGTATTAAAAACAGGTACCAACTTCAGCTTTATGTACAGCCATGTTTCCTTGCAATGCTTATACTGTGCAAGACATAGGGGGTACTCTACCTTTCGTGTGACCAGGCATCCCACTAAACAATGGAAACTTGTTCAGGGCGCAGCTGGAAAATTACTTCTTTTTTTTAAACATCTCTGAATATTAGGTTTTCATTTTCTGTTTGTCATAATCATCGAACTTACAAGAAATAAATGCCCAAATATTTCACTGTATGTGTAATGAATCCATGTATGATTTTTACTTTCTGAAATGAGTGACTGATATTCAGATGTTAGTAGTATGAGCTCAGTGTGTTGCCCCTGTACTATTAAAATCACATAATTATTTAAGGCGCTACAAGAAGAATATGCTGTTTACTCATTAAGAAAAACTAAACAGAAATTAATCAGATGGAAAATTATGAACTGGGATATTTACAAATTCATACCAGAGACTCTTACAACTCAGGCAGAACCTATGTTGAAATTTCTATTTGAAAGCTTTGGGTTTTGCGAAATCCTGCTGCAGAAATCAATACTTTATCCTCACATTTTTAGTGTACCTTTGTTAACGATAAGAACTAACCACTGCTAGGTATTTTCAAGTGTATGCATCAACATTACATCAAAAGACAGTCCGTTCTGTACTTTAGGAAGACGCTAAACCTTTTCAAAAGGATCCTCTTTTACAACGCAGTTGTTGCCTTCAGTTCACACTTCAACAGGACCTTGTGACATTCCCCTTGGGTTTGATGAAAATACCAGGAGGGGACGTGCCTCTGCGATGCCAAACAGTTCGCATAACAACAAACGAACCAGCGCTGCACAAAGGTTTTCCAACGCGCCCCTTGAATTTAGTTTGCTTCCAATTATGACACAGACATCAATCATTGTTTAATGCAAATAGATTTCCAACCGTTTTGTAGGTCTTCTGTCGGTTCCTTATGACTTTGGCTGCTTTTTCCACACACCTTTTGCAAAAAAGTACATACAGCACCAACAGTCTGGTGCCATGTCTCTCAGAAAAAGGAAAAAAAAAAAACTATTAAAGACCTGATGATGGACCCAAAATATACATCATGCTTTGATTACCTAAAACAGTGTCAAGCCAAAGCATTTTTACCTCCTACACTGTCACTTCATTTGTCGTGTTTCAATCATAGAGCAAGCGTCAGTGTATTTCATTGGAAATCTCTATGCTAGACAGATGCAAAGTAGCACAAGAGTGAATGCGGCTGAATGGGTAGAGTAGTTGTCCTGCAACTGGAGGGTTATCAGTTTTGCTCCTGCTTCCTGCTTCTACATGTTGGATGTGCCTCTCGTCAAGGCGTTTACGATCATATTGATGGCTCAGAAAAAAGTGCTTAAAATATAGAACAGGCAGTGGCTCTTAGTGTCGCTAAGCCTTGATATTTAGACGAAAATGCTTTTTGCTTGGAGGGTTGTGCTAAAACTTAGGCTTCCAAAGTTGTTAATTATTTGGTATTTTAGGACAGTATGAGTTCAGACTGCTGGTGAAAATTCTCAGTCATCCAGGTCATGGTCATTCCAAAAAAGTAAAAAAACAAAACAACTGGACTTGTTTTTCGTAGTTGAAGACGTTTCGCTTCCTCTCCAGGAAGCTTTCTCAATTCAAAAAGTCTGGAGTAATGTGGAGTAACAAGCTTTATACTACTGCCAAACAAAGGCATTGTAATGGCTTAGATAACATGCAAATTCAACCAAAGTTGCAAAGTTGAATTTGAAACGTCTTCCGCCACGAAAAACAAGTCCAGTTGCTTAGTTTTTTACTTTTTTTGGTATGAGTTCAGACATATCCAGGTTGGGAAGGCAACATGACATTTTAATGACATTTCTGCTTCCAACTCAAATACCAAACAGACCAGGAAAAGGCTTCAATCAACATAGCTGACTAACGGGTGTCCTTGTTGGCCAAGTGGCTCTTGAAGAAGGGACGTCCAGACAGTGTCCGGCTTTTGGACAGGTGACCAGCTGAAAGGACTCTTCGCCGTGACGTCTGGGGGTTGCAGCGGTCCGTTTGGCGAAGAAAAACACTGTTCCAGTTGTGGTCGTATTCAGAGGAGGCAAACAGGAACTGGCAGCTGGCCCGTTCCTTTGGAATCAAAGACGCCTTGTTGTTTTCCAGAGACGGGTCCGGTAGTGCCTTGTGTATATCTTGGAACTCAAAGGGAGATACCTTAACATTTTTTAGGATAGGAACAAGGGGGAGGAAATACAGTTTCCTTGTAGTGTAAAGGAATCATTGTATTTGCATCGTAACCGTTAATACAGACCGCAGCTGAGATCCCAAAGAGGAAGGAAGACATTGACAGAGCACAATTGCGTAAGATGGATATGTTGCCGATCCCAGGACCTTCGACCCATTAGGAGAAATAATGTTCAATATAGGGGTTATATATTGTTTAGGAGAGAGGTTTGAACCTGCTTTCCAAACAACACCTTTGTTTTTACATTAGCAAAAACATCTACTAGTTTGTAAAGATCAGAGGAATTGAAGCAAACAAAATACATTAAAAAAAAAACTTTGTGAACCAACTTTGAATGTACTGTATTTTGGGATTTTCTCCAAAGCACACAGACAAAACTTCACATAAATGCTGAAACGTGACCCCCACTAATATTTGAGTAATTTATCCAACAAATTGTGCTTCAATCACACGCTTTTGGTAACCATCAAGAAAGGTCTGGCATACATCTGGCTGAATATTTCACCCCACCTATCACCACACAGATTTAGTAGAGTCAATTTAAATGCACTGGTTTACAGGCATATTCCGGCTTTTAAGCATAGGCCACACATTTTCTATAAGATTTGGGTCAGGGCTTTGGGATAGCCATACCAGAAACTTAATGCTAAGCTGAAACTGCTGCAGCTCAGGACAAACATGAACCGGAAACTGCAGGATCGTGACTCTAACTATATTGAATGAACTGTGCATATATGTTATGAAAGTCTAAATATATTAAAATAAAAGTCTGAATATATGGAATGAGCTGTGAACATTTCCAGGTTTAGATGTGGTTTTGCCAGCTCCTAGTGATCCAACTCACCTTCATGTCCTGCCTTTGCCCACTCCACTTTCTCATCTTCTTTTTATATCATATAAAAAATTGCTGATGATTGAACAGGCAAGGTGTCAATTCCATTTACTTCCTGTCTGATTGTCTGTGTTCTGTATAAATAATACTGTTTTTGATTAAATTTTTAAATTGCAAAACACAGATTTTCTGTGTTTTTGCAATAAATATCTGAAAGGAGTTTACCTGGTGATGATAATAAAAGAAAAACGAGTGTTGTGTTTAGTAGTTATTGATATAGAGTCCTGTTGTTAAGCAGCAACTCTGGCCAGATGCAGTTTGGGTAAAACTTGGGGTGACATGGAAGTAATTAACCAACTACATAACTCTAAAGCTGCTCAGCATCAACTACTATTAGTCCGTTAAAACAAAAACATAATCTATAAGCAACTAGTCTTTCAAAGGGATAAAAAATGTAGGTTTCTAGGGGACTACAGTATTATACTTAAACTAACATCAATAGTAGAGATTAGTTATGATCATAGATAAATTTAGCTCACTGTTTTAAAAAGGTTTACATCAGTATAGATAACTCTATCAATTTTTTTAATTAACATTGTTTCTTAAAGCCATTGTAGCTTTAGCATCAGACAATGCCTGGAGTCGTTCCGGGCTCCAGTCTATGCCGTCTTTGGCTTTCTTCCACTTAAACATGCTGTAATAGGGATGTAGAAGTTGTGACACTCTGGGGAGGAAACGGTTGTAAAAAATTAACTATCCTTAAAAACTCCTGCAGAGCTTTCGCAGTATGCGGCGGTGGAAAATCTGACGGGTGCCTGCACCTTGTGTGGCAATGGAATGGCGCCGCTGAAGGAAGCACAGTGGCCCAAGAGGTCAATACCTGGCAACCCAAACTGGCATTTTGTCGGGTTGATATCAAGCAGCACACTTGTAGGCGTTAAAAAAAAAATCACGTAAGGGAGACAAGTGTTGTTCTGTGGAGCTGCTGGCCACAAGGATGTCTTCCAAATTAACAAAAACAAAGACAACCCATGCAAAACAAAATCCACCAACCTCTGAAAAGTATGTCCGGCGGCTTTAAGGCTGAAGAGCAGACATAAAAATTCAAAAAAGGAGTAAGGCGTAATGTTTTGGGGACAGTCTCCACGCACACAGGAACCTGGTGACAACCTTCCACCAAAGCCAGATGTGCAGAAAAATCCTGGATGTGGGGGACTGGGTAACAATCATTCTCCATTAAATTATTAAGTTGGTGAAAATCCCCACAAGGCCATGGAAATCCCACAAAGAGCAACCTGTGCTTCGATGTGGACGTACGATGACGGAGGGTTTGGAAGCCAGAAATCAAGGAGTTTAACAGCGACCGCAAAAATAGCCGGAGACAAAGGTGGAAGTTCCACCTCAACAGGCTGGGGGGAGCTGGCTTCGACATCAGACATCGGCATGTCCACTTGGGGGGGTCACCAATGTGGAGGATCAAAAAGGAGACAACACAGAATCTGGGAAGGATCTCCTTCTTTAATCAACTCCAACAAAATACTGATTTACAACCACAGAAAAGGCACCAAAAAAACCCACATATCTATGAAAGTTAACGTGCTGAAGTCTGGGTGTGAGTGAAGCCTCCTAGTGGTCCGCCACAACCCCATCAGTATCTTGAAATAATTCATTGTTTTCCATTGTCTTTGTTTGTATTTGCTGTAACGTTATGGTATATATATTTTTTTAGGACCATGTCTATAATTGCCGTTTCCTGTTCAGGAGACATTCCCAACCACCTCGTGTAATCTTTCAGCTCTGCAATACAAATAGTAAATAACTGTATAAAACCGAGTAGGAATACAAAGTAGGAATACATTTCCCAAATACTTGAATCATATTTTATCTTTACAGTCTTACATAACAGTCCACCTACAGTACTGTCCAACTGTATTTGTAACTGAGTACTGCATTGAAATGCAGTAGAGCAATTTCCTGGTGTAAGTAAATGTCTTACCTTTTCTCATCTGGGAAAGTCCAGAAGATGGATGCCACAGTGTACCTGCTCAGGTTTGGCTGTACTCTTTGCCCAGCCTCCCTTCATTGATAGACCATGGCTGACCACACGGTCAACTAAAATGGCTCGAATCTCATCAGAGATTACAGTCCTTGGCCTTCCTTGTCCTCCACTTATTCTCTTCCTTGTTCTGCCCGTCCTCCTCCTCTTCTACCTCCTCTGACTCTACCTATGTTTCCAATGTTGGGATCCACTGCACTCAAACGGAAGGTCTCATCTGTTGCCCTTTTCTGCTCAAGCTATAACTGCTAATTGTAAAACAGTGTGACAGGTCTTTGTGATGAGTCGTGTGAAAAGTTGGGCAATAGCTTTTAGAACTTTGATTGACAGCATGTTCCTTGTAAAAACAGGACATTTTCCTCACATAAATATTTGCTAAATGCATGATAATTCTGTGTAGTGTGTTTAAGAACTACATCTAGAGAGGAGAGCAAGGATTTTGCTTGTAGTTCAGCAGAGCTGGTACAAGGGGTTGGTGCATGAGTTACATGTTGAGGTCATTGTGCCTCAATTACCAGTTTGTACGTGCAAACAACTGAGAAACCCTGTAACACTCGCTTCTATTAACGTTTTACTACTATTCAAGAAAAGTTTTAAAACGGAAACTGCATCATCCATGCAGTAGCCCAGAATGACCAGTAGATGTCAGCCTTGACACACTGGGAACCGCTGAGAGGTTCTTTCCTGTTGAAAGGCTTCACAATTTTTAACTTTTAAGGTTTATAGAGAATAAACACCAATCTCTAACTTGTGAACTCAGAAAGATAAGAATAAAGCATGGTAAATGGTGTAATTTATTCAAGATTATTTTACATGGCGACAATGACCCAAGTGTAATAATAGTTGAGCCGTTATATTAGTGGAGTTTCTTTTCAAAAGGCAAACTTGAAGTATACAGGTCCACTGCATGTGGATTTTCCACGGAGTAGACCTGCATGTATCTTCTCAGAGGTTCTTTACAGGACTTATCAAGTCACAGTGTTGAGCTGGACTTTAATCCTATTACTCGCTGGGCTCTAAAACCAATGCTGTGACAGGGAAGAAAGAGACGGGAGATGAGAAATGAATTTTTTATATACAACGACAGAATAAGGGTGAGACTGGAGCTTGAAGGGGGAAAAAAACTGGAATGAATGATGTGAATTTAAGAAACAGAACACGCAGGCTTACAGTAATGTGAGAAAGAATAAAACACTAGGTTTTAGACATTGTTTTTGGAAATTGACCCTTATCTTATTTCACTATAACATCCATCTTTACTTGATGTTTAATAGTTCTTGTATATTTCATATATTGCAATAATGCTTTTTGTAATATCATACCATATTCTATACTGTGTATGTTGTTATATTCCATAGATGTGAGACCATGTCTAGACATTTCTTTTTGCATTTGAAATTTGATTACATCCTGAGTTTAATTAAACAAGCGAGCTCTGGTGCTCATGTACCGTCTGACACCATGTCTTTATAAGCTGAAAACAACTAGGAAAAATATGTGGAAGAATATACTAGCTGCCAAAGCAGAAGCACAAAACTATGGTTCTTAAGCACCATTGTAGAGATTTTTTTTTTCCCCTGTTAGGTGATCAAAATGTAATTTTTTTCCAAAGCTGTATCTTTGTGTTAGTTGGATGTATTTCACACTAGTTTAATTTGATTTGCAAGCAAATTTACATTGAATAGTTGAAAAATGGAAGCGTTCTCCTGCTATCATTCATTCCATACATTATCCTTCTGTGTTTAACACAGCCCACTAGAATATCTTCATCAGCTGTCTTAATATGTCCTGAAGGCCTCTCACATCATCTCTAGTTCCTTGTGATGTTTACTATACAAAGCTTAAATGCTTGCCTGAGATGCTAGTTCTCTAAATTCAATGAAAGCTGAAACTATATTTCTTCACCTTAGCATTTAACCACTAATGCTTAATATGCAAAATGTAATTCTGTTTTGGCAAATTCAATACTGAGTCAGAATCATTCATTTTCCATGATTTGTGTGCGCAGTTAAGGAGTTTGACCCAGGCTACAGCATATTCACGGCATTGGGTATGAATATAAATACATAAATAGCATGATGCATATGCGTATGTTTTTTTTTATATAATATGCAAAGAAAATGGGAAAAAAACAGGTTTTGATATGCAAGCAAGCCTGGGGGAAGAAATTGTCTTTGTGGCGGCTGATTTTTGCAAATGGTGCTTTGTAGCGTCGATCTAAAGGTAAAGGTTGAAATAGTTTGTGCACAGGATGCGTGGGGTCTGCAGACATGTCAGCTGCCATTTTCCTTAACATAGACCTGTATATGTCCTGAATGGATGGAAGGTCAGCCCTGATAATCCCCGCTGTAGATCTAATTGTTTGTTGCAGCTTGGACTGGTCCACTGTTGTGGATGAGCTAAACCACACAGTGATGGACGAACCCAGAACAGACTAATCTTAAGATTAAGCTCCAGGGGTGGTTCTGACATCATCAGTGGAGCAGCCGACCTGTCTGTGTGCAGATTTGTCACTGTCCTGGATCAGACCAGCGACGGTAGTTGTCATCTGCAAACTTCAGGAGTTTCGCAGACAGATGCGATGAGTTGCAATCATTCGTGTACCGGGAGAAGAGGAGCGGGGAGAGAACACATCCCTGGGGAGCACCAGGGCTGATGGTGCCTCAGCAGGAGAGGATGAAGGTGGTGATCTGCTGACAGGTAGAGGCCGGCACTGTGAGCTTCTAGTGGAGGATGTCTGGGTTAATGATGTTGAAGGCCGAGCTGAAGTCTACATATAGGTCTTCTGATGCTGAAACACCGTATTTACACTTTCTTTAATGATTTTTAGTGGAGGTTTTTCCAGCTGCCTGGATCTCCTTTTGTCAGCTTGTTTCTTACCTACTTGTACAGAGCCTGGTCCCCAATGCTATAAGACTCTTAGTTTATTGTTGCTTTTTTTTCTCCCTTTATTACGCTTATTTGATAGGGCCAGATATACACAACAACAAACTGGGTAAGACAGCAGTCCCATGCCTGTATCGTGGCGCTTATAGCGTAAACTCATTTGCAGCATTTGTCCCCAGATGGCCTTTTAAAAACAATATAACTTAAATGCTATAGAAAACAAAGTGATGGCAAAAGAGTTGACAGCGATATTAACAACACATGCTGTTAGAAGTAAATTCAGCAAAGGGAATAAAGCAGCAATGAAACAAATTGAACATGACAACAGTGCTGTTTTCTTTCTTTCTTCTTTTTTAAATGAATAAACTGGTCACAGACTTTAAATTGACTGGGAGTGAATTCCAGAGAGTATTACCTCTCACAGAGAGAGAACTTTGAGCAAAAGTGAATCTTCGAAAGGGAAACCTTCTAGTCACCATCTGAGGCAGCTCTGGTGAATGGATGCGGCGAAAGATACTGGACCAAGATCTTTTGCACATATAACAACAATAAACAAAGGTCTTCTTTGCAAGTTTTTTTTTAAACTTATACTTCATGTTGATTTTTAATATAATTTTTATTTTGGACGTCTCAAATATTATACATACCAATGCCTTCACTAAAGATAAAGGTTACGTTTTTGCTTTTCTATTAAGGTGATTTACCTTGTGTATTTTTTTATAGTGCCCTGTCTGACAATGTGGCAAATAAGAATTGTCAAAAAAAAGCCCAACAGATTTTACTTTCACAAGCAGAGCCGTACCGCTTTCGCCATAGTGCTCCGCTTGATTTATACATGCAAGTAGCTTTATTATAATTTATGCAGGGAATATTTAATGTTATATGGACACTAAAACAACAAGGTAGAAGATAAAAAAGGAGAAAAGGTGAAAGAATGAGGAGAGAAAAGGGAGAGAACGATACACCATCTTCAATCTACTTCTTTACCTGCAAAGGGAGATGTAAAAAGAACAGCACAACCAGCCGATAAAGTATTTACAGACACAATCAAGTAACGTCTTGATACCATCACTGAAGTATATACAGTATTAATTAATACGACATGTATAAAGTGACAGCTGGAGATAATAATAGGGGTTTTCTGTATGGAAGTGAGTCTGTACCTGGATCCAAGCACCTGTAGGTGTTTGTGAGAGTGTAAGGTAAGGTTTATCCATGAGAAAAATGCTGAAATACACACCTTGTGCATTGTTTTGTGTGTGTGTAAAACAGGTAGGGCTGCATTTGTTTGAAATTGGAAAAACATGAGTACAAAATATGTTTCTTTGCTCTTTTTTTTCCTGTGTCATGATTTTAAATGGTGGACATTAATTGCACAACACAGCATTTGGCCTTTCTATTGTGCGGAATTCGCTTTTCCCTTGTGCTCTTGTGAGTCTTTTGTCTCTCAAGTCGGACCTTCGAGCTTTTATTTTGAAACGCCGCGACGCGCTTGTGGGACCGCCCCCTTTTCTACAGAGGTATCCATGGAGACCGCGCAGGAGCGAACCAGGCAGCCCTGTAGAGTTCTCACGGCAGCCAGCGAGCGTTTCCGCTCACCTAAAATAAAGAGCTGGCGAGTCGAGGAGGACAAGGAGTGACGGAGCAGGGCAAACGAGACGTCGACGGCCAAACGCTTCTATTCTGCGTCCATTTTTTTCATATTTAAGCCGGAGGGGTGTCGTTTTTTTTTTTTAAGAACTGCCTTTTTAATGCCTCGAATGTGAACCGGGGCAGAGGAGCGCTCGCCGCTGTTAACCTTTACGTTGGTGAGTCTTTTTTTGTGTGTCTTTTTTTTCGCAAGCTAAGCACACATAGGCCACTAGGAGACCTCAAAAAAAGTCTACCGTTCTGTCTGAATTAGTTCAATTCGAAACAACAAACGAGGCTAAAAAAAACGAGCACACTTGTCCGGCTAACGTTTACTGTTCTGCCAAAGGAGAATAAGCCATTGTCGGGTTTTTTTTTTCTCTCTCTCTCCCTTTCGATGTGAAACTAAGCTAGCAGTGTTCCTCTGTGGACGTTATGAACGTAATGTGCCGATTTTGACTTGTCGTGTTTTTAAGTTTTTAATAATTCGGAAAAGAAAGGGAACATAAAAACTTACTATAATGTTTTGAGGGTTTTACATTAACATTTGTTGTCGTCGGTTGGTTCGATCTAACAGCTGTGAGGCTCGCTGTGTTGGTAGAACAATTAAAAAAAAGGTACGAGGAAGTCGGAGGTGTGCCGACTTTGTCTGGTGAGTCGGTAAAAGTCCTAACTTCTTTACGTGTGTGTGTGTGTGTGTGTTGTTTGTTATTAGGGTTCGATTGATTTGTTTCTGTCATGTCAGCCCACTGTACTCTTTGTTTAAAAGCCTCTCAGCCAGGGCAGTCACACGTGTCTAAGCGTGTGACTCCGGTTTAGGATCACGTTTGATACAGTCGCGGGGGGATTTGTTAGCCGATGCGACGTTGTCGTGTCGTTCGCCCACTCACTGGCCTTTGTTCCAGTTAAAGTTTCACTTGCTTCCGGTTTGCGGGGCTTTTTGCTTTTTTTTTGAGGGGGGTGACTATTGATATTGCATAGACCAGGGAAGTCCAAATGTGAAGTGTTTACATTGGGAGAACAAAGAGAGGCGGGGAGTTGGGGGGCTGTCCAAGTCGACTGTTCCTGTGTGTTGGGGTTGATGTTGTTGTGACACGCATATGCAGAAATGATTTAAAGGTGCTCTCTAGCTGCCTAGTGCTTGCTCACTTAGACTTATGCTGACAGGAAAGTATGGTTGTGTAGCGAAGTTTGGATTTCGGCAGCGAAATTTGATAAAATAGAACGATTTCAAAAGCACGATTTGGTTGTTTGTTTGTTTTTTGTGTGTGTAGGTTGATGACATCACAAGAGGCGCAGGGGTGGAATCCGTCTGCGTGGGTAAATACTGTGGCAGATGAGTGACTGAGAACAGTTTTTCGACATTGATTCTGAAGCATTTGGATTTCCAGTCCGATCCTGGGCCCTGTTTACGCACCATCATCTATGTTTACAGGGTTGTACTGTTTTTATATGGACACACAATCGATTAATCCGATCATAATGTGCGTTTATATGCACCTTGCTGTATTCAGAATAGAACCACTCTGACATGCGCAGTTATCAAATTCCTCTAAAAAAAAAAAAAACACAGAAGAAGTACTGATGTCTTTGTAAACTACAAAAACAGTAAACAAAGCAGTTTTGTATGAATTTGTTTGTCTTCCGAGCGCCCATGCTGGACTTGCACGATGTTCTAATTACGACTGAAACGTTACAGAGTAAGCAGCAATTTTGAGCTCTCTTATATTTTCGAACAGAAAGGTTGTGTCGGGAGCCCCCGACGGTTTTGCTTCCCGACGTATTTCCGTCCCTCCCCAAAGCGAAAATATGTAAACCTTTACGCCGGGCACACATTCGCTCCGTTTAGTTATCCCTATTCGGAATAACTTGAGCCTGACGAGCGTTGTAATACACGTTGATCGGATTATCAATCGGCATGAACCACTCCACTCAATCGGAATTGCAGTTTCACTCAGATTGAGCTTAATCTGATCATAATATTCCAATTGGCTTGTTTACATGACGCATTTTTATTCTGATCGGCCGTTTATTCCGATAACTTTTGTCCATGTAAGCGTGGCTAATGATTTGTGTAAAGGTGCGAATGGAGCCACAATGTAGCCATTTTTGCTTGCTGTCGCTCTCCTGATCTTATCGATGTCCGTTCACACAGCAGGCGACAAGCCAGAAATACAGTAGTACAATGGAGATATCTAGTGAAGTTGGACTTGTCTTGGTAGTAATTGGCTGAGCCATACAACTCAGGCCGACCGCAGACCGCCATTATCACCTTTTATTCCATGCTGAATGAAAACTGCCTCGTCGTTCTTTCCTGTCTACACGACTGAAACCGGGATGTTTTTAAAAACCTTCCGCCTGTTTTCAAATCATGCCGTTGTCAGAGAAAACGCGGGCCGTTGTGATGTAGACGAACAGTAGAAACGCAGCAAAACTTTTCTGTTTTCACCACACCAAAAAAACAGGCGTGTAAACAGGACCTTGGTCTGGCCTTCTTCACAAACTTTTCTTGTCTCTTAATATTGCGAGATTTGGCTGATATTCCCGATGCATTCTCAAATGTGATTTAACGGTTTTAAAACATCAAAGGAAGACTTTGATTTAGAACGTGCTAATAGAAAGAGGACAAAAGGACATATTAGATAAGACAAATCGGCCTTATGTGATGTTACTTCGTTAATTTGTGGATGTAAACTCGTTTTTGGCAGAGTAGGATTCTATCTTGGTAAGTTGGCGTTTTACAACAATATAGCAAAACAAACTGGAAGTACAACAAAAATCACTATGACACATATGGTGAGTTGGATTAGTCCTTTACAGAAAGGTTAAGCTAATTATGCTAAAGAATGATGTTGGTATGCATCCCTAAAGCAAGTAAAACATTTCAGGCCAGCTGACTAAGAAAAGTTGATACGCTTGAACCTGCAATAAAAAAAATGAAGGCACTCTTATGTAATCTACCTGTGATTCACTACAAGTAAATGTCATAAGGTGACCACAAGAAATATCTGTCATGATGAGGTTGTTTTTTTTTTTTTTTTTTTCAGCTTTATCATGGGCCATAATCTCTCATATCAGTCAACTGGCCCAGATTTGTATGAGAGATTATGAGGAAAAATACAGTGAATGAAAATGGGATGAAAAACAAGTATCCTTAGGTTAAATTATTCATGCACTATGATTATATTACAACTATTTCATCAAAATGTTACCAGGAGAAATAGAATCATACTCAATGTTTGAGTATGTGGATGCAAAATGTCAAACAAGCACGAAATGGCAAGATATACCAGGGTCCTCGTCCAGTGTTGGTGAAATTTCTAGTTGTTTTAAACATTTTAATTAGTTCTCTGACAAACTAACATTCAATTTAGGCAATTTTGGGTCTTTTTATTATTTTATGTGGCCATTTTCTAGACTCATGAAGACCAGCATAGATCTGCCTAACGGGAAGGACGTGTTGTCTTCTCTCTTCTGTCTCGGTTTCCAAGT
This sequence comes from Fundulus heteroclitus, assembly GCF_011125445.2. Classification (NCBI taxonomy): domain Eukaryota; kingdom Metazoa; phylum Chordata; class Actinopteri; order Cyprinodontiformes; family Fundulidae; genus Fundulus; species Fundulus heteroclitus. The sequence continues at coordinate 5,091,873 of NC_046375.1, forward strand.
ACGAAACCGTAACGCGGCGGTGCGAACGGCTGACTTGACCCAGAGTTGTTAGTTTGCCTTACTTTTTTATCCGTGCCAACGCAGCTACACAATCACAAAAACGTCCCAATGAATTACAACCTGGTTGTGAGCTGGATGGTGGGCGAATGAAGTTCTGATTTCAGTTTTCCCCTCCTGCAACCCATTTTTTTTTTGTATATTCCAACTTGTATTTGCTTGTTGGAAGAGGTGCTATCCATGAATCTTTCATCTTTTGATACATTATCTCTTAGTCTCTGTATCTCTCTTCTTCTTTTTTTTTTTATCTGTGTCTATGCATTGTGCTCTTTCTGCGTGTTTCTGTCCCTTCCTTGCAGCAGGGGAAGGGGATGCTGAGTAGCTGTGGGCCGTAACAGTCCATAATGCTGCATAACAAAGGCTCCTTTCTCTGCTGCCATGCAGAGCCCCGACTCTGGGCTCCCTACGCAGGCTCTACCAGCAACAGCAGCAGCAGCAGCACTATTGGGTGGAAACCTCCTCTCGGCTGTTTCTTTGGCACACTGAGTGCTCTCTGTTCCCGGACACATGTCTGTGCTGCTGCTCTCCTTGGCTCCCTTTGCATTCCAGGAGCCTCGGGCAGCTGAAGAACTGCAGTAGCAGCCTGCTGGCTGGCTGGCTGGCTGGCTGCTTATATTGCTGCTGTCTGAAGTGGGGACTTACAGTCTTCCCCCCCAGTGGATGACTATAGACTATTGTCTTGGCTTGTAAAAATTTCCATTTCTTAAACGCTGTGTTCTCTTTTTTTTGTTTTGGTTGATTGATGCTTTTGATGTTTAGTTGATCACTGGCGCTCTTGTGTTACTGTAGGCCTACACCGAAACGCAGCGGTGAGGAAAAACTGGCAGTACCAGTTTTGATGGGTAGCTGCATGGCAGGTTATGGCGGTTCATGCCAGAGTTCCTTAATACATGGAAGGGGGGGGGGGAATAGCTGCATACAGTATCCATGGCATTTATTTTTGGCTTTATTGTGGTTTTAGTCTATTACATGTTTCACAATCGTTTAAAATGTGCAGTAACCACAAACTGACTCGTTTAGTTATGAAAGAAGGAAGTTGTGTGTTTATTGTCTGTAGCAGCAATGCTGTAGTTGCTTTGGGTCTTTATATATCTTTTTCTTTATCCTCCTCTTTTTCAATCATCTTTAAAGCCGAGCTTCTCTGGTGTTGTTCAGAGATGTCGGGGCCTACGGCTTCATAAAGCAGCAGCGACCCCGTCATTAATGTTAAATGTAAAATGCTCCGTGAAGCTAAACTTGTTGATGTCTGAAATGGGACAACACACCTTAATGTGATGCGTCACGCTCAGCGCGGCTGTCAGTATCTGTCAGGAGCCGCACGCAGCCGCAGGTCAGATTGACATCCAGACCTGAACCGCGCGGTCGCTTTTGCTGAGATATTAATTCATCTGTACCTATAGCACATAGTCAGCAAATCAAGGGATCCGCAAACGTGACTAAGGGCTTTAGCTCCGATCAGGTAAGGGGTTTTGTGTGAAAGCAAAATAATTCTGCTTAAGTTTAGGTTTTTCTGATGAACTGGCTGCTCACTGCTTTTTTTTTTTTTTTTTTTTTTCTTCTTCCAAGAGCTCAACCCTGCGGCGTCTTCAATCTTCGGTTGCTATTTACAGCCGCCAAGTGCTTCATTTTTATCCTTGATGGGGGTTTTTTTTTTGGCGCAGTATATAAGGAAAGGGACAATCGCTGCGATAGCAAAGGCTGTTTAAAAACGGCAAACTGAAGCCGCCTCTGTGGTCTAATTGCAGCGTGAACAAACGAGGAGTTATCAGTGCATCAGATGGCATTCTCAGGTCCCCCGTGTGTGTGTGTGTGTGTGTTCACTACCTGCTTTTTGGCTGAATACACTACCCAAATTGTCCTGCCAAACCTGACTTGCGTCACTCCTTCCCACCAGCATGCACCACATGCAGGTACGCGTCCGTTCTGCTCATGGCGACAACAGAAAGCTAGCGTGCGGTGAGGATGCTGATGCTTGTGTGGTTTTTTGTTGTTGTGTTTTTTTTTAATGTGAAACAGGTCGATCAATCTAAACGCACAGAAGCACACAACATTCAGAAGAGAGGCAACAATTATATAAATGAATCACATCCTACTAAAATGGCTGTTGCTGACTCTACAGTTGTCTTTTTTTTTTTCTTTCTTTTTTTTAGAGATGCATCAAGTAAGTAGATGCATTTTAGTTTATTTGTAGCAGTGAATCTGACAGATACTTGATAAACTTTAGGAAGTTTTGTTAAGTCATGCAGCTGTTCTGAACTTTTTGACTATATTAAGAATGCACAGTATATTTTGTGAGTCCGTTGTCATAAGTTAATATATTTCAAATGTTCTGAACTTAAATTTTTCATACTCTAGTATGAAATAGTTTGAAGGCTGCAGACTCTAATGAAATTGCCCAAGAAGTCAAAGGTCACACAGTGATGGAAGCACAGATGAGAGAGGAAAACTGATATTGCCATCACATTTTCTAATATTGTACAGCCCTAAATGGTGTCATAAATTACCCCTGAGGAGGATATCTAAACAAGTTGTTTTTTTGGTTCATTTTTTTTAAGCAGTGCGCTCTCTACATACAATGTTGTGCAAGTAGTGGTTTTGTTTGGCTTTGAATAACTATAAGTGCCAAAGTCACTTATTAACAAAGTCAGTAGCTTTAAACGAGGCCACCACCTGATTACTTGGAAATAAGAGCCAAACAGCTCTCAGTCTCTGTTATTGTTCTATGAATACCTTCCTGGTGAGGTGTGGTGTTGTAGAACAATAGATGGAGTGAATTTGTGCACTGCCGATCTCAAGGAGCAAGCACTACACACACACATACAGCATAAACACGACTTATTTCAAGAATCTCTTTCAAATATGAGAATTTATTAAGAAAATACTTCAACTTCCAGTTAAAATACTTTAGTCAAGAGGATGATGGCAAGCTAGTAACATTTAAACTACTACGTAAAAAGGAAAAGCATAAGCACTACGAGTGATATATGGTAAAAAAAATATGTAATAACTAATAAAAACAAATCGGAAACAATTAAACATAAAAATGCAGCATATTCCCAGTTTTGTGTGAATGTGTTTTTTAAAAACCGAGGTTTTAAAATAAATTAATAAAATGAGGCCCAATCAGCTATAAAAGCTATTAAAGGACAACAATGTCTTGGTGTTCAACCAGTCCACTGGGGTTTAGGGCTAACCCTAATAACACATTTTAATAAAGTGATTTAACAAAAATCCTTACTAATTTATGAATTAATAAAACCCTTTGAATAATTTGTTATTAATGTTGTCAGCTAGCTATCGGAGTGACTGACTCAATGGAGTGATGGACTACCAAGATGGTGGCAAACACCGTTTATGGACTCACAGGTCGGCAAATGAACAGACTCAGTGACTCAGAACTGAACGTGGCTCCCGTGTTAGCGTTAGATAACCGAGACACAATTTAGCACATTTATCAGCAAGAGGCTGACTCATTTTTAGGCTTGGAGAGGAAAGGGTCATTCGTGCTTAGAGCATTGAAACCTTATCATTGAAATAGTGTGTTGCACTTTTGAAGCACGAAACAAAACGTAGCGAGTTGCACGGCGGCCACTATTAAGGTTGTGGTTTGCTGCAGCTGTTCTGCGTATCTCCAAACAGGGTAGACCTCTGCTCTACCTTGGTCGTAGCTACGCAGCAATTTGATCTGTGAGTTGGGCAGAAAGAGAGACACTTTTATTTTTTTTTGCAAAGTAAAACACATCCTTTTTGTGAAAAATACAAAATAAAATCTCCTAACCATAAGATAAACCAGGGTCGTCCCGGAAAACCCACAGCTCAATAAATGATCAGTAAAACATTTCAATAAACGGTGTACTCATCCATGGTATGAGCTCAGAACTACAGCAAACGGATAAGAAAGTGAAACCGCAACCTTGTTTGAGCTTGTTCGACAGCAAGTGCAGCTTTACGTTTACTGCCCTGCTTGTTGATGCTGGCGGGGTTTGCGGTACGATTCCGGTGGTTTGTGGAAGGGGGGGCCTCAACGCAGCCAGTAGATGAGGGGGAAAAACTGTGGGACCGACCTTCCCGTGGCTTTTCCTCAATGACAACAAGCTAAATAAGTTGTTTGCCATTGCTTGGTGTAACGTTTTCACCCAGTATTTTAGCCGCTACAGCAGTCTCACTGACATGGAGACGCATCAAGCGGCTTTGGTTACTTTCAAGGGGAACAGCCTACATGACATGAGTGGATGGCATTTAAACACAATACCCTTCAGGCTGTATCACATAACGACTTTAAATAGGAACTATTTACAATGAGGAAGGCTAGTTTGTTACTTTTTACTTTATTGCCACATTTGCTCTACACAGCAGGTGCTAGCTGCCAGCTGGCTGGTTTTGTCCACCTGTTGTTGTTGTCATTTTCAGAGCCTCCATATGAGCCGTCCAGTAACACTTTCCTAGAAAGAATTGGACAGCTTTGATCGCTCTCCCAGCAACTTCAGTGAAAACTAACCTCGGCACCTGGATGAGCCGTTCCCTGCCATCTTGAAGTGACCAGGATCCGACTCACATACTTTACTGTCGAATGCCTTTTGAAGCAGGACTGGATGACGGTTCAGCATTTCACACTTGCACTCCGAAGCTAGGCATTATTAGCACGTGTTTGACCTGTGCCACCGGGGCTCCAGTGAAAACATGCCATTAGCGTTGCCCTAAAACATAAAACACTTCAGTAATGGTCTCCTTGCCCTTTCTAAACAACTTTTCACCCACATGTCCATCGGAAAATGTGCTTTTTCAAATGTATCTGTGCGATTCGCACTGCTGTGACGACAATTCCATCTTTATTTAGAGAACACTTCAAAAACGACTACAGCTGAAGGGTTAGTAAATTCAATTAAAAGTCAAGTTTAAAATTTAATACAAATGTGTGTGCTATTTCAAAATTCCCACATTTTATGTTTTCTGCAAAGGTTTTTATTTTTTATTTTTTCAAACTTAACTCCCTTTTTAAAAAACTGGTGAAAACCCATGGAATAGCACAAACTGAAGGAAACGAAAGTGAAAACTTGTAGATTGATAACGTCGGTTTATCAGGGCTATAAAAAAACACTTACAGGAATCTGAAGGCGAGCGACGCCCCACGCTGCTATCTTAATATTTCCTTGCTTCGTCCATTAAAGTCTGCTGCAGCAGCCGCCCGCTGCGCGGTGTATGCTGCTGACACAGCTGAACACTTTTTAACACGACACTTTAAAGTCCCCGCTGAAAACATTTGTTAGCGTTTCTCTTATTATTTGTTTATGAGACATCCAGAGGTCGTTGCCTCGCCAGCAGTACTGCTGTAACGGTGTCAAGCGCTCGATAAACTCTGGACATAACGCCGATTACAAATCAAATGTAACCCTTCTGAAAACTTAGTGCGTTTCCCCTTCAGAGCTTCCTCACCCAGGTTGGATTGTGTTATATATCAGTTCTAGATCTGTGTTGTTGTTACGTCACACGCAGCCTGGTGCTCTTAAGGGCTTACGCTGACGGACCCTGGGCCAAAGCAAAGATTAGGGATTGAGGCAGGATGAGAAGAACAGTCAGGTGGATGGTGCTGTTGCTGGTGTACATTGATGATAAAACTCTTATCCATAAAGTTGTGGGTGAACCAACCCAGTGTTACACTGCGGACGCGGAGTTCTCTCCGTCTGTCCAGCCGCCTCTCGTGGTTCCCTTTCTTTCGCTCTGTGTTGCTTCATGCTTACGTAATCCTGGCTAAATAACGATGGTAATCCACTCTTTCCCCTCTCCTCCCCTCCCCCTGTGTCCCTTCCCGTCGCCGTGTGGCTCGGACAGGTTAAGCCGTAGAGGACTCTCGCTGGTTTGTCGGAGGAAAAGATGTGCGATGGAATGGTAGCGTTTCCGACGAGAGCCCCGTCCTCCTCCTCTTCCTCCTCTGTAGCCCACAGACTGGCTGGCTCTGCACTTCTCCTCCTCTTCATCCTGCTCCCTCATGGTCACGCCTCAGGTAAGCCAGAACCCCCAGCATACTCACACGCACACGTGTTTTGTTATTTATTTTTTCCTTTTTTTATCTGTGCTCGCACATTGTACACGCTGGATAAAGCGCCATCTTTGACCGTCTCTCGTGAATTGATTTTATTTAACCTTGCCTTACGAGTCAGTCAGATTAAATCCTATCTTTACCCTTGGAGTCATTCAGGTTGCTTCGCCTCAGAGCGGGAGCTGGGATCTCGTTCTAGCGCTGCGTGAATCCATTCACAACAATTTTCCTTTGCTGTTGGGGTTAAACGGGGAGAAGATGTTGACCCGTGGTCATGGCTCACCCATGAATTGTGCTTCCAGAATGACATTTATTGTCTAGTGAGAGGTAATCCACGTCTAATTCGAAACCTTGACCTGGAGCGGCGCTTGGTTCCTCAAATACGACGCTTTAATGGGAAATATCAGGTTTATTTCATACATATAACTTGAAGTGAAACGTTTCCAGTTTCTAATACTACATCCGTCCATCATCTCCTCCAGAGGAAGCTTAGTTCGGACGTTGTGTCCGGGATTTCGTCCTTTCCATCATGATCCACGCCTCATGACTGTAGGTGAGGGTCAGAAGGTAGACGGACTGGTTAATCCACAGCTTTGTTTTCTTTTTTTTTTTCTTTTTTTGGCTATGCTCTTTCTTCACCACCACAGACCCGTCTGTCCATCTGCCGCTCCATCCTACCATCGCTCTCATGAACAAGATACTTAAACCCCTCCGCTTGAGGAGGCAGTGCACCTTTTCTCCGGTTGAAATCCTCATGCTTTTCTTAATTACGTCATTGATAACTTTAAGTTACAGATCAGCTTCACCTTTTTTTTTACCAAAGGTCTGGTTTATCTCTGAATCTTAAGCACTTGAGTATCTCTTCCCGTACACTCAGCCTCCTAGCATGTATTACGCAGTCATCAACGTGTGCTGTCCACACATCACAGGCTTGTGAAATGTGCCGGATGTCCTCGCCACCAAGAGCCGCAGTGACTGTGACAAGACGAGAGGTTTGCGTTTTTAAAACCTGACACATTCATGGGGCTTAGTTCATCTGGTCTGTTTTTTTTTTTTACTGTTTTTAAATAATTAGCGGTTATGGGTACGAGAAAAGGCAACAATCAGAAATGAATCAAAGATGAGGGAGTGAGGAGAGGATGGGAGGAGATGCTGATCCCAGGCGCATCATCCCAGTCTGTCTTATGTAACACGCATGATTCATGTAGAGGCCGATGGGGCCGGTTCTGTTTAGCGCTGCTTTTAACATGCTTGCTGTTTTTCTTTTGCTTATCTGTCGATATCATTCAAAAAAGTCGTACATTGTTGTTGCGACGCTGTTTACAGCTCCTGTTTCAAGCTTTTTCTCACCATACATTTAGATGCTACTGCTAATATTAGCGCTGTATCCGTCAGAATGGCCTTGCTAGTCCATTTGCATTCGGAAATAAGTGCTTAAAAGGCGAGCCTTATATTTCTGCAGGTTTATGCAACGCATTACGTGCCTCTGCAGCCTTCAGTAAACTCATGTGCCCTTTAGGGTGCGTTTACTGCAGCATTAGGTTTTTTTTGCTTTCATTTAAATGCACCATTTGTACTCAAATTACCTTTTAGGTGTACAATTTTACCAAACCATTACTGCACAGATGTCGACAAAAAAAAAAGAGTAGCTTAGATACGGTCTTGAAGAGAGTCCTACCTTCAGTGCACAAGTAAGAACAAATCCCAGTTTGCTCACGGCGTCTATGCCTCACTGTCGATGGAGCAAGAGGAGGTCCGTTTGTTCAAAGCAAAGGCATGTTGCGTACAAAATGATGTGCAAAGTCTGTAATACAGTTTTTGCTGGCAGCGCTGATGAAATATGCAGTGATTTTATTTTATTCATTGGCTGCACAAGTTGTGGTCGCACGGCGCATCAGTGGCACTTCTCACACAAAAGCGGCGACAGTAAAAACAGCAACAGGTATTTGGAGTCTGGTTACAATCATTTAAGAATCACTGACCATCGTACTTGGATTCAACTTGTTTTTCTTCCATCATAAATATAGACAGGACAGATTTTAGGTATTTTGGAATGTAACACAATCTCTCTTAACCTTTTAACGTCTTATTATTTAACACAGGGGTGTCAAACTCATTTTGGTCTAGGGGCCGCATTCAGCTTAATCTGATCTCAAGAGGGCCACACGAGTTAACTCATTGCAAGATTAAATAGAACTAATAAATGTGGACTTGTTGATTTTATATTAAGTTAATTTCACTTTTACACAATATATTATGAATAACCTCAGCGTTTTTAAGAAAAGTATGTGCAATTTCAACAATACTTTTACTCAGTTAAACATTTACTTGTGCATTATGCATAAGAACTGATCATAGTGATTATACAATGTTGAAAAACATTTATTCACTTTTTTTGGAACTTAAAAACACTGTCCTGCATGACAAAATACATCAAACAGATATAAATTAAGAAATGATTTGAATTTTTCCACACCTGAAGCTTAATCTGCTAATAAAAACACAGCGAGAATATAGGAACTGCATATTTTCAATTAAACGAAGTACATGTTTTTTTCAATAATTGTTTTATCATTCTCTTCCTTTTATCTTGTCCACTTGTGAAAGTCAAATCTGATGAGCTCTTTGTGGCATCTTATTGCCACATTGCCAGACAGGACCCTGGGGGGGGGGGGGGGTTCTTTTTTTTTATAATGATAATGCATTTAGCCACAGGGCCGGACTAAATTGTTCGGCGGGCCGGATCCGCCCCACGGGCCGTATGTTTGACACCCCTGATTTAACATGTTTCAATAACAAGAAACATTGACACTTGACTATGTTTTAAAAAAAAAAGCTTAATTAAAATGACTTCAAATGAAGTGCATAGGCATGAACAAGAGGCATACCAGCAACTCTAGCATCTAAAAGATGAAATGCGTTTTGCGGCGTTTATGATGTGAAAGTATGAAGTTGAATTCATAATGGTGCATATTATCATATCGCCAAGGCTTTAAAGTGGTCATTAGTCGTTTCAATCACCGGCCTCTCTCTCTCCCCCTCTCAGCATACATAATTTACATAGGTAATCCCCCGACACGTCCCGCGGATGGTGAATGAATATGAGATTTCATCACCATTAGCTGCTCTGTTACCCGCTTGAATAAAAAGCAGCTGGCTGGATCAATGTGCTGGCTATTTTTATTTTTAATTTTTTTCTTAGCAAGTCATTTCGTTTACTGACAGGGGGAGTTGAGTATTTTCCATTTTTATCAGTCATGTTTGAGCTCACTTACTCCTCTGTTGGTTGTATTATGTTTTTTGTAAAGTTAAACGTCTCCTTCTCCCTTAGGAAGCAGAGTCAGGATATTTTTAGAAGCAATCGCTGTTCAAGGCCCGACTTTTTATCGGTTGGTCAATTGTTCATTGTAACCAGGATCCGGCGTCACGGGAAGCGGCTTCCCCAGATTCACATTTGCGACCGTTGCTCACAGATTGCGTTTTAGTTTATGGTTTTGGACACATTTCGGATGTAGCAGCTTTCAGCACCTCGGGTTTCATGAAAATCCTGCAGGATTTTCTGGAAGTTATGTGGATGTTGCTTTTTTTTTTTTTTTTTTTTTTTTTTTACATTTTTCTGAGCGTATCTGACATCCCCGCTCACATTGCCTGCATGGAGCTCAGTTCCTAATATGGTGTCAGTTTCTTCCAGTAAGCCTTTGTGGCATGTTTCTGAGGAAGTACGCCCAGACAGTGTGAGTCAGAGCTGGAAGAGCGGAGATGAGAACTCGGAGCACCAAAGGGTCCATTCGCATGATTTGCGCAGCACGTTTTCTGCTTTTAACATTGTTCCATCTGCTGGGACGGAGGGGAGGAGGGGGGAAAAAAATGTTCAAACCCATCGTTCTGTAACCAGTTAGACGGATAAGTGTTGGCTTTTAAAACCCATCGTTATCTGAAGTCGATCCAAAGCCGCGCGAGAAATCTCCCACCAGAGAGCCCGCCGCGTCCCGCTTCATGCTGGAGACGGTGATGTATGTTCATCCGTGAGAAAGGGAAGTGGAATAACAAAAGAAAGAAGATACCGTGAGCAGAGGGCCGCCTGTTTTTGATAGTTGGGGTTGTGAGGGACGAACAAGTATTCTCCTGCTCGACCAGGAAGCCACGCGTTGACCTACCCTCTGTGCGTAAACCCCATCGATCCTCCTGCTGACGGCTGTTCTTAGGAGCAGGACTTGACAGCTCTTCCTTCTCTGCTACGGAGAAGACTTTATTGGCCGGCGTAGCGTCGCTGATCTGACCACAGGGGAAAATGTCTGAATGTGCCATGCCCTCTTTCTGGGATCTCCTGTGGTCTTTAAAGTATGTTGCTTTACGCGGCGCCGCAACGATCTGCACAGTCGGCACACTTTTTGTTACCAGCGTTTGTCGGACGCCGAGTTTACAAACGGCTTGACCCGGCGGGTGCAGGGGGGTCCTGGATCCTGTGCAGTTGTCTCTTTGGGGCGGTGGGAGCGCACCAATGCATTCTGGCGTCGATACCTCTGGCATCTTCCTGAAATCTGAGGAGAAAAGCGATACAGGTCAGAGAGTGGGGCTTCTTTGGGCAAATGGGAGTTTAAAAACCAAGCTTTATTGTATATAAATAAAATACAGGTGCCAATATCTAAAATTTAGCAGGAATATAAGCATACAGGAAGTGACAAGAAAACAAAATAAATGCAAAGTTGTTAGTCCACCACCCTCACAAGTACTCAAAAGAAAAACAAACCAAACCGGGCAGACTAACAGAAAAGAAAATCAAACTCTAAAGGACAGCAGGAAGCAGTGACAACCCTGTCAAAACAAAAAACAAAATTACTAAATACTCATTAAAACACTTTAATCAAATCAATCTAACCACATTAAAAACACTGCTTACCTGCATCACTTAAAACAGCATATATAAAAGCCTACCTGCGGCATCAAACAACACGCCCAGGGGTCCGTTCTTCGTACGTCGCTAACTCAGTTAGCAGGATTTAATTGTTGACGATTTGGCATGATCTTGGATCGTTTGGTTCTTCGAAAGACATCCTGCACTTGTTGTCATAGCAACATGTGCGCCAGCTTAAGCCTACTCGAGAGCAGGTTTATTTCATGTAAACAGGATTAGATCACGGCTGTATAAGCGGAGGAGATAGGGAAGTCTGTCGTAGCCATGTTCATTTTTACGACAGCAACCTATTGCGGAAGGTGCAAGAATAATTTGCAGAGTTTTTCGAATTAATCGCGTATTGCGCAATAGACAGGATCCTTTAGCGCAGCGCGACAGTGTAGAGTGTAGAGAGATTTTTTCTTGGTGGCTGTTATAAACAGACAAACACATCATTTAACAGTGGCTTTTAAAGAGGAAAAAGTGGTGTTGGAGCCATAAATCTAAAATATTTAAGTTATTTGTATGATGGTTTGCTTTTTATTTTTATCCTATTCAGTAAGAAGATTTGTTCGGGCTATTTTATTGTGAAGTTTAGTTTTACTTTGAAAGGCTTGCTTCCTCTCGAGCCGTATATTGTATTAGAAAAAACTATGGATGGATTATCTAGACACGAAGCAATACAGTTTTACCGTGTAAACTGTGTATTACTTGGAAAAGGAAGATTTTATTTTTTTATGGATAAAGATTTTTTTGTTAAAATTCCCAGTTTGCAGTTTTTACTTCCCGTCTCTAAGGAATGACACTGAAATTTGGATCTCTTGACATAACAAGTGCCTTTTTAAAATAAAGTATAATAATTAAAGGCTACCATTTTGTAGAATATTCTTGTATTTCACTTTTACTTGTCCCCATGTTCTAGTGGGTCCCGTGGAGGCTCTGATATAAAAGAACAAAGTAAATATGAAATTATTAAAATGCAAACATCTACCATGGACAGTATTTATGCATTAATTTGTCTGCTGCTTTTGCCAGCCCTCTCTCCTGGCTTTAGCAGACTTTGAGGTGTTCGTTTTAATTAATGACTCAAATTCAGCATAACCTTCCATTAAAAGCTCGTATTCTGCTTGGGAGAAAAACTGTGGGCGTTCTTTGGCCATGCTGAACAGCCAATAGCAGCGCTGCTGATCATTGTTTCTACTATCGATACATTTCCCCTTTTAAACAAACGCATGAACGCACAGTTATCTCAGATAACTCAATCCAGCCATACTAATCATAAACAACAGGTGTGTTCGAAGAACCCAATTAGCCGGATCATGATTAGCCGGATGAAATCATCTTGGATGTGTCATTTGATCTTGGATGTTTTAAGCAACGTACGAAGAACGGACCCCGGGTGACACACAAACAGTAAATGTAAAAGCCTACCTGCGGCGTCGAACAACCACACGCCCAGGTAACGCTACCACTGGAATACTGATAATGCGGCCCTGTATAAAAAAAACCCCACCAAATCAGCAAAAAACATATTGAGAAAGATAAACTTAAAAACAATTTTCCTCCCAACCTACCCCAGCCAGCCAACAGCATGGATCGACCACACCCCTGGTCCCAGACACAGGAAGTGAACTCCTGGCTACCATCCTTCTAGCTTCCCCTTTTATAGAGGCTCAGCCTATGGAGAGTGACACCTACTGGTGCCACCTGTTACAAAAAGGTACATAGAGGATGCCGGAGCTGCATCTCCACCAGATCACCAGTCTGATAACTCACTTTTTCTGTGGCGACAGAGCGAACTGTACAGTGTAGAACCCGTCTATGATCTGTCGTTCTGTTTCTGCTCCGTCTCTGAAGGGCCGCAGCTCTTCAGCCGCCCTTTCTCTTTCATTACCTGTGAGTTTTTCCCTCGATCCATCAGTCTTTGCTGTCAGCCTATGCCGTTTAAAGTTGGCCTTCAGGACCCGATTGGCTGGAGGACCCGCTAAACGGTTGGCCAGGCAAAGGCAGCCAGATGCTGCGGTGCGGACCAGATGACGCTGGGGCGTTTCTTTCACTCCAAAGTGTCGTCCGGGTCGCTCTGATATCAGAGACGATCACAGATGGCGAGGATTACCGCCGCCGCACAGCGTGGCAGCGCAAAAGCTTACCGGAGATTGTAATTCCTACCGTTTTGACTCTTGTTGCTTTTTGCTGGTTACAATTCTTCTTCTTAATATTCACGATGCACTTTGTGGTGATTACTTTGTCTTTTAGTTCATATAAGAGGAAATATGAGTTTTTTAGTTTGTTTTTTTGACACTGCTGTACTGTAAAGGTTAATGAATGACAAACCAGGAAGTGATGGCGCTAGATAAACCGCTATAAAATCTGATATCATCCCAATAGACTTTGTAACCTAGCACGTAAGGCGAGGATGGGCGGTTAGTGTTTCTGAAGGACCTCATAAGTGTTTGTTGCAAAGCTTAATTACCCTCCTAAAAAGGTTAGATCATAAACTCTATAAAGAAATATTTTACTAAATGATTAAGTTGGGGAAAAAAAGAGAAAAGCTCCAGTCTTGTATTTAATCTGATCATCTTCAATACAGCAGTCTTAGCTAGGGCTGGGCAATATATAGAGATTTAACAAATATCAAGATTTATTTTAAAAAGAGATATATGATGGGACCATGTTGTTTTATATCTGGATGGTCTGTGTTGCATTAGAATGATAGTTTTATGTATTCCAGCAGTTTCTCATATTTATCTACAGCTGTTTGCTAAAAAATGAGCCTGTGGGACGTTTGGGCTAAAGCTCTGATTCAGAGATGCCTTTTTACAATTACTTTATGAAAAAACAATGAGATAAATATCCTAAATCAGCATTCAGCCTAAAAATATCAAGATATTACTTTATGGTCCATATCGGCCAGCCCTAGTCTGAGCTAATATACTCTTAATTGCTAGACACAGGGAAGCTAGCGTAGCTATCTAACAAGAAAACTGATGTCAGTCGCCTTGAAAATAAAATATATTTTTGTCTTGATCTACTTAATGCATGTTTCTGTTTTGGGGTTTTCTGTTTTGGTCGTGGGTCTGATCTAAGGTTTACAGTTATCGTCGCTTTGTTGTCATTTTAAGTGAGTTTGTGTTTATGGTCCTGGTTTCAGATCGGATGCCTAGCCAGACAGCAGAGAAATAAATAGTATTTTTTTATTTTTTTCCTGGGAAACGAGTGTTGTCTGAAGCAGCAGGCAATCATAATGATTAACAAAGGACCTCGTCGGAGAGACCGGCCCGCTGAGTAGAGGACATCTCAAACTAATGAGCTGCTAAATATATCCCCCAGCCTCTCTCGTCTTTTGCTGCTTTTACTTCCCCTTTTTTATTTTTGTTTTTTAGATTGAACTCCTCGCTCCTGTTCCTGAGTCTTCCCTGATAGTTTTGTTGCTTTTTTTTACTGTCCCTGGAATTAGATTCAGTTTTTTTTTAGGTCTGTTTCTTTGATTTGTTGTTGTCAACCAATTTACCCATTTCTTACTCCTCTCTGGTCTTACATTCTTCTGTTCCTGTCTGCGAAGCGTTCCTCTCCTCCTCCTCTGTGTATGTTTTTTTGCTTTCTTTCTTTCTTCCAGACCCACCAGCAGCGTGGGTTGTGTTGTCACACGGTTAGTCAACACCAGCATCCTGTTCAAACAAGCTCGCTGCCTTGCACATGAGGCACAAGGCGTCCTACACGCACCGTGCCTCTCCGTTGCCTGTCGGTGCGACGTCCAAGCTGTTTTAGAGCCGAGCGGCCTAGATCGAAGCTGCATGGAACAAAAAAAGAAAGCCAGTGTTTCTGTTTTCACGTCTTACTGTTAAGATAATTTAGCAATAACATCCTTTCCCTACTTTGCAGCTTAGTCGGTCAGTGGCTTCGGTGACAAAAATCTAAAGGTATTCCACGTCGCTGCGTAATAGCCGTCCCGATTGGACCGAAACGTAACGCATGTTTGGTTATCTCCCACTGCAGCACAGAGTTAAAGTCCACTTCAGGCCCCAGCTTGCCTGCCTGTGGGTAGAGAGGAGACTTGGCAACAGCGTTCAGCTTCCCACTAAGCCCTTCCTGTTTTTTACAGCTTTCTCTTTGCTACATCTTCAACTTTATCAAAAGCTTTCTTTAAAAAAAAAGAAAAGAAAAGGGGATCCCGTGTTAGTTAACTTTTTAAATAACTTCTTAAAAATGAGCACATATTGAAAAGTGACAGCAAACCCCGGTTGTTGTGGCGGACTCACCGATGCGCTGCTGAAGGGAAGGGCTGGGCCGTACATGTGCTATCCTGCCGCATTCGTACCGTCTGTCGTCTGGGGTGGGGTCGCGGTACAGCTGTTTCACTTTAACTAACTGCATTTCACTCCAGAGGACTCTTTTTTTTTTTTTTTTTTCCCCCGCTGTTGTTTTTCGGGCCGCTCCTTCTTCAGCGGACGATTAACAGTGATTGTAGATAGTAGGGGAGAGGAGAATAATGACCATTCCTGATGGCCCTGCCACTGAAAAGGGGTTAGAATGGAGACAAAAATACAGTTTTCTCTTAAATCTGGCCTCCACTTTCACCAATCCTCCTTTATATTACCGGTATGATGCCCTAAACAGACTTTAATAATTACTATTACTACTTCATCCTCTCCCCTTAAACTGTAAGCAGTCTTTAAGCTGGAGTGTGGAGATTCCTTTTGTTTTTTTGTATTTGGCTAGTGGCCTTTCCTCCACACTGATGCCCTCTGTCCTTTATTGCCTCATCAGTAAACAGGACCACAGCAGCGCTGATGGTCTTAGTATAGGCTGGCCGTGCATCCATTTGGGTTATTGTCAGCGTTTTCTGCTTCAGCGTACTGAGAAATGTCAGCAACCTACAGCATTTTCAGAGCTGCGGCCAGCTATTGGAGCACTTTAACTTTCAACTGCAGAAAGAAAAAAACTGGGAATTTACTTTATGTGCCTGTAATTATTTCAGACGTTTTGTCAAATTTAGGTTTTGATAACTTTATTACCTTTTATTACTTGGTGATATTTGATCTCCCCCCCAGGATTATAACGCATCAAAAAAAATAAAAAAATTCATGATAGCTGCAAGTTTCTTTTTGTAGAAGTGGTAGTTTTGATCATATCAGAACTATCACTCGGTGGCAAAAACACACAATTATTAGCGATTCAGAGAAGAAACAAATAATACAAGTCAATCTAAAGTTGGCGCTAAAGAAAAACACCAAGAGTAGAATATAAAGGTAATATCAGACTAAATATTGTCCAAAGGATAAACAAGTTATTTGATAGTGGAAAAAAATATCTCCAGCCTATTTACCCAACACACAATTATAGAATATGCAATATTTCCCCACTTTCAATGCTATAGCGAATAAAGTGCTCTATGTATCATAGTCCAACAGCATCCCAGCTAAAGGGAGGCTGTATAAGACTTTTTATGCACCAAAGCGTACGTCTCATAACCTCATGCAATTATCACCCATTTGAGCTGTTTAAAACTAGGGATGGCCGTTTTATTGAATGGTTATCGTGAAAATCTTCTTACTGTGGCGAGAACTTGGATTTATCGCAGCAAAAATAAGTTAGTTATTGAAAATATTGATGTCTGTAACCACCAAAGCTGACTGTGTTGTAGAGATTATTTTTTACCGTTTCTTCTACAGTTGATTCGTTTAGAGCGTCAATAAATATCAGTAAATGTGACTGATAAAAATAAAAGTTATGTTTTTAAGAGGCCACACGGTTGCCTAGAATCATCCGCAGAGAAGCTGTAAATACTTCTCCACATCACAACAAACACCACAAAATATGAGGATCAAATTTGCCTGCCCTGCTTGGCGGAGCCCAAGTTGGAGCATCTTACATTAATTAATGTAAAAAAAGCTGTAAAGAAGCAACATCCATAAGCATCGACAGTCTGCAGTAAAAGAACGACACGCTGCATTTTTTTCTCTCCTGGCTGCAGCTTCCGGTTTTGCTTCGCTGTAGCGCAGATGCAGAGGGTTTGACGTTAAGTAATTGTTTTGTAAAGCAAGTAGTTTGCATGAAAGGCGACCCAGATTCACACCCGACACTTAACCACGTGCCTTTTCTCTCAGCAGAGCAGGCGGATTGTGTTAAGAGGCTGCACACAGAGGTACTTGTTGCCATTTGTCGGCCCTCATGGAGACTCGCCTGAGCAGTTGGTCTGAGAGTCCATTACTCCGATGACGGACGGAGGGCCGTCCTCTTCTTTTGCCTTTCAAGCCATAACTGAGCTTGTGTTGCAGTCTCTTGACATGTTTCTGTTAAAAAAAAAAAAAAAACACAAACTTCCTGTTTCAGGCTGAGTTCTGGTCAAATTCCCTCACTTTTTGATTCTCTTCCCCTACCAGAGGCTTCCAGCCGCCAACGTCATGCAGACTTTCACCTTCAGCGGGCGTCCTGGACCCGCCGCTCGTAGCCGCTGAAATCTGATCGACCCACAGCTACTTTGACAGTTTTTCAGTGAGGGGGGGATGTGTTCTGCTGAGCCCATGCACGTGTGTGTGTGTGGGAGGGGTCCCAACACACTCTTTTGTTTTCTTCTGAAAGCTGAGAAGTAGGAATGTCTGCCTCCCAGCTGTCGTCGACAGAGACGGTAACGGTGGGCGGAGGGGGGGGGGGTTGAGGTCGCTCGCTGTTCGCCACCTCAGAACATCCTCCCATCTGCTGTGTAGGGTCGAGAGTGTGTCCATGTTTGCATGTTGGGGGGGCAGGGTCACACAACGGCTGCCCTCACCCGCTTTGGCCTCTCATGCATATTTAACCCTTCAGATGCAAAGTTGCCTGTTGTCCTTTTCAGAGGCACGCTGCTTAAATCTGCCGCCGCGCCCCATCCGCTCAGGGCGAGGACAATGGGGCGCGCGGGCTGCACGCGCGGCTTGCTAAATGCATTGAAACAGCGGGTGGGGGGGCAGATTAGATGGGAGCAGGGAGGGTTTTTCGATCTGTTCAGAGACATCCAGCTCTGGGCTTTGGCCTGTGTTTTGCAACCTTGTGTTGCAGCTGCAGGAAAAGATTTTTTTTTTTGATGATCTTTTTGAGAGCTGCAGCTGCCTGACTCAGGTTTGCTGGATGGTTGCCCATTAGTTGCTGACATGAGACTTGGACTTGGTCACTAACATGAAACGCTCCCCTTCCAGAAAGAATGCAAATAAGTCACAGGTCGATAAATTAATATTTACGTTTATGTCATTTAACCATTCACACACAGAGCGTATTGTAAAAACAGTCCTGTTTATTAGGCTGGCTTTTTCCAATTAATTTTTATAGTTCTTAAATTTTAGTGCCTGTATCAAAACCTTCCTTTTTCCATATTTCCCCTTTTTAAACTTCTGTCTGTATCAGTTTGCTTAATCTTCTCCCAGGAGCTTATTTCTGCAGGACCTGAGAAAACGCGACGCCCAATCGCTACCAATTCATACCTTTTTATTAAACGCCCTGTTTTATTCTCCTTCTGCAGTGAGGTTCTCCTGGGCTGCTGCAGGCTTAAAGCACACACAGAGAAAGAGAGAGAGATAAGCAGCACACAGTGGGATTTGTAGATGCATTATTTTCTTGTAGATAAGAAATTTGGAAGCTGTTTCCAAGAGGAAAATGACACTGCGAGTATCAGTCACACACTGCCTGATATATGTTGCAAGTCCATGTGAGTCTCTTGGTTTAGATTACGCCTTTTATTGCCTGAGCCACGTTTGACTGCCTTGGCTGTTTTTGTGATATTTGAGTTAGGTGAGGTGAGGAACAACACAACATTTGAATTGCATGAGTTGGAGATGCAGACTCTCACATTACCTTATACAGCTCTGTGTGGCCATTCCGAATATCGGGTTTTTCTGCATTTATTACCAAAATACCAATTGTCAAACTGATAGACCCGACTTTTCTAGAGACGTTTTAAAGATTTAGCTGAACCTTGGGAATTTTTATTAACTTGGAAAACCAGTCGCTTTAATTGCTGCCGTTATATCAATCTTTTAACATTTTACCAGCTATGTTTTAACCTCGCTTTTTAAGTAAGACGTTTAGTTCATTCTTGAGCAATTCAGCGATTTCATAATATATTGTTTGTTAATTATTGGTGATTCTTTTTTTTAACAAATCGTTATTTTTACTATAAACTATTACTTCGCAAAAAGGAGCCTAAATAAAATCCACAAATACAGTAAAAAGATTTACAACACATCTCCTGTACTCCTTTTCAGTTGACTTGTTTTTATTTTTATTAACTATACTCAAAAATATTTGCCCAGCAAGATTGTTTTTTTTTTTGGTTGTGTGTGTGTGTGTGGATGTATGTATATGTATGTATATATATATATATATATATATATATATATATATATATATATATATATATATATATATATATATATATATATATATATATATATATATATAAACTGTATCTAAATTGGTATTTTGGAGGGAAAAGCTCTTATTTGCTGTTATTTTGTAGATTTTCTTCCATTAGCCTTTTGTCATGAACGGTTTGTATTTATACTAGGAGGAAATGTAAACGGTGCGTCATGTATGTGAAGCAGAGCAGTTGGTGTTACACAGCTCTGCAGCTACACAGGCTTCCATTATTTTAATACAGACAAAATGTCTATCTGGCATTTTAAGCTGTCTTTAGCATCTCATAATTAGCTTTCAGCACATTTAGGATGATCAGAGAGGTTAGCATTGCTGGCTGTAGACATTAGTTTCTCTCTTTATATCCTTTGTACAATGAATGGGTCCTTACCTTGACTATTAGATTTCCTTTAGCCTTCCAACATTTCCTAATCCAGCATATCCCATGACGGAGAGAACTGGACTGTACAGTAGGATGAAATATAACTGTGCTGTAATATGTTCAGATTTCTGTTATGTTTGAAGTTTCGCCACTGGCTGTCACCCTGAAACAGCTGACATGCTTCTGCAAAAAAAGTTTCCTTTTTTAGGAGCTGCTAAACGGCTTTTGATCTTCCTCTGTTTTTATATAGTGGAAATAGTCGAGTCTTCTAGTGTTGACAATGTGATTTTTCTCTTCTTTTTTAGTAGATTTACTGAGTTTTGGATGGAGACAGAGGGTTTTAGTTTCTCATCCCTGATCAGGTTCAGTCCAGTCAAATCTTGGCCAATTGTTGTCACCAGCTGATTTTATCTAAAATTAAAACTTCAGGTTTGTTTACCAAATATAAAGTTGGAGTGTTTTCTTTGTAGCATACACCTTTATCGTTGTACTATGATCTTGACCGCTGTAATTAAGTTAAAGCCATTAGTAAACTTTTTCAGGCATCCTTTATATTTTCTAACTAAAGGTGAAAACAACGACACACACATCAGCGTTTATCCCCCTTTTTATATTTACGACGGCGCTTATCTATCGGCGGCAGCAGCGGGTGCGTTATTTTTCCGCCGCTGCCGTTGCCTCACTGTACTACACTCTAATAACAACAGCTTGCTGTAAAAATCCCGCGGATTAGCGGGAGAGACGAGAGGAAAAACAAAAACATCCTTGCTCCCAAAAAAAAAAAAGACTGCAGCATCATCAAAAACAAACAACAACAACAAAGGGATTGCATTGAGGCCAACTAGTGAGCAAAACATATTTATCATAGCTCTTCCCCCCGCCCCCCCGCCTCACAAATTCCCCCACACACAGAGGAAAACACGCCTCCTTTTATGGCCTATTGTATGAAGCAACCTAGCATCTGGCTGTTTGAGTAATCAGTGTCTGATTTGCTGTAATGCGCTCCCAGCTTGTAAAAAGAGAACAATTAGAAATTCAATTTGCTAAATCCCACATCTTTCTCCCACCCTCATTTTTTCCCCCCAACTAACCCACCCCCTCCTCTTGCGCTTACCAGACATGTGCCATTAGTGACAGATGGGAAAGGAGAGATATTCACAGGCAGTCCGGCACCTCGGGGCTAGGAAGGGGATTTCGATGATCCCCCCCCACCCCCCCCCCCCCCCCCCCCCCCAACACACCCACACCCACCCGTGGGCTGGGTGTCCTCCAGCACAGCTTTGAGGCACTAGCTGCTGGGATTAGGAATTACATTCACGGGTGGTGTGTCCAGGCACAGCCTCCCTTGGAAGTGAAGTTATTCTCTGATCTTTAAGCAACTAAGCGCTTTGATCAGCTTACAACTGGGTGCTCAAATGGGACTCTAATAGTTTAACCTTTTTAAATGTCTACTTCATTCGCTTCATTATAGCAAATTTCAGAGCCTTAGTTATTTTTTTTTATTATTTTTTTTTACATTTTGGGTCTTTCAGTGCGCACAGGACTCTGTTTTACTCATCATTGCCTTTTTTTGGCATTTGTTAAAAACCACTTCTGTCTTGCAGGCCTCAGATAACGGCTTTCCTCAAACCCACAGAACACGGTGTACTAAAGTTTGCTTTGGCAGTGCAAATCAAATTTTCCTTTCTGTTGATTCAAAAAAAAAAATGTTTTTTCCACCTTCTGTTTTTTTTACCGCTAATAATAACTTTTGGCTGATCGAAAATGAGGAGGACGGTTTTTAATGTAAGTGCTGTACCATTTGTGTGCAGCCGGTGGATTTCTGCCTAATCTTCAGACTATTCCAACATATCTGCATTACACCCAGACGTGTTGTTTGATGCTGAACTGTCACTAGATGTTGCCTTGTCGCTTGTAATTTTTTTTTTTTTTTTTTTTTTTTTGTGTGTAGGACAGGGATGGTTTTATTTTTAGCTGGATTATATTTAGATGCTTTGGTTTTTCTGTCTATTCTTGCTCTTTGTAGCGCTGACAGCCGTTAATTCTCACTGAAACCATTTTGTTTCATTCTGCCGTAGTTGACATTTTATGTTGCCGTTTGCAAAAACATGGATGTTGTAATGTGGTCAAATAAAAAATATAAAAAAAAAACGATTCTAGAAACATTCTCCTTTTTTTTTATTTGTGAATGGCCTGCATTCACTGCCCTCCATTTCCATCTAGTCATCTTCAATTTTAAGAATGACATGGAAGTTATTTTTAAGCTGCCGTCAGATGTGATCCAGTTTTGTTCCCATTAACAGATCTGCTGTTCGACATCAAAAATCTGAAATGGGACCTTTTTGTTATTACTGTAGTGGTATATGTTGGGTCACCTTTAATTTTTAAATAGCTTCTGTTTTACTGGTTGATTTAATTAGTCTGGAAACACTTTACGCTAGTTATTAGAGGCAGGAATATTGTGGAGGAAAGTTTGTTTGTTTGTTTTTTAGCTAAAAAGAATAATTGGGGTTTTTGATTTTATTTATTCTTTTGTCACAACCCTGGATTTTTTGTGACCTATTGGCATCACTGAAGTTATTCCAGTTGGAGCTAAATTGTTTGTCCCTTTATGTTTTTTTTTTTTTTCAACCTTTAGCTCGTCCTTTTTAAGCTATTCATTCTAATATAGTATTTATTCTGGACGACTTATTATTGACAAACCAGTTGTGCAGGAAGCCTTTCTTCCAGTTGAGCTCCATGTAATCCGCCGGCTCATTTTCATGAATGGGTTGAGAATTATCAAGCTTAAAACATCCTTTTCACCCGTCTTTGAATTTTGAGGAAGCTTTCATACATGAAGGCATCCATTCTATTTTTGATTTGTCCGTCAAATTAAAGGTTTTAATGGTCATTAGGACATCTCGCGACGGTGATAAAATTGCTAAATATTGCGATGACAGTATTCAGCGGCGATGAATGCTTCTTTTCTTTCCTCTGTTCTCGTCTGAGCGTCCTTCAGCAGTTTAGCCAAAGGTCATTTATGCCTGGTGTGAAACATCTGCTGCGTTGAGACTCTGTCCAACTGGCTGGATGTTACATTTGTATGTAAAATGCAAGTACTGAACACTGACAGTATATTAACCAATGTTTATTGTAATCCAAACAGATATTCAATATAAATATCACATATCTCATTGTGCAGTGGTAATTACCACTCCTCCCGTCTTCATCCGCTCTATCGACTGCCATGTGGGTCGATGCAAACGATAACATGGGTTAAGCTGCCCCCTGAGGCTCTCTTTGCCCCCCCCCTCCTACCTCCCAGTCAGGGCTAATCAGTTCATCACCTTTACCACCTCCATGACCACCATCCTCTCCTTGGAGAGCCTTTCAGGCAACGACTGATCTGGTCCTGGTGTCAGATGGCATCCTGAAACGTGGAAGTGCAGCCAGCTTTTGGGATGTGTACACTGCAAAAATGGAACTAGAAATAAGTAAAATATTCTTTAAAATTAGTGTATTTGTCCTTGATTTGAGCAGGTAAATAAGATGCTTTGCCAATGGAATAAGATTTTTGCACTTAAAATACAAACAATTCATCTCCATCTGCTTATTTTAAGTGCAGGATGTCTAATTATCTTATTTTAGGGGTCAAAATACTCATTCCGTTGGCAGATAATCTTATTTACCGGCTCAAATCAAGGATTAAAACTCTAACTTTAAGAATATTTTACTTATTTTTAGATCCGTTTTTGCAGTGTAAGTCAAAAGGACGGATGTTTTACATCCTGAAGGGTAAAAAATACAACTTTAACATGTATTTTGGTATTGTTTCATCATATGAAGCACTATTTAAGGTCCCGTCAAAGACTGGCCAAACCTGGTGGGAAGCGGCTTTCTATCGCCTTACATACAAAATATGATTTGTTAAATATATGGTTTGATTTCTGAATGTTTGTTTAGCACTTATAAAACCCATTGTACCGGTTAATGGAAGCAAAAATTATCCCTTTTTAATAACATTATCAGGAAAAAAATCTAAATATATTTCAGTTTAACTTTCTCTAATCCTAAAATACTTTTTAAAACCAATTTAGGAAAGTTACATTTTCCGAGGGTTAAGCATTTTACGGAGCCACGAGTTCAGGAATATTTTTTTTTTAACGATGGAGCTGTAATTACCCTGTGGTAACTGCATGTTCTGTTCATCCTAAAACCTCTTGAGCAAACACCCAATCTTTCCGCAGCACAGCTCAGTAACACCCACCGGTATCAGTCCTGTCAGCCCTGGGCGTGCCTTTGTTTATGGGTGTTGACTTTGTTTCCGCGCGTTCACGTGCGTGTCTCTGTGTGAGAGAGAGAGAGAAGGAGAGAGAGAGAGAGAGGGAGAAAGCGTCGCACGTTTGGGTGTTTGCGTTTAATCTTCTGGTGCCGGCTTAAAGCGTCGTTTCTCTCTGGAGATTAGAGGACGTCTGAGGCGCCACTGTAGAAATAGTCTCTTTTCAATCTCTAAACACACATTGAAGTGGAGCAACGAGGCTGTTTGGTTGTGACAGGCAAGTGGCACGGGCTTCAGTAGAGCGTGGTCATTATGGCTTTTATAGACACAAAGAATTAAGTATGGATTATTTATTTTTTAAATAAATTAGTACACATTGATTAACTTTATCAAACAAGTCGAAGTAAAATGGGGAGTTACAGCACTGATGTCAATATATTATCAACAGATTAGTTTATATATAATGGTTATAAGACTTGCTAATAAACTCATGAAACGTACTTAGTTTCTACTAAAACTAAGCCCTAGTTCTTATAGCCGTTGTGTATTTTATTTTAGTTTTCACCGTGTAGGAAAACACGATGCCATAGAAAAAATATTCAACACTGCAGCAAATAGGGCTGCACAATACAATATGTCACTAATGTATCATTATAGCCGTAATAGTGAATGCAATATGCATATCGCAAAGAACCGCGATCAGTTTTAGCTAATTATAAGTTTTGTGTAATATATGTGATGACAGCAGTTGTTTATTGCAGCATTATACAAACTAAGACTGTCAGCTTGTTCAATAAAACCTTGTTTAGATGGGATAGGTAAAATAATTGATCTGATCGACGTTTCATCGCAAGGCTCCGAGTAATAAACTGAAGATAAAAGAGAAACATTGAAAACAAATGATAATAAATAAAATGCATTTTATATGTACAGAAAAGTTGTGGAAGACCACATGAGTTGATCGCGCTGATGGTACATAGTAACGTGCAATTGACATGCTATTGTTGAATATTGTGATGACGATAGCAGCTGAGGTAGATTCCGCTTAAGTCTTCATCGTTTTTCCATCGTCATGAAGCTCCAGTCATTTTCTGTGGGATTTAACATGTTTGGCACATGTGGGCATTAAGAGCGAGGGGAAAAAGTGCATCCAGATGTCAGCGAAGCGTGACTGCATGGCCTGCTACTGCTATAGCCTACCGCGCATTACACCCAGTCAACCGCTTTGCTATTGCTTGGCGATGTTACGACGACATCGTGCCGGTCTGCTAGACGGTCAGTCGATCCTTAAATATGGGGAACGAAATGAAATCTGATTGCATATATGAAAAGACTGAACTCTACACCCGTAGTCCCTTTACACGCGCTCGCTGTTCAAAAGTGGAACAGAAGCGTAGCGCATACTTTAAAGACCTGACAGGAAACGCTCCATGAAGTCCACTTCATTCCCCCCATGTTTAGACCTGCCTAACGCACTATTTTCAACACAGCAGCCCACATGGGAGGATTAAAAAAAAAAAGAAAATGAAGTGTAACAGCTGCTTTATATAACCTGCCGTTAGACGGCGCCACTTTAGGCAAGGCAAGGCAGGGCAAGGCAAATTTATTTATATAGCACAATTCAGTACAAGACAATACAAAGTGCTTTACATGATTAAGATATACCAAAATAATAAAATGTAGATAGAAAATAGAATAAAAGCAAGTAGGGATAGAATGTAGTAACAAAAAAGAACATTAAAAACAGTAAATCTGTTTAACTAGAACAGTCAAAGGTAATTTTAAACAGATGTGTTTAGATTTACTCCAATTACTGTCTGGGACTGAGTTTCCATTAACTTGGTGTTTATTTCTCGGTTTACACAGGTGTTGCTATGTTGTGTCAGATGTGATGGGTTTAGATGCTCTCCTCTCGCCAGATTGTTGCTTGAAGTTTGTGTGTGTGTATGTGGGATGGGGGGGTAATTTTGAGGAGCGGTTAGCACACAGTACACATTTAGCTGCTTTTTCTCTCACCGCAATAAAACACAGGCTCCTCGCGTGGCTGGCATGGCCCCGCTGTGCCGCAGACGAAGCCCCGGGAAGGTGGATCAAAACCTGATTAACTCTAGGCTGCCGCCTCATCCCGTGCTTCTCGGCTGGCTCAGATGTCGGAGTCTGCCATTAACACAAAGTAAATGAACCCAGACCTGCTGCCAGTGTGGGAAGAGGACGGTTTAATGAGCAGGAGCTAATCGAGAGGAATTGGATAACACACTTTAATCCTCGACACTGCAGCACGGCTGCCTCGACATCTTGGTCCGGTTTTCCGTCTTCATCCGGTGCCGGATGCAGCAGAGTTTCAAGCGAAAGACGGCACAGCGCTCGACTTGTCAGCGCCGCTCGTCAACTTGACGGAGTTTCCCTCTGAAAGGTTGTTTCGGCCCGACGGCAGCTGCTGCGTTTAGGCTCGACCGGGTTAATGAGACGGCACCGCGTTACCCGCAGCAGAACATTAGCGCAGCATTCAGACGTTGGAGTGCCCTATAAAACTATTACAGTTGTCTACACACTGATTGAGTTTGATTAAACGTAATGCAATATTTAAAAGTAAATACTCGGGGATATACAAATTATAAATGGGACAAGGCCTCCGAAGGTAAACAGTTGGTTTCTCCGCTCGGCTGCTACATGAAAATCTCTGCCTAAATTAAAAATTAAGATACGCATCCTGTCTCGAGGCAAGCTAAACTCTGTTTACTTACATGGCACATAATTACTTTTTTTTATTTTGCATTATTAAATATGGATTATGATCTCAAATTGGCTGCCAGCCTTGCAGCAGGGGGGTTGGTTACGTAGGCCAGAGGAGAAGGACTCCAATCTCATTTGTGTCCCGTTCGGATGCAGAACCTTTAAGCGGCGAGTCGCTAAACGTTCCTGTGGTTGTGTTCTGTGTCCTCAGGTTGTGCGCCTCCCCCCGGAGTGCCGCATGGAAGCCTGCTGAACCTGACCGAGTCCAACCAGGCCTCGTATCCTCCCGGCTCCCAGCTTACATTTGCATGCGATCCAGGATATACGCCAGATGGACAAGCGACCATCTTTTGTACCAGCGACGGAGCGTGGTCCCGTCCGCCTCCAAACTGCATCAAGAACTATGGTGAGCGGCAATAACCTTTATTGCTGCTTAAAAACTGTTTCATGTTAATCACAGTAGAACCCTGAGCTTGAATGTGTCCTTGTTGCGGTTTTATGTAAATAACCGACACAACGCAGTGCATGGTGGTAAAGTGCAAATGCATTTTTTTGTCTGACGTATGCATTTGTATTATATCCTTTTATTTATTCAGATAAAACCTCAATGAGACGTAAAATCTCCAAGATGGGCCTGGCAAGACAGCAGCGCCAATTTTTTTTTTTTTTCTACATTTTTTTTTCCTTTTTTTCTTCTTTTCTCTTTTTTTCCTTCTTTTTTTTCTTTCTTTTTTTTCTTTTTCTTCTTTTTTTCCTTTTTTTTCCTTCTTTTTTTCCCTTTTTCTTCTTTTTTTTCTTTTTTTGGACACTTAGTGACATATGTAGGGATAATGCGAGGTGTCCATCATCGGAGATTAATGGACAACGCGGAGACGTGAACCGTCCGCCACGAAGTCCGTTAATTTCTGATAACGGACACCTCGTCGGGCGTTATCCTGCTTATACCACGGTCATTTACGAAATAAATAAATAGTAAATCAATTATTATCACTTTAATGTTTTTCACCTTTAAAATTGTACATTTTCAACAACAAGCGGATGAGAGAGGTATTTCATGTCTCTCGGCTCTCTCTCAGCTAACATTTGAGTCAGAGCGACGTGGTGGCTCTCCGTCCCGGTCATCAACTACCGCTGCCTTGTGTGTTTTAGGCGCCTCCGTGCTGCCTGACTATTATGAACGAATGAAAGAATGAATAATTAACAGGCTACTGCAGCACCTGATGGCTGCCCAGGAGCTCCGGCAATCATTTGAACAAGGTGTGCTGCTACAGACAGACGGCTAAAACTCGCAGGGCAGCGGTACTCGAGCACCAGGATTGAGAACCACCCATAACACTTTTTAACAGCCAATCAGTATAGAGTATTCACTCAGACCGTGGTATACATTCCTATAATGTAGAAACATAAAATAAATCAAGTCATAAAAGCACGAGTGACTCAGTTGCAGCTAATAAAGCTTGTATGTACTAACCCACCTGCACCAAATGCCTTTAAGCTACTGTTTAGTTGACTTTAAGTCTGTTTTTGTTGTCTAATTTTTCTTCCCTATACGTAAAGAATCAATTATGGCCTCTAAAAACATCTCTTGACATGTTTGTCAGACAGTAATGTACGCTTTAGAAGTTGAACTAGAGCACATGAGAAAACAAAGGCTGAGGTTTTCCCTTTACCACGCTACCGTACGGTACAATAACTCTGACCGGCCGGTTTGTCGTTGAGCGCCAGCAGGGAGCACTGAGTCATTTTAGGCAAACACCGAAATCTCCCCGCAGGTAGAAATAACGACAACGAGCAGGTCGTCTGGCCACAGTAACACCCGTCAAATACCCGTTTCACCTTCTTCCCCCCCCTCCAGTGTGTTCGCCACCTACAGAACCAGAGAACGGAGGCTACCGCTGTCACCCGACTCCCTGCCACCGTCTCATCCACAACACCGTCATCGAGTATTTTTGTGACGAGGGCTACACGATGAAGGGAGACTACAAGTACCTCACCTGCCTCCATGGCGACTGGGACAGTCCCATGCAGATCAGCTGCAGACTCACCCAAGGTCGGTTTTCTAGGCACAACGCCATTCATGTTTGTTTTTTTTTCAGACTTGAAATTATGTAAAATGTGTTTATACAGTGTATATCTATCTATCTATCTATCTATCTATCTATCTATCTATCTATCTATCTATCTATCTATCTATCTATCTATCTATCTATCTATCTATCTATCTATAGATAGAAACAAAAAAATGAGTGTAGAGAAATGGGTATTTCCACCTTTAAATCAGTCGCTGTACAATTTTAACAGGTGACATATACAGAATTGATTTTGAACTTTTGAATTTTTTTTAAAAGAAATTGTTAAAGTGAACAGAAGATGGCCTTTTTGAGATGAGAACTGTGTAGGACTCTGTGAAAAGGGGACGATCTGCTCACTGTTTTCATTTCAATCTGCCTTGGTGGATCACCCAGACAAGGAGCCCAGCCTGCCGCTAGGGATGCCAGCTCTGTCCATCGTGCTGACCACAGCAAGTTGCGTCTTGCTCATCCTGCTCTTAGTGGTGCTGTTCGTTCTGGTCCAGCCGAAGCTCAAGTCCTTCCACCACAACAGGTAGGAAGCTTTGCCTCTTTATTTCCTCGCACCACATAAAGAATCTGTATCCATGCAGTCGGAGAGCCAGAGACTGTCGCTCCTTGTGTTTTCTTTATTTATCAAGAGAATATTTTCCGTATCTTATCCTAGACGTGGTTAGTTAATTACTTTATTGTTGTTTGTTTTTTTCACAGAAATGAAAGAAAAGCTATAACATCAGAGCCGCATGTTCGCTGCCTAAGTGAACGGACCTGTTAATCAACTTTAGTAGCTCATGATTATCTTGTTCTGCCACTGTCATTTCTCACATTCCTGACAAATTAAAACCAAAGCATGTAAATAATTCACCTGATCACCTCTGACAGCGGTGTCTGCCGGGTCCCTGCCATAGAAAAGCCGGCATGATTTGATCTAATGCTCACTGGCACTCGTGTTGATTGTGTAACAGAGCAGAGGACTCTGGGATGCACAGTCGACGCTAATCACTCCACATTTTGCTGCATGGAGCAACACGTTGGACCTTAACCCAGAACTGAGATTTGTAATTTGATGCACTTTGTTCCTGTTCACCGTTACGCTAAGCTAGGATTGGTTGTCTTCATGTGTTTGGCCACTAGGAGGGAGCAGGGAGTCTCAGGCCAGAGCAGCTCCATCCTGGTGGAGGGTGTCCAGGTGTCGCTGCCGTCCTACGAAGAGGCCGTATATGGGAGCGGCGGACCCTGCGGCGCGTCTGCTCCTCCTCCTTCGCCGCCGCCGCCTATGGCTTCGCCAGAGTCACGAGTCCCCATCGTGCTCTCCGAGGGGCTTCCTCAGGGAGCCGCGGGGGGCCAAGGCTCCAGCAGGAGCCGGCAACACAGAGAATTAGACTTCTGTCTCCCGTCGACCTCGTCGTCGTCCTTCTCCTCCAGCCGTCGCGCAGAGACGGCGTTGGTTCATCAGGCCCCCTCGTCCTCCTCCTGCTCGTCGACTTCGTGGGCCAGGGAGCAGCAGCTCGTGGGTGCCTGCGCGGCCCCCCCACCTCTCCGCAGAGACTCTGAGAGCAGCGACCAGCACAGTCTGCTTTCCGTCACCTCTGTGGACGAGTTTGCTGACGGTAAGAGAAGCAGGGCAGTCAAACTTTTTTACAGTAGCAGGCCACATACTATCAGGTAGGAGGGTGCACTTATGCTGGTTTTGAAAAATAGAGTCTCCCTGATGTATTTTGGAAGCTTTCAAGACAGGTGATTATTTAAAGAATAGTCATAGTGCATGTTTTAAATTGAATAAAAGGCAAAAAAAGAAGTGAATGATCAATTCTTCAAAAACAACCTTTGTTTTTTTTATTATTATTATTCTTAAAACATTTTTTCACATGTTGTTTATCATCATGTTTTAACAAGGTAAGGTCATCTCCATTTGCATAAAATTAGTTTAATTTGAATTACTAGCACCACATAAAACAGATCAGATTAGGTGAGGTCTATTCATCTTAATATTATTATTCACAGTTCTGTTCTAAAAACGATCGTAACATTTCTTCACGAACCAAGTCGAATTTTTATGATAAAAATACAGGGTTGGAATTTGAAATTGAATTTACATGTTGAATTTATTTCAGTCATATTGCTCTTTCGAAATCTCTTATCTCAGTTTAATTTCACTTGCACTCATCACACACATGATATCATATCATCGACGAGGATTCTAGAGACAAACACAAAATGCATCCCCTGAAAAAACTTCGATAATTTGCTGCTGTAATATTATATTATATGTAATATTATAGATTTTCAGAATAAAAAGCTAACAGATGTGCATAATCAAAAAATATCAGAAATACAATTATAGAGCATTCAGTATTGTAAGAAAGCCCACGCTGTTTCTGGATAAATACATTACTGTATGAGTTAAGTTCTATTCCGTTTTATGCCTCTTTCCTTGTAAGTTTAAAATGTCCCATGCTCCTGAATGCACCATAGCTTTCTGACGCTCGTGAATGCATCACACTGGTCTATGAACGCGGCGCTGTGCACGTTTGATCTTCGCTTAAAAAGCTTTGCAGTTTTAAAACTCACGTCGGCTCTCATGGTTTTATTGCACTTTTCGGCATAATACCGGTCTGTGTTTTGATCGGAAAAGTAGCATCTCGGTTGAATCACTCGTTAATGTTGCTCTCAGTGGAGACAGATGCTAAAGAGATTTTTGGGATGTATAATCGGGGAAAAGTAGGCGGCGTCAGGAGCTGCTATAGACGGCGATTTGCCGCCGTTGACCGGCTACTTTTGACTGCCCTGGAGAAGGCAGAAAAGCTACAGGTCTTCCTCAACATGACATACCAGGGTTGCCAGTTAAGCTTGATGCATTGTTTGCAGTTTTTATGTAAAGCTGCCATAAGCGGCCCCATTTTGTTACGTTACCACCCAGTGCATTTGTGTTCAGCCCCCCTGAGCCAAGACTTTGTAGAGATGCCTTTCAGCTGCAAGTCCAGCTGCGGCTCCTCAGGGGTTTGTTTCTACCAACCCTGCAAAATGTCCATCAGCTTCATGGTATATTATCGTGATTTTATGTGGTGGACCGACACAGGGAGGTACATGCCAAGCTGAAGCATTTTTTTTACCTGTTGAGGATAAGCTTCCCCACCGGATGTAGGCCAGAATTTGATTTAAACCAGAGCATCTTCTTCTTCTTCTCCTTCCTGGATCAGTTTTTACAGTTTTCTTTCAACATTTTTTTTCTTCTTGCCAATGTCCTAATAAAGAACTGATTAATGAACCTCTAATTGTTTTCTGGTCAATAAGTTCTCCCACCTGAGCCATGGGTCTGTGCAGCTCCTCCAGAGTTACCATCAACCTCTCAGCTGTTCCTGTTTGCCCGTCGGTTTAATCTTTGTTTTTGGATGATGGGTTGAACCGTGCTTGGAGTGTTGGTTCAAAACCTGAACTTCTCCACTTCTTTATCGCTGACCTGTCTGCTGTGATCCTGGGTCTTTTTGATGATGATTGTTTAATTGTGTTTAAAAAACAAACAAACTCTGTGGCCTTCACAGAACGGCTGCAGTGCAAATTACTTATTGGCACTGAATTAGATTTTAGAAAGGTGGAGTAAGGGGACTGAATACAAATGCACAACACACTTTTCAGATTATTTGTTTGAAAAGAAAACCTACAATACATTAAAAGAGTTTTGCTTTTAATTGTAACAAAATATGAAAATGCATGAATGTTTGTGAATATTTTTGCAAGCTGCTGTACCTATAAAGTAAAAAAAAAAAAAAAAAAAAAAAAAAAAAAGGCAATCAAACCCTCAGTTTCTTGGAACGAAAAAAAAAAACGATAAAATAAAAATGCAAATATGCATCTTTTTTTTTCTCTCTCATTTGGAGGCAGAACCTGGACAGAGGAGAGCAGGAACAGAATCTGTAATAGAAAAACGCTTGAAATGAAACACAGGGTGCACTAGTGCACGGCAAACAACGTTGATGGAAGCGCCGTCACTCTGTTCTCATATGACTCTTGTGTTCCCCTGCAGATATCCCTCTGCTGAAGGAAGCATGAAGCCTGCGGCCCGCTATCAGCAGCGGCGGCTCCTCCTTCGCCTATCTGTCGCTGCTGTCCGGAACTGACTGTGGCTGCCTATTTACTTCCCCTCTGTCCTCCAAGCAGCCAGCAGAGAAGTGACTAGAGCCATGCGCCTCCAACCTATTCTGCTTTACCATTTGAGAGCAAAACCAACAACCATTACCCATACTGCAACACGAGCAACGATGGAGCCCACGGGACCCAAACACTGGTGGAAGCTGAGCGAAGGCCAGATGCGTGAAGTGGAACCCGGTCGACGTAAATCCTGTAGATCCTGTGAAAAAAAAGAGTAAAAATGACTTACTGAGTCAGATTCTGTATTACCATGAACTCGCCTCCTGCCCAGTGTAGTTAACTGTAGTCCACCTGCAAATAAGAGTTTTTTTTTTTTTTTTGAGGGGGGGCGGGGGGGTTTGCCAAAAGCTTCACTCATCAGCTCTGTTCGGGATCTCCTGTGATACCAAAAGAGGTTTGAACTTGTGATCTTTGGCGCTCCGGACCATCTTCCCGCTGTACTTCAAAGGTTGTGAGTGAATTCTGACTTTTCCGCGGCCCTCTCTGCGAATGCTGCATGTCCTTTTTTTTTTTTTTTTTTTTTTCCTTCCTCCTTCTTCAGTTTAATGCTGTCACGCCGCTGCGAGCGACGCATGAACCCGCCTCCCTTTTCTCTCCCTCCGCGCGTTCCCTGTTGCTGTCTAGCAAAAAGGATTAGCAAGGAGCGACAACCGTGTCACAAAAGCTAAAAGCGGCGCGAGCAGCGTTTCATCGAGCACCATATCACGGCTATAAAAAGACCCGCTTCTTTATTTTCCGCCGCCGCCGCCGGCTGCAGCGGTGTCTAGAAGCCCGCTGCTTCTGTTGCATGAGTGGGATTGATTATTGTCTTGGCTGCGCCTCTCACACTTTTTTTTGTACAAGGGAAGAGGGCGACATGACGGGATAGTTTATTGACCCTGGTGATTGGACAGTTGGCTAAACTTTTATGCTTCTTATGGTTTCATCTTTGTCCTCGCTGTATTTATTGTTTGTGCGTGACTGTTTGCTTTGAGTTGCTGAATCGGTGTGTATGGATGTGTGTGTGTGTGACGTCTGGATTGCCTGTGCTCAGATGGAGGCTGGCTGGACAAAGTCCCAGTCCTTCCCAGTAGGAAAATGTCCCTCCCAACACTCAAAAAGTCACATGAACAAACTAGCTTCACGATTTGCAGCACAGTATGGGTATTAATTACCCATAGAACCCTTCTTTTTTTGTTTTTTTTTGTTTTTTATGCCCCTATTGAATGGCTGTAAAACATTACCCTCCTCAGAGGAACTGGCTCCCACCCATTTCCACGCTGAACTAAAGACTCTCCACTGTTGTGAATTGTGGAAACAAACTGCAACTGGTTGCAGTAGAATAAAGAAGAGAAGAAAAGCTTTTGTTAGCTAGCAATATACCCCCCCCCCCCCCCCCATATACCCCCGTCATATACACTCAGTCCTCTAACGCCAAGTGCAAATTAAAGAGAGAAAACATGTCCTTCTGTTCGAAGTCATCTGTTTTTATTACCACTTGAGAAGCTGCGGTGCTTGAGCTGGTCACCCTGGAAACAGCATGGCTCGGACAAATCCTGACAATTACTTTTTTTTTTTTTTTTTTTGAGCTTTGAAATTACACAAACGGACACGCACGAGCTGTCTAAATATCTGTTCTCGTTCTCATTTGGCTTTTCTTTGTCTTTATTTTTTTTTTTGTCTGGGCCTGTCGTCGTCTGCGGCTACATTACTCATGCAAACAAAATGTTGCCTTAGATTTGTACATTTTCGTTTCTTTTAATATGTATAATCGTAAGCCTCCGAATTGATTGCTTTACAGTTTTGCAACTCTTCATTTTCCCAATTGCCTTACTCTGTTCTTTTTTTTTTTTTGTTTTGTTTTTTCTATTCTATGCATAAAACTCTTTATTTGTCAATGACTGTACTTGTGTTGTGGGCACAACTAAACGAATGTCGTCCCTCTCTCTCCCCCCCCCCCCACCCCCCACCCCCTACCCCCACACACTGTTTTTCCCAGCGACTGTGATGAAGATAACGACTATAATGATAATTGAGCCTAGAGCTCCTTTACTTCATTACTTTTTGGCTTCTTTTGCTCGAAGGCATCATGTTTTAGGATGATTAGAGGGAGAAAAAAAATGCTATAAAGAAGCACTGTTGTACGGTGTTTATTCCCCAGAAATGACAGGTTCAAATTACCCATCTGGATTCTTAATTTCAATGCTTTAAGCTTTATTTTTGTTTTTTTGTTTTCTTTCTGTACATGGCAGTGGGTGTGAAGATAGTAATTTAATATTTGTATAAAGTTTAATTTAATTTTACAGTGTGTATATAACTTTCTAATTAAAGCTTTCTTTTAAATGTGAAAGGTGTGAACTTTGTTGAGTGTCCTGCTCGTTTCTGCTCATGCTAAACGGAAATCTCAAGGAAATATGCTTGCAAACATTTTCACTTTGAGCCGGTTGTAGGTCAGTTTGAACCATATGCACACACTTTGTGAAAATATATCACATGGGCAAAGTTCCATGCATTTATACCCCTTTAGTTGTTGTTTTTTTCACATTTTGTCCTGCTACAGCCACAACTTATCACATTTATTGCAGTTGATATTGCAATCTAATTGGTCAACTCAATCCGAAATGAAAGTACTACATGCTCTGCAAAGAAAATGGATAAATGTATATCTGAAATATGGAGAAGGTATGGACCAACAAAGTGACAGAGCCCCATGGTAACTCTGGAGGAGCTGTACAGATTATCAGCTGACGTGAGAAGAAGGTGCCGAAAGAAAAGCCATGAGAAATTTAATTTGAAGAATTAAAGAAGAAAGATATAAGATGAACACAGGACTAAGGTAGCGGAAAGCTTGTTTAGACCAATACTCAAAACTACAATGGAATGGTTTATATGAGGTGAAAAGTAAAAACACATGGTGGCCGAAAGTTAAAAACTAGGACAAATTTGTTTATAGGCTAACAATGTCGGCCTTTAATGAAAATCCAGCCATTCAAGTCCAGTCATAGTGGCAAGGAAATGCATAAAGTTTGATACCTAAACCAGGACGTGTTCAACACTCACTATTAAGGATTATTCCTAAAAAGATAACAATTATGGACACCCCTGAGCGTCCTTTGCATCAGACTGGCATACAGCAATAGTGTTTTCAGTCAGAGGTTACTAAAGGTCCACCGAGACAATCCACTACGGGAGATTTTTCATGCTCACATCCATCACTATCTACAACTCTATAAAAAAAACTTGCAGTATATTAGATGGGAACATTTAATTTCTCTTTGGGATTTATTTTTTAGTTAAGTGTGTTTCAATGGTCCAGTCAAAGCACAGTCCTCAATTAAATTCGAAATCTGTAGCACAGTTTGAAAAGCGATGTTCACGTTAACACGCTACACTCAATCTGACTGGACTTCAGCTATTTTGAGGGGAAATGGGCAACAATACAAATGTATGCTAAACTTTTCAGGTTGGTTGTAAATAAAATTATACCATTTATCACTTCTTTTCCACATTAGAATATGTGTTACATATCTTTCACATAAATCCCAATAAACGTAACTTAATTGTTTCAATTAATAATAGTTATCTGATTGATAACTCCAAGCATATCCAAGCAGATAAGGATACTTGAAAACGTGTTCCTTGATAAATTTATTTACGAATTTACTGTGGAAGATCCCAACGTTCCGGTGAAAGATTATTTTTTATGACTGCTCCCTGCTTTTTGTCTTAAAGCACGGTAACCTTTCCTAAGTTATTAAGGCTCGTACTGTTTATATATATATATATATATATATATATATATATATATATATATATATATATATATTCGGTGTAAACTACAGTCTACCACGTCTTTTGTCTTTACTTTGTGTGGAAAACGCAAGCAGCCATTGTCTGACAAGTGGCTTCTAAGCGACACTCAGCACTCTGGTGACACCCAGTGGTTAAAAAAAACAACTACACCAACGAATGTTAACTTCGTTTAATGACGTCATTTTCGGAAGAGTTCGGACTACTTTTCGGTTTCGTTCGTGTTCTGCAGTCTCTTGCTTTTTGCCGTAGGTCACGTGGAATTTTTTCTTTTAAAAGACTCCGCCCTGAAACAGCGGAGGCTCCATTTTGTTGTATCCCGCATTGCAGTCGACGGTTATTGGGCTTGGAAAGAATACAAAAAACAAAACAAAGAGTAGCTCCGCAATCCCCCCCGCGGTAAGTACTAAAGTTAAAATTGTTGCATTGTCACTGATAATAATTATGCACAGTTAGAAGTTGCGTTACGTATCGTTTTAGCCGTTACCTTGTCGGCGTTAGCATGTTAGCACAGGCAAGGCCCCGCCGTTGATTAGCATCGGCGCAGGCTTCTTGCTAACAGGGGGGGAAAAAAGCTAACATTGTGTTCTCTTTGCAGTTTAAAAACAATAAAATAAAACGAGGCCATCAGCATGAGTGGGTGTCGTATCTTCATCGGCCGACTGAGTCCGTCGGCCAGAGAGAAGGACGTGGAGAGGTTTTTCAAAGGATACGGCCGCATTCGGGACATTGACCTAAAGAGAGGCTTCGGCTTCGTGGTGAGTCACGGCGGAGGAAAGTAGGTCACGGTAAAAAAAAAAAAAAAAAAAAAAAAAAAAAAAACACGACGGCGCTGCAAGCTGGAGGGGATTGGTCTAGTCGCAGTAGGGTTAAATGTCCTCTCTATAATACTATGTGAACCATGTTTGACTACTGAATTAGTTATTTTTGGTCGTGCATGTTGAATTTCTGCTCCACTAGACCGAACCCCCTCCTCCCTCCCCTCCGGCTAGTAGCGAGGCAAAACCCCGCATGCCTCACCGCACTAGCCCGAGCAAGCGGCAACCCGACATTTAGCATGGGGTTATGTACGTCCAGGGTGCTTGTTGAGTAACAAACACCTTCAGTTTAGCGAGCAATAGGGAACTCAGACATTTCTGTGGTAGAATATCACCTTTTTTATTCAGGTTGTGTAACTGAAACCTTGCATATTTTGTTTTTTTTATGTAGGAGTTTGACGATCCCAGAGATGCTGAAGATGCCGTGTATGAGCTCGATGGCAAAGAGCTTTGCAATGAAAGGTAAGATTTTCCTGGTCTGTTAGTTCAGACAATAGGAGCTCTTTGTTTCTACTCAGCAGGACAAAGTTGATTACTGTTTGCTTCTTAAACTTTTCCCCCCTCTTACATCATCCGACCATATCACCCAGTTGTTAAACACAGTCCAGTTGTTTTGGTTTGTGGCGTTTACTGTATTTTCACATTTTTTCAGACCTCTTTGGGTTTAATTGGCCCAACATGGCTGCCGCACTTGTACAGGCCTATACTATTTTTATCAGCAAGGTTGTATCTCGTTAACCGGTAACTTTAATGCTAGCAGAGGTTGGCACAGAGAAGAAGTGTAAATCCTACCGTTAACCCAGACTCTAACTGAGAAGGCTTTTGGTGTCTTTGGAGGAGCTGTAGAGAGCCGCAGTCCTCTCAGGGGTGAAAATTTAAAAACTCTTTTTTTCCCTTTTGTTACAATCTAGCGCAGTGAAATCTCATAAAACACTGTATGTGGTCGTAGCTTGTTGAGGTTCAGGGTAGGGCTGCACAATTAATCGCGTTTGAAATATAATTGCAATTTTAAAACACAATTTCCAAATCGCAGAGGCCTGCAATTTTTGGCCGTGTAACAATTGGTGAATCAGACGCGTCCTTTAGGTGTCAGTAATGTGTTTTAAAGTGGGTTTGCCTCCACAAGGAAGGGAAGACGGTTGCGGCAGTGAGATAATCTAATTTTATTAGTTGTTTTAGAGTTTATATAATCATACTGTTTTACCAGAAACTTTCAGGAATCTCACCATAGCATTAAGTAGCGGTCAATCAGTTTAGTACATAGGCATGCTTGTTGGTTGCACTTTGTTCAACAAGGATTGATGTCCAACTCAATTAAAAGCTGTTATCTTGAATAATATTCTGATTAATAAAATCATTAAAAGTGCTTGTTTTAAATACTTTCTGTTAACAAATATCTTTATCTAGAGGCCATTTTTGTTGCTTGTGGTTAATGCAGAGAAAAGTCTTCATTTCTGCTCCGAGTTGAGACGCAGCGGGTCTTTTAGCACCTAATCTGCACAGAGATGAAACAGATTATTTGTATGTTTAAAAATATATGATAAATTAAACAGAAAAATCACAATAAATCGCAATATTAAGATAAAAAAATCTCAATTAGATTAATTTCCAAAATCGTTCAGCCCTAGCTCAGGGGATGTGACCATTTTGGTACAGCACTTAAACAAAACTCCCAGTTCCCCTCCCTAGTTTGCTTAAGTGATGGCTGTCAATTGAGTTTTCTTGTGTGTGTTATTTATGCTTCTTTTGACAAAGTCTTCCCTCTATTTCCAGGGTCACCATTGAGCATGCTCGTGTGCGCCTGCGGGGGGGCCGCGGGCGAGGAGGTGGCGGTGGAGGCGGACGCTTCTCTGACCGCTACGGTAGAGGTTCACAGAACAGTCGGAGGTAAGGAGACGAGGTTTCATCAGCCTCCCGTCTCTGATTGGTTGCTTTATGATGAAAATATCATTATTTGGTTTGACTAAGATGGCACTTTGTGGTTTTTTTTTGTTTCCTCTTAGCCGAAATCCTCCTCCGATGCGCACTGAGAACCGTCTGATTGTGGAGAACTTGTCCTCCCGCGTCAGCTGGCAGGTTAGTACTGGCTCTAAATTTAAGAGCTCCTACAAATATCATCACCTACATTTGTCTGCTTCCAACAATATACATTTTAGAATTGGCTGCTAGAAACGCATCACAAGTTTAAACGTAATGTCAGACTAAACTGGGCATGTTTTGTGTAATTTGTGTTTTTTTTTTTTTTTGTTTTGTATTATAAGCCCAGATTAATTAAGAATTAAGAACTATTTAGCTTTTGTGCAGTTTTTTTTAGCTAAACACACAAACAAAACACCAAGTTTGTTGTTTTCAAATTTTAACCAATTCTCCACCCCTTTATTTGCCAGCTTGACTGTTGTGTCATGTGGAAGAGCTCGCTTATGGTGGAGTTAACCCCTTCTGGGTCCTTCTGTCTGGGTTGAGCCTGTGCTGTCAGCCACAGTGTGTCCTACTCCTAGTTGACGCCTGCTGGTCATGTGAGCGCTCGCTCCACACTAGAGGCGCTGGCGGCCCTTCGCTCGCTCGCAACGCCTGCTGTGTGGTTGAGGGCGGGAGAGAGAGGAAACAGAGTTGGCAGAGAGAAAGCAGAGGAGAGAGCGAGAGTCGATGGTGGTGGCGTATTGATCGATGGTTCGTTAAATTGAGGGGCTTCGATCGATCGATATCCCCCCCTTCCTACCTACCTACCTTCCCCCGTTGGTGTCCGCACACATCGTGAGAGAGAGAGAGAGTGTGAAATCCTCCCAGGTGCCCGAGGATATAATCTGCTGTTATCCTGGTAATGGTGGGCCCGGCGAGCCTGCGGCCCACCCCAAAGGGTATCGCTCTCAGGTAGTAGTTTCCTCTCTTCCACCCTGTTCACTCTCTTTGCTGAGGTGGGGTGCCGAGACGGGGCGCTCCCCCCCCCATTGTCGAGGAACTGGGGGCTCTTGGTGCCCGATGCCGCCCAGTTGAAGAAGATGGTGATCATCTCTGTAGTTTAAAGGAGCGATGAGTCCACAGACCTCAATGCTGCTGGGATAAACCGACGGTGTGCTCAGTGATCCCTGGTAAAAAAAAAACAGAAAAGTCGGTAAATATTCTAAATTTCTTCCGTTAAAAACATTTTTTTTTTTTTTTACGGCACAGAGTCGGTGAGCAGCCATTTAGTTTCTTGGACTCGTCCTCCTTAATTGCAGTAGCCTGTGTAGTTCTGAGACTCTAACCATCTCTCCCTTTTGGGTAAATAAGTCCAGTTTATGTCTCATCCTGTGCTTGTTGCTCGCCGAACCCCTCTGAAAACTGACCCGAGTTTACGTGTGTAGGACCTTAAAGATTTCATGAGACAAGCTGGAGAGGTGACATTTGCAGACGCACATCGGCCAAAACTCAACGAAGGGTAAGATCGCCTGCCGGAGAGAGTGCTGTGTGTGCGAGACGAGCTTCTGCTTCAGCGTTGTTTCCTGTCTGCAGGGTGGTTGAGTTCGCCTCTCACAGCGATCTAAAAAATGCTCTTGAAAAACTGTCAGGAAAGGAAATCAATGGAAGGAAAATTAAGCTCATCGAAGCAGCCAAAAAGAGGTGAGTCTCCTGCTGCTGGGCGGGTCGTGGCCGTTCGCTTTCACTTTCACTTAACGATGTTTCTTTCTTTTGTTTTTTTTTGTTAAAACAGGTCAAGAAGCCGATCGCGCTCAGACAGCTCGTCCCGCTCGCGCTCTCGCTCCCGCGGCCGTTCCCAGTCCCGCTCTCCCCGACGTTCCCGGAGCCCCGGCAAGGCCCACCACCGCTCCCGTTCCCGCTCCCGCAGCGGCACGCCGGCGCGCGGCACCTCCTCGCCCAGCCCCAAGTCCAAGGAGCCCAACAGGCGCTCGTCCAGGACCAGCAAGTCGGTAACGCCGTCCTCGCCCCCGCCGGCCCAGAGGGCCTCCAGGTCCCGGTCCAGGTCCCGTTCACGTTCCCGCTCTCGCTCCAGATCGCCCCGCTCCAGATCTCCGCGCTCCCGCTCTCCTTCCACTGACAGTCAGCGCTGAGCTAACCGGGAGAGGCTGGTTTCCCAGCCGCTCCTGCTGTTGAGAGAAATGTTTCTTTTGAGCAAGTTTTGTTTCTAGTGACTGTCCTCGCGGTATTTTTTTTTATTTTATATTTTTTTTACAGACGCATTAACACTGATGTAAATCTAAATTCACGCAAAGTTTTGTTCCGATTCCCAATTGGCAGGTTGTTTCCAGAATGTCTCTGAACCCTCTAAATCCGTTTTTTTAAAGCTGTGCAGTTGAGCCTATAAGATGCGAGGTGAGCCGCCAGACATCCCCGTCACAGGTCTAAGCAGGGAAACCTGAACGGAGGCGCTGTTTATTCAGGATGATTTTGATTTAATTATGGGACCCTGTCATCGCTCTGGATCATCAGGTGGGACCTTCATGTCCAGCGCCTCCATTCTTCAGGATTCTCCTCCGTTCCCATCCAGCTGTACATAAAATGTACCTGTATGCGCTGCTGTTTACTGCCAATTAGGCCCGTTGTTTGTGCTTTCTTTCCCCAGGCTCACAGCTGTACAGTGGCACATTATTCCAATGATTTCAAATCTGTAATTTATCTTCATGTATGCTACAGTTTTATTGCAACCACTGTTGATAATGCTTTTGTACAGAGGCAAAGCTCCTGAGGACGAAGCTGACCCTTCAGTTGCACTCTGTAAGCAATAACGTTGCTTATAGGAGTGACTTTTCTTAAATTAGGGATTAATGTACATACTGCAGCCTTCTGTTAAGTGTTTAAATGTGTACATGTTACCTTTAGGGTACTTTGACAGACGTTATTGTGGGTGACACCAACATACAGACCAGGATCTGAGGGAAAGGGTTTTTTTTTGTTTAGTTTTTTTGTACATGAGGATTTTTTTTATTTTCAGTGAAGATAGATGTTTGTATGGTGTTTGAAAAATAGACTTGATGAATAAATCGGTTTTAATAAACCCTGAATTTTGTCTTTATTTAAAAATACATGACAGTTTTCCACATGTTTCAAGTTTGTCAGCCAGCTTTGCAATGAGCAGCGTGATTTTTGGGTGAAAATGCATCCGTTATGTGACGATCATGCAGTCCCTTCTGCGATCTTCAGCTTCTCTTCCGTAGATGCTGGCTGGTACGTCTCTGTCGATCAGAGAAGTAAATTAGAAGCGCAGATCTCTAGAATGCTTTCTTACCATCTCTGCATTATTAATCACAACGTCGAGTGATGAGTTTAAAATAATTTTTCAGTCATTTGAGCCAACCTGCTTTGTCTAAAGAGCATAAGGATTATTTAGGGTCTGGACACCAAACAGGAACTCCGTTTAAATAACTAGCAGCTAAATAAATCTATAGGGACATTAGTATTTGCCTTTTATTTTTTTATTTTTTTTGGGTTCCTATAACTTTAAAATTATCAAAAACATTATCGAGATGACCTGGATAAACGTGCACAAAAATCATCATTTAAAGGGTTTAAAACTGTCTCTGCCAATCTGGATGTGTGGAAAAAGCAAAGATCCTAAGAAATAATTGTTAATCTTATGTTCTGAAAAGCTTGAGTTCTTTTTTAACAGAGCCATCCAGATGGGTGGAATAAGAAACGGGCTGAAAAGAACCTGTCAGGCAACACGAAGTAGGCTTAAAGAACTTGAAAAGCAACACACGGTGCCCAAATATAAAGAAATACAAGAACACGACAGTCACTAACATGTAGTATTCCTAAACGGGTCGATATTACTTCTAGGATTTGGAATTGCAGTGATTCCCAGTGAGTTTGTTTCCAGAAGGGGAGAGATCCTAGACAGGCTGGCCTACCAAAAGTTACCCCAAGAGTGCTTTGACACATCCAGGAGAACGAAGGACGCACATCTAAAGCACAGAAGGCCTCAGGTGTGGTCAGTTCATGATTCAGCAGCGTTGGTGGGAAATATCTGAAGCCACACTGATAAAAAAAGGATCTAAAAATAAGTAAAATGTTCTTTTGAGCAGCTAAATAAGATTATATGCCAATGAAATGAGTATTTCAACCTCTAAAATAAGATAGACATCTTGCACTTGAAATAAGATGATGGAGATGAGTTGTTTCTATTTTAAGTGCAAGAATCTTATTCCATTGGTAAATCATCTCATTTACCTGCTCAAATTAAGGACAAATACACAAATTTTAAGAACATTTTACTCATTTTTAGTTCCGTTTTTGCAGCGCAGAATTAAAAGGAAATGAAGCGTAATCTCACATTTGTCAGAAAATAGTCTGCCGTGAAACTAGCACAAGCGTCTCGGGGAAATCACAACAGGGCATCTATTAAACATGGCGTCGGTTGTGTGACTTTTTTGCTTGTGAAGAGTCTGGATGAGTTGCCAGAAAATCCTGAGGGAGAAGGTCTGGCCATCTGTTTGGGTCAAAATATGTGGGAGTTATTATTTAGCTGAAACTTACCAGCAAAGGAACCCATGAAAAAGCTAACGGCCTAGTTAAATCCTGACAGAAATGCTGCGGCAGATCATTCCTGGTTGAAATTCCTCTAACGCCACTGAATTAAAACCAAAACCGTGAAGGAGAGCTGGATTTCATTCCTTCCTTTGACCAAACCAAGCATTGTTTTTGGTTTTTTTTATTATTATTATGGGCCATTGTTTTTTCACATAACACCAGGTCTGTTTGGATAGTTTATGATCTGAGCGCTATGTTTGGTGTACATGGGTTATTTTTTTTAGTGAATTTTTACAATTTTGATCGTGAGAGCAACAAAAAGGAAGCATAAATCTCTCTGCACGGGTTGATTTGGATCTTTTAGAGACGTTAAATATGAACGGGACGAATCTATGAATACTGAACCTCTCATAAACGGACAACCTGCTCTACAAGCCATTAACACTTAAAATCAACATTTTCAAATTTAGGCAAAGTGTGTGTGTGTGTGTGTGTGTGTGTGTGTGTGTGTGTGTGTGTGTGTGTGTGGCAGTAAAGCTACTTCCGGAGCTTTAATTGGATTATGTTAGAGGTGATTACAGTTTAAGGTATGTGTGTGTTTTGCCAGATCAGCAATTCCTGCATTAGTGATGAAGAAATAACTTTTAGATTTCTCATGCAAGCCCGGCTTTCTTAGACCAGCGGTTTTAGTCTCACCTCGGCCTTTTCTCGTGAACCTTTGGTAGCACCTGAACAGAACGATGAGCATGGCGGCCTCGGTCAGCTGCATGGACCCGTAGACCAGGGGGAACAGGTACATGGGTCCGATCACAGCTGGAGGAAAGGCCACCTTCAGGATGGTGGCGCACAGCTGGATGTTCTGGCAGCCGGTTTCCATTGAAACGGTCCTCCGCTCCCTGAGGGTCGGGTGGCAGATTTATACGTAAGTCATGGACATATGTGAAGAAAGGCTTACGG
The DNA here is from genome assembly GCF_011125445.2 of Fundulus heteroclitus. Classification (NCBI taxonomy): domain Eukaryota; kingdom Metazoa; phylum Chordata; class Actinopteri; order Cyprinodontiformes; family Fundulidae; genus Fundulus; species Fundulus heteroclitus. Next base: position 5,136,869 of record NC_046375.1, read on the forward strand.
TTTCACGCCGTTATCAGCCATGCTCTTCTTCAAGCTTTGAGGTCTCATACACTACAAAAAAAGGAACTAAAGTAAGTAAAATTTTCTTGAAATTAGTTTATTTTTCATTGATTTGAGCAGCTAAATAAGACTATTTGCCAATGGAACAAGTATTTTTACCCCTAAATAAGATAATTAGATATCCTACACTTGAAATAAGATGATTGAGATGAATTATTCTTATTTTAAGTGCAAAAATCTTATTCCATTGGCAAATAGTCTTATTTACCTGCTCAAATCAAGGAAAAATACAAACATTTGAAGAAAATTTTACTTACTTTTAGTTCCCTTTTTGCAGTGTATTTGGGGGTTTTCTTGTTGTGGTTCTGGTCGACTCTGCATGCCCAGAACCAGACCCAAACATGGCCATTTTGCATCATTATTTCGCACTGCCATCATTGCTGAACTTTTATAATCAATTTAAATTAAAAGTACACAACTGAACAATTACTGCATTTTTTTTGCACCATTTTGGACTTTTCACACTAATGCCTATTTGCACTATAAATATGGTGGAAAATTCGTTTGCACACTTTTTTAAACGATGATTTCTCCTGCACTGTTACATTCTTATCACTGCTGCACTCTATATTGTAATGTTATTTTAATTCATTTGCAATCTCATTGCATTGCCGTAAGCTGTATGCAACGTAATTTCGTTTTGTTTGCACTCTGTACGTACAAAATGACAATAAAGCTTGTCTAAGAGAGGTTAGATTGTTGTCTCATCTGACCGCAGCGCCCATGTCTCCTAGACTGGCTTGTTGCAAACATTGAACAGGACGACTCGAGCCTTTCTCTCTCGCAAAAGAGCCCTGTTTGTAGAACCAAAAAAAAAAAAAAAACTACCTGAGCTGTGAATCTCTGCAGCTCCTCCAGAGTTACCATAGGCCTTTTGAATTTGCTATGTCTGCGTTGGTTTGCAGTTGGAAAATGGGTTGGCCTGTACCCTGTAAGACAGGGGTGTCAAACTCACTTCTATATTTCTATATATAAATTCTATATTGGGCCACTTTGGAAGACATAAAATAAAAGGGCCGGTTGCACCTGTATAGATGAAACGTTTGATTTCATCATTTCATTTCAGTTCACATAACATAAAAGTAGCCCAAATGATACAGTTTATCCGCAAAAAAAAAAAAAAAAAAAAAGTTGATATTGGGGTGAGCTACACTTCATACTCATCATTTTGCATCACTTTTACTCTTTTTGGACATTTCTGGGTTGTTTTAATGTGTTGTGGGAAAACTGACATCTAGTGGTAGGAGGCTGTTTCTACATAGTTAAAAAAAAATCAACCTTCGCTACAGGAGGCACAGTTTTCAGCCTTGAGTTTGACACAGGTGCTGTAAGATGTTCAAATCACATGGTACGGTTTTATAGAATAAACTACCTCATCCCTGCATGAGATACTCTCCCCATTTATTTATCTTTTATAAAAAAAAACATTTGACCCATGCCTCGTTTTCCTCCCGTCTTCATCACGATGTGCTTCTTTGTATCGGCCCCACGTGGATGTTTGCGGCTGCAAAGACTTCAGTACCTGTAATTTTCTCTTTCAAGACAACTGAGAGAATCGTCTTGAGGACTTACGACTGGTTGAGCCTGAAGGCCGAGGAGATGATGTAGCCGAAGGCGTAGCCGATGAGGGGCATGAGGGCGGCGATGGCCATGAGAGGAGGCGAGAGCACGTTGAGGAGGGAGCCTCCGATCTCCACCGTGGAAATGATGCCAATCACAACGATGGAGATCATCAAAACACAGAGGCCCACCTGAAAACAGCCGGACAGGAAATGGACCGCACTTAAAGAATAGCATAACGCAGTAGTACGGACAAGGATCTCTAGTTTCCAAGAAGGGAGACCATCTTCTAAAGCGTTTAAAGCGTTTTGCTCTGGTCAATTTTTACTTTAAAAGACGACAAAAACGTTTGGCTCCTTGAAAGAAAAGTAAGTAAATAATTCATTAGGTTTAAAAACTGTTTGTACTATTTACTATTTAAGCTTTCAAAGTCTCAAATTTGAATCCCAAGAAGTTAACCGTTTAACAAGGGTCAGAAAAAAAATATTGGGTGGATTTTCATAAACTGATATCTTATGTCAGCTGCATAGTGACAAAAAGCAATTATTAAAGATCACTCTGTCAGCTCCAAAGGAGAGAGGGAGAAAAAATGTATATACATACATACATACATACATACATACATACATACATACATACATACATATATATATATATATATATATATATATATATATATATATATATATATATATATATATATATATATATTTATTTATTTATGTGTATATGAAGATTCACTGTATATAACTGAATGCACCTTTCCTACTCCCACCTTCTTGTATGAACCGATGTGGCATGTGAATTTCTCCATTGTGAGATCAATAAAGCCTATCTTATCTCTTATCTTATCTTATATATTTATATATACATTTTTATATATACGCGATGGACCTGCCCAGGGTGTACCCCGTCTCTCGCCCATTGACAGCTGGAGATAGGCACCAGCACCCCTCGCGACCCCAATAAGGATAAGCGTGTTGGAAAATGGATGGATGGATGGATGGATATCTTACGTCCTTATTGGTAAACCGATTGTGGTCTAATGCTTTCCACAATATTCTGACCTTTGTGATCATCTTTGAATACTGCGGCCGGAAGTAGTTGATGAGGATGCCGGTGCCACAAGGCACCAGGATCGCAACCAGGGATACGATGATGTCAACGTACGGCACTGCTTTCTGCAGGTTGGAGAAGCCCTGGCAGTACAGGAACAGCAGCAGAGGCATCATGCCCAGAGCCAGCAGCGTGGAGCAGGTGGTCATCACAATGCTGAGGGAACAAACAACACCATTTCAGACCATTTAAATGGCCTTTCTATGTCCATATACAAGCCATTTAGGCTGAACTTTTGTTGGTTATATCTATTTTTAACATTCATTCATTAAAGAAGAAACCCTGTGGGTTATCCATGTGGTTTTTGATCTGACCACAATTTAATTCAGGTCAATTAATCATATACTGGTTACACTAAAATATTGTTAGCTTTTTACGTTACAAATAATACTAAACTTTATAAATTATATATAATAAATGCATACATATATTCTCAACATAAATACAATCCTGTTAAAAGCCGTGTAGCTTGCTGTGCTTGCCTAATTTTGTTGTTACCTGTAATGAACAGCATATCCTCTAGGGGCCGCCATTGAGTCTTACATTTTCCAGGTTTTATTTTCTCAGATTAATGAGGTGAACGTTCACACTTTTAATTACCAGAGGGTTTAATTGCACAACAGATGCAGTAGTTTTGTTTTTTTTACTCCCACTTATGTTCACAATTATGACATGACAGTAGGTTCACTGGGAGAGAAAATAAATGAGGAGCTTGTATTTTTGTGCTGGTCATATGTTGTAAGATTTTTTTTAAATAGTGCATATATATATATATATATATATATATATATATATATATATATATATATATATATATATATATATATATATATATATATATATATATATATATATATATGTATAAAAACTGATCAGGTCTCAGGAAGCTGCCTTTCCTTTAACATTGTACTTCCACTTTACTGTCAGTATTGTGACATTTTCTATGCTACTTTTGCTTTATTCTTCAAATCAAATGTTGACCTTATTGCTTCTTTAAGCCTAATCTGCCTTCGTCCACATTCCAATAAAGATCCTACTTTATGCAGAATTCAAGAAAGGTAGTGAACAGATTCATTTTATGAAGGAAAGTTAGGATTTTCCTTGAAATGTGAATAAACTTCAATAGAAAATCTGTTTCCTCCACACAACATTCAGTTTTGTCCAGAAACACATTCTCTATTTATTGCACCATAACAGCTTATTAATTCAAGGCTTGTTCCAGATGCCTGATCTCTAAAAGGGATTCCAACTTAAGATGGAAAAGTTTATAAAATACGAAGGTTAGAGCTTTTGAGATGATTCTCCAACCAGTGGAACAAGTGATGTCCTGAGTGAGTATCTTATAAAAGACTTGGTCTTTTGTTGGTTATATCTATTTTTAACATTCATTCATTAAAGAAGAAACCCTGTGGGTTATCCATGTGGTTTTTGATCTGACCACAATTTAATTCAGGTCAATTAATCATATACTGGTTACACTAAAATATTGTTAGCTTTTTACGTTACAAATAATACTAAACTTTATAAATTATATATAATAAATGCATACATATATTCTCAACATAAATACAATCCTGTTAAAAGCCGTGTAGCTTGCTGTGCTTGCCTAATTTTGTTGTTACCTGTAATGAACAGCATATCCTCTAGGGGCCGCCATTGAGTCTTACATTTTCCAGGTTTTATTTTCTCAGATTAATGAGGTGAACGTTCACACTTTTAATTACCAGAGGGTTTAATTGCACAACAGATGCAGTAGTTTTGTTTTTTTTACTCCCACTTATGTTCACAATTATGACATGACAGTAGGTTCACTGGGAGAGAAAATAAATGAGGAGCTTGTATTTTTGTGCTGGTCATATGTTGTAAGATTTTTTTTAAATAGTGCATATATATATATATATATATATATATATATATATATATATATATATATATATATATATATATATATATATATATATATATATGTATAAAAACTGATCAGGTCTCAGGAAGCTGCCTTTCCTTTAACATTGTACTTCCACTTTACTGTCAGTATTGTGACATTTTCTATGCTACTTTTGCTTTATTCTTCAAATCAAATGTTGACCTTATTGCTTCTTTAAGCCTAATCTGCCTTCGTCCACATTCCAATAAAGATCCTACTTTATGCAGAATTCAAGAAAGGTAGTGAACAGATTCATTTTATGAAGGAAAGTTAGGATTTTCCTTGAAATGTGAATAAACTTCAATAGAAAATCTGTTTCCTCCACACAACATTCAGTTTTGTCCAGAAACACATTCTCTATTTATTGCACCATAACAGCTTATTAATTCAAGGCTTGTTCCAGATGCCTGATCTCTAAAAGGGATTCCAACTTAAGATGGAAAAGTTTATAAAATACGAAGGTTAGAGCTTTTGAGATGATTCTCCAACCAGTGGAACAAGTGATGTCCTGAGTGAGTATCTTATAAAAGACTTGGTCTTTCCAAACAAATATGATTAAGGCCTGACCTTTGTTTGAATAAATCGATCAGTCAGTTCAAAAATGATGTTTTCATTCCTAAATCTCTTTTGGGTGCAATACTATCTGATATTTCTTTGGTAATTTTGTGCTGTGAATATGGAAACTTGAAGGCATTTATATTGTTTATGTTCTATCGCTGCAGACCACAGTGGAATCTTTGTGACTTTCAAGTACTTGGGTATAAGTACGACAAAATGCCTAATGTCTATGTGAAAAGCATGGAAATAGATAATCCCACAAAGAAGGGAAGTGAGTTTTGTCTCAGTAAGGTTTAGAAACAAAATTCTAATTAAACGGTTTATTAACGCTGTTCAAGTCCAAAGGCGCAAAAGTTCCTTTTTGGTGATGATCTAGCATCAAGTCCTAACAGATTTGAATACTGGGAAAGATCTGAAACATAACAAGTACTGTGACATTTTTTAGGCTGGCATTGTTACGATGTTGACTTTTGTTGCCTCATTACTTCCCCCATAAATTAATCTGTGACATTTCCAGGTCTGATAAGATCCCCAGACATCAGACAGAGCTGGAATGTCCTGATCTACGCGCCGCCATAAAGTTCACGCCTGCGCCTTTCATAGAACAGGACCAGCATGTCGGGGTGAAAGATGCAGCTGGTGGCTGTAAAGGGGTTTGTTGTCATCCGATTACGATAAAACCCTGACTTTATGACCAGGCCGTGCAGTTGCCCTGTAGTTCACTCAACGCTAATAATGTATTTCACAGGACGTACGCTGATTATCGATTGTAGCGCTGTGAAAACAAGTGTTTAAACATCTGGTGATGTTGTTTACTCTGATTTTTAAAGGTCAGGTCACACAGAAACTTAAATTCCCATAGGGCTGGACGATATAGAAAAAAAACATTGATAAAATAGAAATTATATCGGATCGATGTCGATAATTATCAAAAAATTTACAACGTATTTTAAGTGCAACCTTGGCTGTTTCATGCTTTTGCTTAGCGACCTATTTTTAGATACAGAACACACAAACACCGAATTCAAACTCAACCCTTTATGCAACCATTTTTTTTACCAAAACTGCAAGTTTTTAAAAAAGAAAAAAGAACACGTGTTCTTCGAACTCTTTGAAGGGGGCGGAGCTTGGTTCCTGGGTCTATATGGCTAAAATACATAAGGAAGGAAAACTTTTATTCTATTGAACTTTTTATTGACGCTTTTTTGTATCATCGATATACGTCTATCAATCAATATATATTGTTATTGAATTATCGTCCAGCCCTAATTTCCTAATTATTACAAACAGGGTTGTAAATGGAATAATGATACTGGTTGGCAGCAGGCATGAATATTGTTTCTGATATCGATTTAAAACAAGGCAGGCTTTTGTAAAAGTTTCTCCGTGAAAATGATTGCCGACAACATGCGAACAGAAAAGCTCATGCAACCACTCTTTACATTTCTTTCTGCATGTTTAGCGTTTCCCGACAAGTGCTGGCAGATCCGCGTACCTGAGGTTCATGTCTCCCTTCAGAGCGAGTGCCAGGATGTTGGATAGAGCTCCTCCGGGACAACAGCCGCAGATCAGAATCACCACAGCTGTGGTTTCAGGCAGCTGGAACCCCTGCAACACAACAACAGAGCAAAAATTAGGACAACATAACAAATGATTAATGTCAATAAGAGAAATAGGTGGCTTAATGACCAGGTAGGTGATGTCCTGCAGGTCATTCAACTCAATATACAGTATATCACCAATCAAGGAAACAGCTATCGGTCCATCAGTCTGTTTGTGAAAGACCCATAAATAACAAAGAAGAAGACGCCTAATGATTAAGAGAGCATATCAGTTGTGACATAAATCACTGGAGTTGAATGATCTGCTTTATAAATTGAAGATCTGCCTAAATGTTAAGCCTGTAAAACTTGTTACTTGGTAAATTAACAGATTTGTTTTTTTGTTTTGTTTTTTTGACTGAAGCTGCAGTACAAACCTTCGCCAAGCAAAAGGCTGTGAGGGGCATGATGCCGTACTGGGAAAGAACGGCAATGGCCACACCTTTTGGTTTCAGGATGTGATCCTGGAAAGCAGTAGAATGTCAAAAATACTAACGTGGTCAAAAATGCCCGTCTCAATGTACAGGTCGGGATTGCTTTGAAACAGATGGATTTACGCGAACGAGCTGCTTACCTTGATCTTGGTCACCTCCATGGTGCATCCAAGTGAAACCATGGTGATGAACAGCACGACGATCATTAGGATGTTGATGGTTTTGTCCATTGCTGGTGACAGAAGAGACGTGTAAATCAAGCTGTCGTTGGCGGCTGTCAGATTGGATGTGAAGCCATCGTTTTCCTCAAAATCTGGGCCAGAAAGCAGGTTCTCTGTGCTGTCCATGTTGTGCTTAGCACTGGTGGTCCAGGCCCAAATCCTAGAAAGACAAACAGAGATTGGGCTGAATAAACAGCACAGGTGATGTGCAGTTAAAATTGTTTATACATAATTATGACATTCATAGATATAAACTTTGAGGTTTTAATTATTCATTGGATTCATTTGAACTCTCCTCTTTTACAAAGTTGAACTGGTGGTACGACATTTTTTTCTCAACGCAATTGATCACATCTTCTCAATGAGAAAACTGGATGAAGGAGAGCGCCCCTGTGCCCGACAGGACATGTGCAGCTGGACACACTGGGGGAGGAGGATCGTTTGTCTGTCCATTTTGTCAGTCGAGGATGTTGAAAATGTGTTCAGAATTGGATTTATGATAACAGGATCTATGCTTTTTGGAGTTGGTGGTTGCCTGGAGTATCGAGAAATTCTGAAAACGTCGGCAGCTGTTTCGGCCCATGTCAAGACTGCCTGAACTATATGAGGGATATGTAAGCAGAACTGCAGGCCAGCAGCGGTTTCTGAACTTGCTGTCAGGGTGGGAATGATCTCAGAGAATGACGGAAGCTGTACCCTGGCAGAATTACCACAATTTTGACTGTTTGGAATCGCCATTGAGAAGAACCAGTGAGACTTTAAGGCAGGCAGAAAAACAATAGCCTGCCTGCCCAAAACAAAGGCTATTATCAGAATTTTGCCTTCCCGTCGGCCTTGAAAGGCAAACAACCTTAATTTTCTTCTGGATGTTATGTTAACAAGATGCTCTTTGACATCTGTTACCTGAACAGAGAGCTACTAGAGTGCCTGATAATGTCTTCACTATCAGACTCTGGCTGTGAAAACTATCTGCCACAGTTAACAGACAAACATGCAGGCACACATACACACACACACACACACACACACACACACAATTACACTAAAACACTGGCACGCACACTGCCTCTACTGTGCTTTCTTCCTTTACTCTGCTGCTTTTACTCAGCTTGAGGTCTGATCAGAGACCTCAAGCTGTAGCTTTCTTAGAATTTTTACTGAAGTTCGTTCCAGTGAAACTTTATTATGAATAGAAACAACTCTTTCATATAAACTGTGGTTTAGAAAGGTCAGATCAGAGACCTTAATTTGTAGTTTTGAGGAATGTATAAATAGAAAATATTAAGCTTTGAATTTTTTAGTGATGAAGCTTGTTCCAGTGAAACAATAAAACAAAAGAAGTTATTCTAGTTGTAGCTTTAGAAAAGTTTGACAAAATTACTTTACATCAGAAATCTCCAAGAATATACATAATTGTTTCAATTAATAATAAAAAATACACTAAGTCTTTCTGTATATTTGTTAATGTATGAAATAAGTCTAGTCAAGGATTTACTTAGCTTATTCCTTTGTTTTTCCTATGTCTGTAATGTTTTTCTGTTCATGTACAGCATAATGAATCGTCTTGTCACTGAATGAATTCTAAATAAATAATCTTGCCTTGCCTTGGAGTGTCATTGTTTACAGTCTAGCATGCTGACTAAAAATAAGCCCCCGCTCCTGATCTGACACCTTCAGACAGGATGGACATTTACCCCTCCCCACACGGAGAACCCAAATGACTTCTGGAGCTATTTAGCTAGCTATTTGGCTTGAGTAGCAAAGAAAATACTTGGAGGGGCATCAATAGTTATTCTGTGACATCTAAGAACATGGTATCAAAAGTCATGCATGGTGGTGGTGCCATTATACTGAGGGTCTGGCAGTAAAACAGATATTTTTACACTTCGGCTTAAGTCACCGGCTAGATCAGGGGTGCCCAAAGTGTGGCCTGTGGACCATTTGTGGCCCCCGTACTGATCTTTTTCACAGCCCAGCACTGAAATTCAAAACGATAGATAGTTGGCCCATCATCGTGGCTCATGCAGATGGAGAATTTTTATCTTTAATCAGGAAAAAAGTATCACCAACAAATTAAACAACCTCAGGTATTCATCTTTAAACAGCAGTTCTTTCTGATTTCACAGGTTATCCCTCAAGAGACTTTCACTCAAACGCATACTTACAATGTATAATATTTTTATTTCATTTTCAGTCGAGTCATAAAACACCATCAAACTAGACGCCTTTCTTATAAGGAACAGGAGCAAAATTCTCTAAGTAAGTACCGTGAGTTACACGTACTTACCAAAGAAAAATCTAAACACTTTATTTAATAAAAATATGGCATATTCATATTATTGTTGAGCAGGTAAAAGAAATCGCAATATAAGTTTTGGTGATTTTAGATTTTAGAAAAAGCATGTTTGTTTTTTTATTTGCTTGTTGTTGTTTTTTGGCACGCAATGACTTTTTACCTCATGATTGTGGCCAAGCTGGCAAAATATTTTGCTAAGAACTGCAAAAGATAACAAAAAGTATATTCAAGGGGCAAATAACTGGGGTAGATTTTATCAAATATTAGTGGGGGTGTATGTTTATATTTGAGCCTGTATTTATACTTACTAATATAAATCCACAATAAATTCAACCCAGTATTCCCAACTCTTCTTTAAATAAACATTGAAGCTGTATGTTGTAAAATCGATCTCCCCTGAAACAGGAACAATCCAACTAAATCCTTAATAGCCCAAAAGTAATGTGACATTCATAGCCGGTGATGAGTGTATGTAAAAACACCTCAACAGAATATATATAGATAGCGATATATAGACTGTGGATTGGTAGATAAATCAGGTTGAACTCAGCTGCTATGATTTCAAAAGATCTTCAAATCTTTCAGAAAGCTACAATTTTCCTCTCCTCCACAAGTAACACTGCAAGCATATCAGAAAGCACAGACAACCCTAAACACTTTTTTCAGCCTTTATTGTTCACTCAATCAGTGTTTCTGTTGCTCATATGCAGACCAGACATATTGCTTTCTGGCTGACAAGCAGGACTTTTTACTAGCTAAGAAAAGCGATTAGAAAGCACTTTGCACCGTAGTTCAGTGTATGTGTTTTATGGTCCTGGAGCCCTTAAACCTATTTTACATAAGCTATGCAGAAACAGATTCTTTCATAATTTAAACTAATACATATGGATCGTAGCATATTTGACTGTAATCAAGAGGTTTGATTGCTGTAACTGAGCTGGATTTTATTTTGGTCCTTCCTAATTCTAATTTAAGTCAATTAAAGAAAGTAAGTATGCTTAGAAAGTCTGAAAATAGACAGAATTCATGTTCAAGTTGGTTCAAGCTGGAGTTTGATAAATTCAGCTAAAGGTATAGAATACAAATAGTTTATTTAGCCTCATTAAAATCAAAGCTTAGCTAAAAACATTCAGCAGAAAAACACATGCATACTAAAAATCAAAAACCTTCCTTCATCTGATAAATCTGAACATCACATCAACAAAGAATATGCATCATCTGATGTTTCTATTTAAATCTCACACTCTCTTCCATTTCTGCCTCCATTTCCAAAGCTGGCAACCACATCCTCTCTACAGGCGTACGTGAAGAAAATAGTTACTTTTACAGTATTTTGCATATCTGTTTTGCACTCATGAAATCAAACGGGCTTGTGACAAAACTACCAATGCAAGAGTGTCTTCGAAACATGGAACCCTTAAAGACATACCACGCTGTGCTGAAGGTGAAAACTGCACACCTGTCTGTGGAGCTCAGGTTGTAGGAAGACGTTGATTTCCCCAGAAACAATCACTTCCAGGCTGGTAGACGTGTTTGCAGCCTTCTTTACGTAATACTTTGGTCACCTGAAGCAAGAGGCTTCCCCTCGTCTTCTCTCCTCCTACTTTACTCCTCTCCTGTGCAAAATCGAGTAAATAACTGAACACGGTGCTTCAGTGTTATCAGTCATAAATCATACACTAAAGGACAAACGGTGCAGGCGTGCCCTCTAGTGCACCGTTACGTTGCTTCTATAAAAGAAAGCAGCGATCAGTTCAAGTGTAAACTAGATGGATCCTCACACTCACTGGAACAGAGAGGACATTACACCACCCGGCCATCAGCGATAAGATCTAAAGCTATAGTTGGTAATCCTGCTCAGAAACAATTTATTTTATAATGGGTAAAATTGTCCTTCCATCCTGAATGTAGTCAATAAATTATATATTGAGAAAAAAAGGTTAAAAATTGATCTCTGTGGGTCTGCAGGCCTGTAAAAACTCTGCCCAATCACTGCCCTTCGCACAGAAAAGCAGGAATTTGTCAGAGTTTTGCCCTCATATCCCTCTGTCCCTCGAGTTCTGGGGGTATCATGTTATCTATTGGTTGTCCTACATGCTAATCATTCTGTGTGGTGCTCGTTCCTGGTTAGTTTCCGCTTGCTGGCTGTGCATGCGCACTTCTAGTGTTTATGTATCCGGTTAGCTTCGGTCTTAGCTGTTCATCGTAGCTCCGCTGCTCCCACTGTAGAAAGTAAGCCTCAGTAGAAAGAATTGAGACCAGAGTGGATTTGGGAGATTTTTTTTTTTTTTTCACGGCAACGCCCTGTGGAGTGAAAGAGCAGGTAAGACGGTGTTGCTCATGCACAGTTATTCAAAAAGGGACTTTGGGGAAACTTCGGGAAAAATTGCCGACCCTAGCTTTAATGTATCAGGACGTCATGAAAATCTTCTGGACTTCATGGGGTTCTGATATCACTTTAATCTAATCAAACTGTAGACTTTTACCGTTTTGGTCGGCACCACAGAGCGCTATTTGCAAAAAAAAAAAAAAAAAAAAAAACACCCCCACAGTGACAGTTTGTTCCTCCGGGCTATCTCTCTGATAAACACAATGAACGCCTCACAACTTTGCTAGTCAGCTACGGTGTTGCGAAACAAATTAAGCACATTCACACTTCAAAACTTCCCTTGTTTAATTTTTCTCTTGCACATACGTGTACACGCCGCTCCGTTTATCCCCTATTTTTATTTCCTGTAGTGTTTATATGTTTATGCTTAATGTCTGTACGCTGTGGGCGCATGAAACCGAAGTCAAATTCTTTGTTTGTGCACACAATCTTGGGCAATAAAGCTGATTTTGATTCTGATGTCAACAAACTAATTACACTCAATCAATTTCATCTTGAGCTGCAAGAACTTGCGGTATCTGTTTTCTGCATCACTCAATTTGTTGTTGTTTGATTGGTTGCGTAACCAAGCATTGGCTGCTAAAACTTGACTCGAGATCACAGAGTTCCTGTTACTTTAAAACAAGCTCAAGACAGTACAGTCAGGAACTTTAACATTTTAACACACTGACTGAGGCCCGCAGAGTTTGACATGTAGCTCCTGGTTCCTTTAAAATTTCTCTTGTCTTGGGGGGAATTTGCAAGGACGTTTGTTTCCGTGTCCTCAATATTTACCACTTGTGAATAATAATTGTTGCTGCAGAATGACCTACTTCAGCCCGTTTTTTTGGAAATGGCCTCATCGCCCCACCCAGACTGATGAGTGGGAACAGTTGCTTCACTGAGATCACCGCTGATGTCTTTCATCATTGACATTGTGTTAACACACCCAGCCATATGGTCCAGCGCGGCAAACTGCCATCGCTCCTGATTTTAAACATGTGCTGTTGATCACAAGTTAATCAGGGGCATTTGATCCCCTTCTTAAATTTCCCTCTCCATTGACATCTGGTAAATCCAGTTGTATATTTTAACTGGGTTGATGTGAATTGAATTTGGACCAAATTAGCTCCTGTAAAATGTGTTACGGGTTGGACATCTTTGTCCTTTAAAGTACGTATGCTGAAATGACATTTGTTGTGAGCTGTCATTATATAAATAAGCAGAATAAATTACATTGAAATGATTTACCCCCACCACAGTAGGACAGATTGAATTTAGAGAAAAAAAATGAAAATTCATAAGCACTCAAACACATGAATATGTATTTGGGGGAGTTTGGAGGAATTTTCTTTCTAAATGATACAGACAATCACACAGTCCAAAAGGCCAAATTGTAAAATCAAAGTTTAGATTCACATCTTACAAAAACCCTATGCAAAAAAAGTTCAGACAAAAAAAATTGGGAAACATATAAAGTATTATTATTATTATTATTGATAATATTATAATTGGTAACTTCAAAATGTTACCTTTGTAATGTATTCTGATCATGTGTTTCAAAACATGTTCAATAGAAACTTCATTTTGGTTAGTGCAAAGTTTCTTGTTCCTTTAATGGTCAGCTCTACCAAATGCTCATATGTTTAAATTGTACAATTACTTTTGGTATTTTCTGACAATCGACCAAAGATCTTGACTGATCTGCTGTTTGAATAACAGCGCGGAGTAAAATTCAGTTAGAAAACACCTAATTTGACATGAAGGAAACTCTTGTCCAAACATCCAGTTTCATTCTAGCATTTATTGTTTCAAACCAACGAGTTAAAACTCTGGGGAGGTTGTCATATTATTCTCAATAAGTGTTTTTCCTCTCTTATAAAAGCAAACTCTGAAAGCTTTTTGCCTGAAATCCATCTTTTCTGTAAGAATGACGTGAGTAAATGAGCTATTTCTGTCTTTACTCCTTATAACATGTTGGAAAGTTTAAAACCTCATTTAATATAAGATTTTTTTCCCCTGTCAAATCAAGCTAGCTTTATTTGCAATCAAGATTTTGACATTTTGACACGGATTACCCATGTACACCTGAATGAGTGCAGGGGCATTTCTTCAATACATCAGAAATCCTGAGCATCCCTCCTAGGCCAACTATGCGCTTCCACCTCTGGCGCCGCTAGTTTAGCAGAGTTTTGATTATCCTTATCGTTGCAACATACATTCCAATGAAATTCGTCCCCTGCATTTAACTCATTTCCCTTGGGGACAGTGGGCTGCCACTGTGCAACGCCCGGCCAGCATTCTCAGGCTAAGGGTCTTGCTCAGGCAGTCTCTGTGAATTTGAATAGAGCCTTGCAGCCTCTCCGGGATATCGTCTCTAGATATAGAGGAACTGAGCTGTTTTGGTGGAATCGAAAAAGATGAGAGAAGTAGAAGTGTGGCGCTCAGAAAAGAACCAGAGATTCTGTTTTAGTTAAAGATCAAAAATCTTTATTGTCAATGAGATTGCGCCATTACCATTCAGTTCAAATCATGTTCATCTTTAAGCCACAACACAATTCTTGTATTACTTTGATCCTAAATCTTTTTTTTTAAAGTAATCTATATTGGATACCTCTTATCAATATCACTCAATTTATAGTCAAAATGGCATATACCAATCTGCCGTGTACTTCGATGTGGAATCCAGTTTTGCATTGCATTATATTGAAATGACTGTTGTCATTTCATCTTTTAACTTTTTGCTCTCTCTCCTTTTTCTTCATAGTAGGTACACCTGGTCTGACGTTCTGTTAACTGTGACATCATCCAAGGAAGACAGATCACCCGCTATTATCATCTAATGTAGAACAGATTACTGGATAAATGGCAGATGACCGTTCATACTGAGCCTGGTTCTGCTGGAGGTTTTTCCTTCCCGCTAATGGGTGTTTTTTCTTCCCACTGTCGCTTCATGCTTGCTCAGTATGAGGGATTGCTGCAAAGCCATGGACAATGCAGACGACTCTCCCTGTGGCTCTACGCTTCTCCAGGAGTGAATGCTGCTTGTCGGCACTTTGAAGCAATCAACTGGTTCCCTTATATAGGAAATTTTTTAACCAATCTGTATAATATGATTGATTTTGACTTTGTAAAGTGCCTCGTGATGACATGTTTCATGAATTGGCGCTACATAAATAAAATTGAATTGAAAAAAATTGAATTGGAAAAAAACAAGAGAAAAAAAAACGGACTTTAGATGCCTGGATTTTAACAACGTTGCTTCCTCTCTCACCTCTTATGATCAGTGAGCTCCCATCAGGCTGAACACTGGGATCTTGAAATTGAGTTGAAACGCTTCATTTCCAAGCTTACACAAGAAGGAAATAGCACCTAGCGTTTGGCAAGATTGAAGAAATATGTTCAGCTTAATTAACACGTTTTTCTGCAACCTTTTCCAGTTCTTTGGGGAAGCAAAAAATATTTGAGGTGCACAGTCATAGCTGGATGGTTTCTTGTTTGTAGGCTCCCTCCGCATCAGATTCATTATTAAAGCCCAGCCTTATTATGGCTTCACATTTTAGGCCAAGCTGTCACATGCAATATTCTTGGTAAACCTTTCTTGCGTTTCCGTTGCGTGGCTCTTCAGCGTATTTCATCCCAAGAGCAATTTAGTAAGAGCATCCGCAGCATCTTTGAGGTTAGGGAGGAAACCATAAGATAAGTCAGTATGTGTTTGTGTGTATGTGCAGGAAAAGAAATGGAGAGCGGGGGTGTCTCCTGAAGCTGCTGTGACCTCCTGACCTGCTAGATAAAAGAAAGAGGGTGCTCCCATCTTTTTTTAACACACACTTTCTGATCCTCTGTTGCTGTGCCAAATAATTCGCAGTGTAAGCTCCTTATCTACACTGTAGTTTGGTGAAAACGGATAGAAACATCCATTTATGTCCCTCGGTGGGGGGAAATTTAGGTGCCAAAAAGAAGCCCAGAAGCAGATTCTTTTAAATCTCTACAATATGCATGGCCCTGTAATACAAACATAATACACCTTTAGCTAATATAATGTGCTCAAGGTAACCTGTAGCAGAAAAAAAATAAAGAAGCATTACCCTTAGCATCTGTTAGATGTTTTAGGCGACCCCAAAAATGCAATAAGGAGTGGATTCTATTTTACACAAGGCAGTCCAGAAATCGATGATAGACAGAGGAGGACAACAGGAGATGGACAGAGGGACTGCGGAGCCTCGTGTGCAGCGATACAGGTGCTGCTCCAGTCACCTGTAATGAAAGAGAAGCTGAGCCAAAAGGCCAAGATATGGGTCCTGATCAAAGGGACTTAGGTTGGCTGGCTAAGCTTTAAAGATAAGAGCTCTGAGTAGAGCCGCTGCTCCTCTGCGTTGAAAAGAGTCAGTTCTAGTGTTGTGTCGTTCGTCAATGATTCGTTCAAATGAACGGATGCTGTGTTGCGATGCCTGGCCTGTCAGTTTAGGTGGACAGCCGTGGTTTGGTGCAATCCTGTCAGACTCTTCGTTTTCAGAGTTTTATAGTTTTAGATTTTTTTTTTTTTTTTTTTTTTTTTTTTTACCAAATCCTAGTTTAATCTTCTCCACAGCTTTGTCTCTGTTCAGTCTGCTTTGTCCCTCGGTCTTCATGAAGCTGTTTGTTCATTAATGTACCCTAGCAAACCTCTTGAGCTTTAACAGAGCAGCTGTGTTTACACTGATATCATGTTACACACAAAAGTGGACTCTATTCACTAATTAGGTGTCCACGTTGACGTTTGTGGTTGTAAGTAATACAAATTTCAGAGTATGAATATTTCTGCCCCTTTTTGTCCCTTCCCCAAACCTTGGGATACCCTTGAAGAAGCTAAGAAGAGGTATGTTAGGGTTCTGCCTCCTGGACCTGTTACCTCTTTGGCCCAATCTCAGATTTGGAGAAGATGAGAAGACAATAATCAGTCTCTGCTTTGCCCGTTATTGCTCACCAATTAATTATCACAACACATGAGTTT
The DNA here is from genome assembly GCF_011125445.2 of Fundulus heteroclitus. Taxonomy (NCBI): domain Eukaryota; kingdom Metazoa; phylum Chordata; class Actinopteri; order Cyprinodontiformes; family Fundulidae; genus Fundulus; species Fundulus heteroclitus. The sequence continues at coordinate 5,154,003 of NC_046375.1, forward strand.
ATAAAAAGGCATTGACTTTTTTGAAGTTTATAAAAACGGTTATATTTTAGCCCAGTGACATGTCCAGGATGGACTCTGCGTCCCCACTTGTCGCTCATTGACTGCTGGAGATGGTCACCAGCTCCTCCACCACCCTGTGTTTACGTCAAGCCGCGTTCTCCAATCAGATACGGCATGACGTAACACCTGTACGGAAAAGCAGGTATAGAAAATCCATGGATGGGAGGTTACATTTTTAAAAAGTTTAGTAACATTGCTTAAAGTTTATCAGAAAAAAACATCACTTACTTTTAAAGATGAACATTTTTCGTTAGAAATATTTACAATAATACCTTTAACAATTAAATATTATTAAAGGTAATCTTGGCTGGTTTAGCTTGTCTGTCTGGCAGGTGTTTTTTTAGTTGGAGTAAAATGAGTCCAATTTTTCCACAGGAGGCTTTTTCACATGTTTCTGGTGCGATTCGCTTCCACAGTGTCGGTTCACGTCACACTCCACTCTGTGTAAAAATAACAAATAACTACAAAAACTCTCTGAGAATCGCCTTTCTCTGGTCTCACACAGTTAGAACCTGTTCTCCAGTCCATGTTGTAGCTGCAGTTTATTTGTTTTTTTATTTTTGATGTAGTTTCCTTAATAATCTGTATGTGTCAAAATCCTTGTCATTTTATTTAACGAGTGTCCTGGTTCAGCTGCTCATGAGGTGGAGCTGCTGCATATTGACTGACAGCCGCTCTGACTGCAGCTCTGTTTTCTTTGTTACAGAAAAGCGCTGGTGGAATATTTGTGATTTTTTTTTTTTTTTTTACTTTTTCCGACTCAGACCCAGTCAATCCGGGACATCGTTTCACATTCGGACCCTTCTTCAAAAAAAAAAAAATAGTGTGTCATGCTAAATTAGCTGAGCTAAAGCGTTACTCTTTCAGTTTTAAATAAAACACAACAGTGAATCATGAGGAGATCCCTGGTTAGTCGCCGCATTTATCAGCTAAATTACTGGAAGCGAGGGAATAAACATTGACAGGCGACATGGCCACAGGTGGAAATAACTCATCAATTAACTGCAAGAGCAGACAGACACACTTACCGAAGGAAGTTGTTGTCAGGTGTTCTATCCGCAGAACTTTCTGACCTGGTGGTTCACATAAATCCAAAGAAAACCTTTGATCACCAATACGTTTATTCATACCATCTGTGGTCAGTTTGAGACGCTCTTCCAAAAGTTAAAATAATTGAACACCGATAAACCTCAGACTGGCAGATCTGCGCTTTGCAAAGACACACCCTACACTCTTTCTGATTGGCTAATGTCCTTGCTCTGCCAGATTTCATTGGTTGAGCGTAGCTTCTGTTTTAAATCTTGAATAAAAAGTCTACACGGAACATTTTGCACCCTTTTTTCAATTCACAGAAATCTGTCGCAGCGACGGAGAACTTTATCCCCTGATAAAGTTAAATAATTACTTATTCAGATCAGAGATGGGGAGGAATGTATCCAGGGATAAAACATGAATGACCAGAGGGAGGGACATCACAAACATCAAATCGCACCCAGTATATAGATATAGATATATATATATAGATAGAGATATAGATATAGAGATAGATAGATATAGATAGATATTATACACATAGGTATAGATAATCTATCTATCTATATCTATATATCTATATCTATCTAGATATCTATATATCTATATATATATATATATATTTATATATATATATATATATATATATATATATATATATATATATATATATATATATATATATATATATATATATATATATTTATGTATATAGCTATTTATTAACTTTACAGCCAGCAAGGCTTTATAAGCCCAGATCATTGCCTTGGTAACATTCTCATGCCTGGGTCTATTCTTGAAATCCACGTGTCTCAGCCATGGCCTTTTTCAGATCTTTTGACATACAAATTCGGCTCAAACCACAACTCCCATGGAGCAACAGAAAAGGTAGCTGCTGTGACGTAATAGTCATGCGGTCGGAGTCTTGGGCGTTGTAGTTTCGAAAACAAATGCAACATTTTAGCTAAAACATTTACAGTGTCCTGTTTTCCAGCATGACGCTAGTGGCCGTAGAATCGTATTCATATCCTATTAACCAGACTAAAATACTCGAAGAGTTTGTATTTTTCTGACTTAATCATTAGCAGGAAATCACGTGCGCGGACTATAACTCCCAGAAGCGCCTTAAAAATGCCGCGCATGCGCGCCGCGCAGCAACAGTCGTGCGTGTGTGGTGTAGTCACGTGGAGACGGCTCTGTCCAAACAGAAGGTGAGCTGATGCTAGCTGCGCCGCTCGGTGCTCGACTGATCCATGCTGTTTTTGTAGCCGCCCGTCCCTTTTAAACCAGCCTATTTCAGCGAAGAATGAGTGATAACGATGACATCGAAGTCGACAGTGACGTGAGTACTCCCGATTCTCTGCTTTTTTTTTAGGGACGTTACGCCCGGCTAGCGGGCGATTTAGCATTCAACTAGCTGCCCAGCTAGCCGACTAGCTGCTGGTTTCTGAGTCATTTTTTTCTAATGGATTCTGGTGATTTCGCCGAACCCCGTAGCCCGTCTTGTCGCTACTGTGCTGAATTGTGTTACTTTTTAAAGCCACATCAGCGAAACAGTTGAGATTTGCCCAGCAGTCATGGCTACAATTGTACTTTTTGTTCTGTTTCTTTTGCAGGAAGAATCACCGAGATATCACTCTGTGGTGCGTAAAGCTGTGTGTGTGGGGGGGGATTTGTCCACTGTCGAGAGAAAATCTTTCACTGCTGTTGTGCACTCCATTTTTTATTCAAGCCATCAAATTTATATATATTTTTTTTTTATTATTTTTTTATTTTTTTGTATTTTATGTTGCTTCATGGACATTGCTGTAATGTGAAACATATTGGGCAGTATTGATGACATTTTAAAGCTCGCATCCGTCCACGGTCACGTCCAGCGCGCGTCTCGGGGTGTTCCTCCCCCCGTGCTGAGTGCGCTCAGCCGTGGGGAGATGGCGACACGACGTCTATATTTAGACCGAGGCTTTATCCCGCCACAAAGGCTGGTTTTGTTGCAAGTTTATTTTTTCCGGTAAACACGAAGCTGTCTGTTCTCCATGGCAGCAGCAGCCTTCCTCCTCCTCTTCCTCCTCCTCCCCCCTCTTGACTTCACGCCACGGGGATTCCGCTCGGTAAACGGAGTCGGTTTTGGTAGAGTACGCAAAGGGTTAGAGGAGGAAAGGAGGATATATATATAATATTTTTAAAGCTGGTGATGAAGCCGCGCCTGCATCCCGGACACGGCTTCGTGTGGAGGAAGGAGTGCGGCGGGATGTTGTTTTTCTCCTTTTTCTCCCTCCCTACATTTGCAGCCAGAGATTAGAGCCATCTTCTCCCTACAGGCGGCTGAACGAATGACGTACAGCCGCATCTCCAAACCGGGGAGAGGTGCAGAAAGCGCAGGACTTGGTGGATGCATTAAAACAGGCCCGTCGTGTGTTTGTGTCAGGGTCTGAATAAAGTAGGGTTTTAAAATGCAAAATATTCAGTGAGATGTCCTGATGCATCTTTTTTATTATTATTCAGTGAGAGGCTCTACGAACGGATGAGGATTTAAGTAATGAACAAAAAATGTTTTGCACATCAAGAACAGCACAGAAGTCTCATCAAATCCAAAAAGGAAAAGGAATGAAGCGGCCTTATAAGATGGATCAGTTTAAAATATAAAAAGTAGATATACTCTGATCCACTTTTAAAGAATTCGACAAAGGGAGTAAGTCATAAAATGAACCAAACTAAAGAAATGCATATTTTTGCGAAGCCCTTTATCCGCCTCAGGCCAGAACATAAAGGCTGTTTTAAATTTGGCGTGAAAACTAATGCATGCCGTCCCCCAAAAAAACGTGTTACTGCATCCAAAGTTACCGACACGTGTCCGGTTCCTTTACCCGACGGGTTAGTGGCCTGGGATTTGGAAAATTAACGCCGTCTGCTACTTTGGGAAAACATATTTGTGTCAGTATTATACTTATTTTTTTTTTCTTGTTTACCTGGAAAAGGGAATAAGTCGGTGTTTAGCCAAAAAAAGCCCTCAAAGAAAACCTAGAGGATAAATTAACCTCATTTATCCTCTATCCTCACCGTCAGGTTAGAAATGAGGACTTCTGCTGCGTCCTCAGAAGCCATAATTCTGGCCTGATTGAAACATGTGAGAAATTGTCGCTCAGATCAAAGCTAAACGACCGTAGCTGGCTTTAATGCGTCCGAAACAAAAAGCGTTTCCCGTTGTCATAAACACATTACCCCAGAGCAGCATGGTTCCTTCCTACTTCCTGTTTGTACCTGTAGGCTACGCTTTTCTTACCGATGGCCTTAAAAAACATCTCGTCGGTTCACTTCTCTTGGTAGCTGAACAGTTTTATTTATTTTTTTTACATGAAATAAACTAAACTACAAAAAAACAACAGCGGACGGCCAGTAAACGAGCCAAGATACTGTATTTAGGGATGAGCACTAAACCTGGCCTCCAACAGGAATGACTGTCATTTATTTAGAACATAAAAGCTTTAATCCTAAGTGAATTTCTACAACGTGACTGTTTTAAAATGGCGCATAATTAAAGCTTCCTGTTGTGTCCGTAAAGGCAGAGCCGTGTCAGTGTTTCCTGGTCCCAGGGCGCGTTGGACTCCCTCAGGGCAGATCCTGTTCACGGACAGCATCTCTGGGTCTAGCTGTGGCGAGGAGCGGGTCTGGTTTGGGAACTTCAGGATCTGATCTGTGGCTTCTTCAGGCCACGGCGTCCAGCGTGAACTGGAGCAAAGCCCTGGTTCTGGATCGGTGGCCGGTTGATTGATCTGGGTCGGGGAGGTCAGTCTGAGTTTAGGTGTCTTGTTCCCCCGGTGGTGGTAGAACAATCCATTGTTGCTAGAACACGACTCTGTGGATGAGTACGGAAGCGCCTACGAAGCAGCAAACGCATTTCTCCGGTTTAAGTAGATCAGCAACAGTTAGAGGTTTTCTGAGGCGAGATGTTAGGAATATGTCACAGGGTTGCGCGTTTTATTCTTCTGCTTTGTTGGCGTTTCCTACGTCAAATAAGGAAGGCGTTGTGCAGGTATCCGTATGCCAGCCGGCTTTGAGCCGGGCACGATGGGCGTGACGCTTCGTTGTCAGGTATGCAAAGAATGGCGAGAGCGGCTCAGCCGGCGCGTCCTTTTAGGTAGCCAGAAAAGTATGTGATGAGTAGATAATCGCTGCCTTTGGTCATCAAAACATTTGAGAAGGATTGTGGATTTTTTTTTTTTTTTTTTTTCTGTGGAGGTAGGGTTAAAATCTTATGCAGCTGGAAAAAAGGCACAAACGCTTTGTGGTTGAAAGCAGACGAAGCATCAGTGAGCCTCCAGAATCAGGACATTTTAATTGACTTAATAATAAAAATATAATAATCTGATCAACATTGTGAAAAGAGCGGGAGTTGTTTTAATAAGTTCAGACTAAAGTAAATGTTTAAATTTTTATACCTCCTGAATTAATTAAACAATTTGAATTTGTTGGAAAACATGGTTTTATATGAAGCTTTCAATATAAAACACAGATTTTTAACTGTTTGTGTTATTGTCAGACAATTTAATAATACCTGCCATGCTTTTTTGATTGTTTTATTTTATTATTTAATCATAGATTTCATAAAGCTGTCTTTCGTAGTTTGCATCTTAAAAGCAAGGTGGGGCATCATCTCCCAGCTCTGATCACTAACGTGAAGCTAACAGGATGTTTGAGCTCAGGGCCTGAAGGCCAACAGGCGGCCCGGTGTCACCTCTAGGCTGGGCCTCATTCCTAAGATCACAATCAGCATCCAGATAAACCTCCACTGTCTCGCCTGGAGACGGACGCTTTGCACATTTACCGTCTCCAGGTGGGCTTTGTGCGATGCAAAAAGTAGCCGTCAGCTTCGCGGCCGCTCTCCGTTCCCGCCTGAAGCCGTCCGTGCCACTTCGGCTGCCAGACTTGTAAATGCACATACCTGCACAGGTAGTCATGTGTCTGTTTTATGGCCGGGCCGACGCAGGGAGCGGCGCGCACGATGCCAGGAAGCACGTGAATGTGGCTGCCGCAGTGGGCAGGCGCCATGGTTACCGGGCCGTCGTAGTCACAAGACACGGCGACGCGGTCGGTGCCGGCTGAACGTTTCTGTTCAAAACCGGTTTCAGTTTCATGCTGAATGTCATTAAGGCTCTTTGTCGGATGCATTCCTCCCTCCCTCAGCAATTTTTATTCAAACTCTCGTATCATGTCGTTAATTCTGCTGTAGGGCTTTTAAACAGAGGTGGGTAGAGCAGCCAAAAGTTGTACTAAGAGTAGAACTACTGCAAACTATTTTTAGTCAAGTAAAAGTAAAAAGTAGTCAGCCAAGAAATTACTCAAGAGTAAAAAAAAAAAGTATTCAGCAAGAAGACTACTAAAGTACTGAGTAACTAATCATAACTGATGATTTAATATTTCTAAATTATGTAATCGGACAGATAAAAAAATATAAGGTTATGTGCTAATTCTGGTATTTTAAAGACAAAAGGAAATCTTTTGTAAATAATTTTTTGCCTACTTTAAACTTGAAAGCAATACTTATAACAGTTATTGTATATACAACATGTTAGAACAGTGCAAAGTACTTCCAATAAAAATATTTACTGTTTACTGTACATTCATCTGACCTCCAAATGGCTCAATGAGCTCAGCGGATAGAAAATAAGATTAAAATAACAACAAAGCTTGTGTACAAATAAGAAGTCTGACTTTAATTTAAACTCTACATTTTTGTCTCTGGTGCATTTTTGGTTAAACCAAGTTTGTTCTTTATTCATGAAGTTACTTACAACAGAAATTTTACTCTAGTAATATGACTCAAGTAAAAGTAAAAAGTACATTGCAGTAGAAATACTCCTAAAAGTATTTTAATTTTTTTATGTAGCTGAGTAAATGCTCCACGTCGTCCCTGAAGGTGAACCTGTCTCAGCCTGCCTGCCGTCTCACCTGTGGCCACTCTGTCTGTCTGTCTGTCTGTCTGTCTGTCTGTCTGTCGTTGTGATTGCCGGCAGCGTGAGTCACACGCCTCCTGCCTGCTCTTTATCTCGGCGGCAGCGATCTCGTGACCCTGCGCCGGCACAGCTGGTGTCCGCATCACCGCTGCTCCGCTGACGACGCTCGGCACGGCCCGTTCCGCCTCCGCTTTCCGTGTCGGGCTTAATGTCCGAGCCCTGAGCGCGTGGATTAGTCCAGAAGCACGTTTGGTCGGCGGATTTAATGGTTTTGGCCTAAAAACATGGAAGCGAGCTGATCTGCAGCCCGACTCCGGTCGTGTAACGTTGGCAGCCATGTTGGGCTTTTATAGTGTAATTATGAGGCCACTCTGTGGCTACATGTCTGTTTATGGCTGGTGTTGAACGATTTATTTGAGTTTGGGTAATTTCACAAATATAAAGTATCTGTTCAGTTGCAAAAGATAATTTTGTAGATTAAGTCTTTAGGGGTTTCTGTTTACTAACAGGGACCATAACTGGTTAAATCTACAATGTTTTAACCTGTCATTTAGTGACATTTTTAGCCTTTTAGTGTGTATAATGCTCTGGCTGGGTGCGTTAGTCGCTGCCCATGTCCCGTCAGGTCTGAGTGACCCGGGTTTGGACGCGTTTCTGGGTCTTCAGGAGGATGAGGGTGTGATTGCAGGCTGGGTGTCGGGATGGCAAGGCAAATTTATTTATATAGCACAATTCAGTACAAAGACAATGCAAAGTGCTTTACATGATTAAAATATAGCAAAATAAAACAGAATAAAAGCAAGTAGGAATAAAATGCTCTCCATCATAAAATAAAATGATAGAAAGCCGGTCATGTGGCAGGAGGCCGTGGTTGCTGAAAGTCAGAGCTTAGGTTTGCTCTGAGTTGTTGCTTGGTGAACCTCACTTGTTTTGGTAGTTTTTGTGTCTTTCAGAGCTTCCAGTGTGATGGATGCTAAATCTGGGTTCAAACCTTTTGGGTTTGTTTGATATTAATTACAGGAATTATATGCATATTGTAGAAAATTTGCATAGTTTTACCTTTCCCTGTTCTTTTACTGCAGGAGATAATTAATTAAATATTTGCGGACAAAACGGAGATGTATTCAAAAAGTCGAGTCCCGGTCGACATTTTTAACTTTTAAACAGTCATTTAAGATTCGACTGATACGATCTCAGCCTGATTCTAAAATCAACCTCCACGTATGAGTCGGCAAATTCAGCTGCTAAACTCACCACTTCAGTTCGTTCTCTGTTTTTAGTCTCCTTGCCAACGGAAATATTCTTATTTATTTTCTGGTGCCTCTTCGGTTTTTGCAGGACGGCCTCCATCTGCTTCCCTAACGAGGGGTTAACGAGGTTAAGAGAGCCAGCACTAAGCTGAGGAACGAGCGCGTCTTGCTCCTTTTGATGTTTCCAAGTGACGCCTGCACATTTACCGCTTTGCTTTTAGTCATTGACTGTTTGGTGTGTAGCGTATTTCTGTGTAGCTCCATTTAACTTTGTGTGGAAAATATTTTAATGAAGAAATTCTTCTCCCGTCTCATAAATTAAGTGCTTAATGTTGTTCCCTCTTCCCTTTTTTTTTTATTTTTTTTTATACACATTACAAGCAGCGACTGTGTCCTACTCCCCGTCCGATACCCCTAAATGAAATAAAATCCGTATTGACTAAATAATCTTCTACATATTATCAATGATTTGTCCCAAATTGAGGTGGTTTCTGATGGCAAAGTGTCTTAGATTGTAAAACAATTTCTCAGCCTTTAAGCATCTCCCACTTTTTAATCCATTATGTGAAAAAGGAAGACGTGGCAAAGCTGAGAAATGGGGCTGGACGATATGGCTTTAAAAAAGAATCTCCAGTTTTATTACACCAAATCTAATAGAATTTTTTTTTATCATCCTTTTTTTGTTTCACAAAAAGAAATTAAACAAATGATTTAAAAAAAAAAAAACTTGCTTTTATGTGAAGTATTTTGTCTGTGAATTGACCTGAATTTAAATTGCAACTTAATGCAAGCTGTGAAACGCGCTTGTAAAACAAGATGGCGGCCATGCCATTGTAATTAATAAAAATAAAACGATGAAAATATAAAAATGTTTGCTACTAGTGGTATTACGCAATAAGATAAGAACAGACTTCACTTGTGTAACTTCAAACTAACTTAAAAAGATAAGTAAATGAGTAAATTAAACGGCTTGGTGTTGTGGTAAGGTTTCCTCTTTACATTGTATATATTTTCCTAAACACATATTCAGCATTGCTGCTATACTCTTCATGGAGTGCATTGGCAAAATAAAATCCCGACATTTCCAAAAATGTAATCTTAAAATATTGTAAATTGAAATTAATCCAATTAAATCGCTTTATTTCCCTGCCCTACTAAAAAAGCAAGGTGGCCACACTAAACTCCCACAGTTCCTAGTCTTGGACAGCTGTGGAGACAAAGTAGTGGCAGCATCAGGCTGCGGGGGAAAGCATTTTTTTTTTCTTCAGAAAACCTGTTAGGAGGCGGCAAAATACTGGAGGCTGGGGAGGAAGTTAGACTGGAGTGGTTTACGCCAAATAGCGGTTGTTAGAGCGGCCCAGTCAAAAGTCCAGACTTTAATTAATAGGTAATATGTTAAAATATGTAAATTGATGTTCGGTTGCTCTCCAACCCATCCTCAGCTGGAGCTACTTTGCAAAGACGACTAGGGGAAAAACAAAAATCACCATATCTAAATGCAAAGCTAGTAGAGAAATGGCTCAAGTGACCCGTGCATGTAAGGCCAGCTAAGGGATGCGTTCCAGTCTGTTGACTCTGGAGCCAAACACAACCCATGGCACCGCTGTCACGTTACCTTTTGATAAATAAAATGAAAAAGGAAGTATAATTTACCTTCCACTGCACAACCATGCTGTGGTTACGGTCTCATTGATTCCAAAGAGCAAACATTACACTTTATGGTTGCAATTAGAAAAAGAGGCGTATGGATACTTGACAGCCATTGGCCAATACACCCCATTCACTGCAAATTAGGGGTGAACGATTTTGGAAAATAATCTAATTGCGTTTTTATTTTTTAATTTTTTTCTTAATAATGCGATTTAATGCGATTTTATTTTTCCCAGTTTAATTTATCATGTCTTTTTAAACGTATACAAATAACAAATCATTTTGTTTCCTCGCCGTGCAGATTAGGTGCTAAAACACCCACAGCATCTAAACTCGAAGCAGAAATTATTGCGTTCTGCCTACAATATATTTCAACCAAAATTGCAATTTTGACTTTTCTCTGCATTAACCACAAGCAACAAAAATGGCGTCCAAATAAAGATGTTTCTAAACAAGGACTATTTTAAACAAGAACTTTTAATGTTTCTATTAATCAGAATATTATTCAAGAGAACAGCTTTTAGTTGATTTGGACATCAGTCCTTGTTGAACATAAAGTGCAACCAACAAGCACGTCTATGTATTAAACTGATTGACCTGTACTTAATGCTATGTATGATTTATATAAACTCTAAAACAAGTAATAAAGTTAGATTATCTCACTGCTGCAACTGTCTTCCCTTCCATGTGGATGTAAACCCACTTTAAACATTTTACCAACACCTAATGGACGTGTCTAATTCCCTAATTGTTACATAGCCAAAAATTGCAGACTCTGCGATTTGAAAATTGCGTTTTTTTTTAATCGATTATATTGAAAATGCGATTAATTGTTCAGCCCTACTGCAAACGCATTGTAATGGATGGGAAACCCAGATTCAACAGCAATCCTTTTTTAATTTTTTTTTTTTTTTGTTACGCCTGTGTCATGATGTCCCCAGTTTAGCTGTCAAATTTAGTTTTTATGGCTTTTAAGAACTTCTTTTCCCTCCTCCTGCTGCAACATTGTGGAGATGTGGCGTTAAAAAATGCACCGTTCTCTCATTTCTGTTTTGTAAAACCCTTCATTTTTGCAGAATTACTAACACATTTGAATCTGTTGTACATTATTGAAGTTTGACATCTCCGAGAACCTTTTTGTCCCGTTTCTGTCACTTCTGTGCGACGATTCTTGTACGTTCATCAGTCTGAAGACATTAGGCTCTGTGTGGTTTCGTATAAAGTGGCTTTAAATGAATAATTACGGCCCCTTCTCTGTGTAATTGATGGCAAACGGGGCGAACGAAACGCTCTGCAGCAGCTGTGTTCTCACCGCATTGTGAGGCTCAGGCTCTGCAGCAGAGCAGCTTGTGTAGGTGTGAGCGGTGGACGGCTGGCCGGGACACCCGCCGACTCCCCGCTGCCCACGCTGCTCTGCTGCCAGGCTCAAGGCCCTGTGACTTCTCATTGCAGGCAGACAAACGGGCACACCACAATGCACTGGAGCGCAAACGTAGGGACCACATCAAAGACAGCTTTCACAGCCTGCGGGACTCGGTACCCTCCCTGCAGGGAGAAAAGGTTGGTAAAAGCTCGGCACACAAGTAACATTCACACACTCATGTTAAAGTACAGTTTCATCCTGTTTTTATTATATTTTTTGCACACGGCTAAATGCTCAGATGTCTTTTTTTTTTTTCTTTTTTCTTTTTTAATGTGCATTATGGAAATGCTTGCAGTGACTGGGAAAAGAGCAGATGGTGGGAGAGCGTAGATTGGCAGCTCCAAGGCAATGAGGCTGCCTAAATACTTGGACCGGTGTCAGGAAGTTATTATGAGAACATTTTTGCTGCTCTCTTCCTGTTTTCACATCAGTAACATTGAGAAGATTTGGACCGGCTTCAGTTATTGGGCACAAATTTTTGTCGTCGCGCCACAAAAAAGCCCATTCAGGAATCTGAGGCGGCGAGGGAGTGGGGGCAGATTTAATGATGGGAGGGTTTATTTAGCTTTAGAAATGTTAAATTTAACAGGAATCATCTCTCAATCATCCTCTTCTCCCACGCTTTTGTGCCACTTCAGCTCTGTTTAGTTCCTGTTATACAAGAGAAGATGAGCGTTTCCAAATTAGGCCATACATCAGACAAAAGCGTGTATAAAATGTTGAATAACTTGAATGTTTAGTGTATTTTACTTAATTTAGCCAACCGAACATGATAGTTTTTTAAAACTCTTTAGATAAAAGTTTGGGACTAACACAACCACAAGTTTATGATTTGAATCAATCCTTCAACTCTCCAAATCTTTCCCTTTTTAAGCTCTTTAAAGGCAGAGTTCAGTTAGAAAAAAACAATAAATGAGGTCCCACACCATAATACCCCAAAAACCATGTTTGAATTTTGTAAGTATCTAAAACTATTTTCATGGCTTCTACCATAACCACAAAACTCATACGCCAATTTTATCTAGACTATCTCTTATGCAGGTCATATATAGTTTCTTTATGAGATAATGTCAAAATTTCTGTTCCTATTATAAGCTGCGTAAGGTAAACGATAGTATATTATTGTTTTAATATGCTTTTTTTTTTTTTTTAAAACAGAAAATCTTCCTTAACTGTACAAACATGTTTATCTGCCACGTAGCTTTGGCCATATTGGATGCAGTTGATAAAGGCATCCAAAACACAAAATATTCACTGTTTGAACTAGTTACCCTCATTGCATTTAATATACAGATTTTACAACCAGCAGCACATTCTCCTGTAGAAAAGTAGTTGCAGATTTAAAATGACACGTTTGACTGATATCTATGTAGTTGTCGCCAAAAACACAGCACAGAGACAGCACACCTTAGCGTTTAACAGCGACGTCCTCATCAATTTACGTCATGATGACATTTTTATTTCAGACTTCCTACTTTTTGATACAGTTGATCAAACCATTCTTATCTAGAAAGGGTGTCTGGGTTTCTTCGGTGCATTAGCTACATATCTAACTTTGTGTAACAATTGATGATACAACTCCATCCTATAGCAGTGGTGTGCCTCAGGGATCAATACTAGGATCTGTACTTTTCTGTATACAAGCATTCCTTCTGCTAACTCTTAAAAATTATTGTTGTTGTTTCTTACCAATGTTGGGCTGATTATACACAGATCTTTATATCCCTGAAGCCTGATGATTTTTACAGATCTTATTACTCTACACCACTGTCTAGAAGAGCTGAGTAACTGGATGACTCTTAATTTTTGGGCCGCCACTTTTTATTTTCTTATTTTCAGTTGATTATTCTAAACGATTTTTCCGCCAAAAAAGATGCCTCATTTGATATACCTGGTTTTTACCAAACTTTTATTGCCACTTTTTAAGGGAAATGTATTACAACAGGCTGTTGAGCATTGATGGTATAAATTATGTAATTGTTAAAATTTTATCATATTAGCACAAACATGAATAAAACCAGATGTAAAGGCAATAATCTGGGTTTCTGCATAAAGTCTGCACATAAAGAAAACAAGAAATGCTGTATTTTAATACTCATGTTGAAAAAAAAATGAAAATAAACCAGACAGATTAACTTTAGTAAGCATTGACCAGTTTAAAAAGTCAATGATTTATGGTCAGGGCTTTTTTCTTTTTGCTCACCAGCATCTCGTCGGTCTGTGCCGCTCACCGTCACGGGTGTTTGCTTTACGTTGCTTCAATGCTTTAGTCTGTTTCAGACATTTAAAATGCTGAAAAACACCTTCAGCTCTGGTGCCGAAGACTGAAACTCCCCAATGAGCTCCATCCGCCATGTTTGTTTTGGTAATGTAGCTCAGAACACGCCAGCCTGATTGAGTTAAAGGGACAGGCACCTACAGGAAGTGCTGGAGTCTGCAAGGATGGGGAACAATGATATCCCCCAATATCTTGGAAACTCAAACGTTTGTCACATTATCTGGGTAACCCATGAATATTTGGCCTTACAAGCACCTGCAGTAATTCATGCTTTTATTTCACACTTTTCATCTCTTGATTCAGTTTCCTGTTTACAGATGGTCCAAAACTCAGCTCCCAGACTACTTATCAGGACCCCGTTCTGTGGCGACAGCACAACCGTTTTTATGTGCCTTTACTGGCTGCCAGTCAGATTTTACATTTAGTGGCCTACCAAACCCTCTTTCTGGGCCTTTTTTTTTTTAAAATGATGCATAACTTGATTCCTACTTTCTTCAATGACCTTGTAACTCTATACCCTCCCTCTAGACCTGGAGGTCTTCAGATCAAGATCGTCACAATGACCAAAAACATGTGAGGATTGTTCTTTCTCTGTGCTGTGTCCAAAGCTGTGAAAGAGTCTTCCATCCAGCATTAGGATGGCAGACTTTGCTTATTGTTTTAAATCACATTTATTACTTTTCCAAGTATTTCTCTGTTGAATCTACTTTTCTTTACAGTCTAAATTGTTTGTCTTACTGTATCTTGGTATATTTTTGCTGCTTGTATTTTATGTGTAGCATATTAGAAGTTAGGTTTGAAAAGGGGTTATTATATTTCAGTATTAGGAACCTAGCTACAGATAACTCTTGTTATAACTGCATTAGCTGGGACATTATTTTGATTGATAAACTGTGATCATTAGGATTAGTCATGCTGAAACCTGGATCTGGGCATTTAGTTTGAGATAATTACTCATTAATCAGAAAGTAGTCTTGTCCAACCTACCTGAAAAGCTGACCTCCACATCGCCCATAGTTCTGCCTTTCTAAAAAAAAATAAGTTCTACTTGTTGGCCTCCTTGGTAAAGATGTCTAAAATCCTTTAAGAAAAAAAAAAAATTATTTGAGAACACTTACTCAGTAGGCGGAGTGCACAGGTGGAGTAATCCACATTAAAAATTAACACACCTGCTGAGTGCCTTGCCACAATATCTCAAATCAGTGCCGGAAGTTCACACCAGAAGTTAATTAAGGTGTCGTACTGGTGCGCTCCATTTACCTGGGAACTCGAAACCGGCCAGTCGGCGATTACGTCATCTCTGAATTTTGTTTTTCTAGCTTCCCTCTTGTCGGTCAGTAGGAAAAAAAGATGGGATGCTCACACAAAACCATTGTAATGAAGTCTTGTAATGAATTTTAAAGTCACCTTTTGCAAAATATTTATTTTTAAGCAGATCCTTCATTACTCATTTTGCCGCTACTGTTAAAACAATGACAAGAACGCTGTTCTACATGATATTTTGTGCTTTTAAAAAAGTGCTAAATATTACATAATGAACTGCTAAAAACAAAGTATGAAGTTTTACTCAATGTAGCTGCGAGCAGCTAGCCTGGCCAGCCAGACTGACTTACGGTGTGTACACGGCATATCAGTCTAGAAAGGTAGAAACCCATTTTAAAGGCGGGACTAACAGGGTCAGTGTCAACAGGTCAGAACCAGATGGATAACTACGGCTGTGACGCATAAAACTGCATCACATAATCAGAGGATACATGGTGTACTCGCATGTACTTTCTTAATTTTCCAAGGCACCAAGCCACAAAAGTATCCTTATGCATCTTCACTTATGGTTACAAAACAGTGCTGCTGCATTATGGGTAATTCTGCTGAGCGTGAGTCATCGTAAAGTCCCGCCTCTCGAGCTGTGATTGGTCCGGTCTGTTTTAGTCCAGAGTGCATGGAGCCATAGCATCTTGAATACAGAAATCTGGTATGGTCCTATTGCACCGACTTTCAGGCGTCTAATTCCGACTTTGGGGGTGGGGGCCGTCCCATTTAGAATTTCATACTCTGAGGTCGGAAATACCAAATTCTGAAGACAAGTGGAACACACCACGAGTATACTGTTCTTTGATCACTTTGTAATTTTGCAGATAAAGTTTTAAAATACAAACAGCTGTGTTGATGCTAAGGCTAAGCTTATGTTAGCACGGACTATCAATTTGAGGGGAAAACAGCTTTTAGAACTTTCCTTATTTCTAAATATATGATGTGCTTAGTCGAATTGACCAATAATAAGCAGTACATCACACGATGAAGAAATGTCCAAAACGTCCAGTGTGGACTTCCGGTACGGACTGGATATATGGCAGATGGGTCCCTCTCCAATTAACCCTACAGGGTTTCCATTGAATTTAGATCTGGGGACTCAAGACGACTATGAGAGCAGGTCACTTTTATGTCTAAACTATTTTTGTGTTTATTTGGCCACATGTTTTGGATCTCTACCCTTTTTTTTTTTGGTCTTCCAGCAGACTGAGCCAGATTTTCATTTATAATACTCTAGTGGTTCAAACGGCCCTTATACTTTGGTGTCTACCCAACTCAGGTGGTTTCCATTACAACTAGGTGGTACCGCATTAATGTGGTTGGGGTCGTCATATCAAAGTTACATGACTTGTTGCATGTGGCAAAAACACAGCGGAACAATGGAGGACACTGTAGCGACAATGAACTTGCTGTTGAGTTTATGGCTTTTTGTCGGACTCAGTGGAAAATTAGAGACAGATGAGACTGTGGGGCGGCAAGACGAAGCACTTTGGAGAAGTACAGGAGAGAGTGGGATCAAATGGACGAAAGGACTAAAGAGTCTCCGTTTTCTTTCATTAGAATATACACGGTTGTTGTCGTGAACCTTTACAAATGGCTTGTCTGACAGTTGCTAGGGAAACGCATGAGCGATGCTGATCGGAATGGCAGTTTTCTCTAGAATCGGTTCATTAAAATGATCCATTCAACGCATCATTCAGTTCAAGTTCAAATATACATTATTGATCCCAAAGGCAAATTAAATGTAACTCCTATTGATCCAGATTCTTCGGAGTTATCGTAGCTGGTGACGGCTGTTGGCAGGAAAGATCTCTGGTAGCGGTCTGTACTGCAGTGAATTTGAAGAAGCCTCTTGACTGAAGGAACTCTGTTTTCCCAAGACAGTCTCATGAAGATGATGGTCAGGGTTGTCCATGATTTTCTTGGTTTTATGAAGAATCCTTTTTTGCAAAATTATCTCCAGAGGTTCCCCAGTCGTCCCCAGAACAGAGCCAGCCTTCTTTATCAGGTTGTTGAGCCTTTTTAGTTACCTGGCTCTGATGCTGCTGCCCCAACAGATGACTCTAGAAGAGACGATTCAACAGACTTGTAGAAGATACGCAGCATCTTACTGCAAACCTTGAAGGCTTCCTCATAAATTAGTCCGCTCAGTCCCTTCTTATAGACGGCTTCACTGTCGCCAGTCTATTGTCCAGATGAACTGAGGTATTTATATTCCTCAACCACCTCCACTTCTTCTCCCATGATGGATATAGGGTTTGAGCTAACCCTGTTTCTCCTGAAATCTATAGTCAACTCCTTAGTTTTGTTCACATGCAAGATGAGATGATTGTTCCCATATATAACTACATTTCTGGTCGCTTACAATTAGCTATTTATAAAGAATTAACTGCGTTTTCTGTTCCATTACATTTAAAATGGGCAATAAGCATGGTTTCAGTCTCACTGTGCGCTATTTATAGAGCATTAATAAGCCTGATTATGAATTGTTTTAAATATAAAGATGCATAATAGACAGACTTCAGGCTATACCCGTGCCTTATTTTGAAGTTCTAGCAGCCAGAAGTCAGTCAGCTCAGATAGGAAAAGTAAAATGTCTAAATATGACTCTTGAATAAAAAAAATTTATTGCTTCTGAAAGATATAAAATTTCAGATTATATCACGTCAAATTCTTAGACATGTCTTATATGTCCCAAATCGTGTCCATCCTATCTCAGTCCATTGGTGTAGTGTGTGTGTGAGTGACACAGCACCACTGTCGGTGTGATTTATGTACTGCACGAACCAGGGCCGTTCAGTCGTTGGCGCCGCAACACAAGCTTGACGTTCTGAACGAACATGTTCACAATGTTGGTTCCACGTGCGAACGAAGGTGACAAAGGGGGGAGGGGGGGGTTCACGTTTGTTTACGCTGTGAAAAAATCAGGCCTGCTTTGTCCGTTCACGATATCAACGAGCGTCGCTAGAATCATATTACTAGTTGGCGAATCACTCTTCAGCGGCAGTACTGTGTCCGGTAGGTTGACTCTGAGACATCGTGAATGAATCCTGTACAGATTTGTGTGGCACAAGAGTGAATTAGTGCCCTTTTCAGTACAGTGCTACTCCTCAGCAGCATTTCTGTGTCCACTAGCTTGCTGTGGCCAATCTTGAGTTACTCCAAGCTAACATTAGCCATTAGCTTGGAGTCAGAGATGCTATTTAGTGGGTGACGAAGTTCCACTCCAGACCAGCTCGACCTGACATCAGCAGGAAACGAGAAAGTAACGAATTGGTTAACGACGTGATTTGTTCGTTTTAACGAAACTCATGAACGGCACATAGTGATGCGGCCAGTGACACCCCCCCCCCCCCCCCCCCTTTCGTTTTCCCTCGACGGGAAATCCACAGCCCTACAGATTCCCTGCCATGCTTAACATGCTTTTCCACTCATCCTTTGTTTCACATCAGAGCCAAAGAGCTCTGCAGTTTCAACAATGAAAATCACGTTTCCAGCCCAAAGGTTTACGTTTCTGACAGAAAAAAGGCTTTGACCTCCTCAACAGCTCGTAATGGTTGTCTTCCCACTCTTAGCTGCAGTTCTCCCCTATTTGGGGATCATTTTGAACTTTATTTGCCATCGTCCCCACTCTGCATCTTGGCAAGGTATGTTTACGTAAAATCCAGCCTTCGTTTAAACTGAGTTCCTCTGCCTGGAGAGACGGGTAAGTTTAGGTCAGGAGCTGTTTTTTCTGTCGTTCTTCCGCCGCTCATGGAGGCAATTTCCCCTAATTGAACGCTTGTCTTCCCAGTTTTAAAGAGCGGCCATTGTTACTAATTCGGTTTCTAGACGCTTTGCTCAAATTAGAAGAAACTATATTTAAAAAAAAGCTGCTTTTTTTTTTTTTTTTTTACCAATATTTTTTTCAGTTTGATTTAGCTTCTGATAATAAAAAGGAATATTAGACATATTTACTAAGGGGGCTGACTATTACCTGTAATTTATAGTCAACATATTTATGCCACAAAAAATGTCAAATGTACAGAATTTAATTACTTTACAAAAATGACTAAATGTGCAGTTTGGTTTGTATTTATTTGTCATGTTAATTAGATACATAAATGTAGTTTTACACGTTTATTTGTTCAGAGCTAGTACTTCATTGCATTTAAATGATCATTTGTAGTATTTGTTTAGTTTATTAAATGAGTAAATAATGCTCAGCTATAGCACATGTTATGAATTAAAGACATAAGGCATCAGTGAAGTGTTTGTTCTGATAGCCGGTCAGCCAGCACGGGGTTCTGCTCGGTACCAGAGCTGCGACCCGACTGATAGTCTACCAGATTCCCCTGCAGTGGTTTCAGTCATGACAGAAGCAGGGAAACTGTGAAATGTGATGAATTGTCTGTGATGTGTGTGTCATTGCTTCACTTTTTGCATGTGTCACTAACAGCAGTCTACCAAACAGGCGTCTCGAGCTCAAATCCTAGACAAAGCCACAGAATACATCCAGTACATGAGGCGAAAAAACCACACGCACCAGCAGGACATCGACGACCTGAAGAGGCAGAACGCCCTGCTGGAGCAGCAAGGTGAGCCTCGACCTAAAATCTGCTTCTGCAACGATTAAACAACGCTTTACTGGTGGCTAGTGCTGATTAAACGTGTTTGCACGGACTTTGGTGGTTGGGAAGTATTCTCGCAACAGAGAATGTGGCAAACTTGATTTTAAAAGAAGAAACTTGTTATGCAGCAAATGCCTCTTGAGCTTCTTTTTTTTTTTTTTCATTCTTTGTCATAATTTAAATGTAATTTATTGTAATTTAACCTGATAGACCAACACAAAGTAGCACAATAAAGGTGAAGTGGAAAGAAAAGTGGGTATAAGACAGGGGTGTCAAACTCATTTTGGTTTAGGGGCCGCATTCAGCTTAATCTGATCTCAAGAGGGCCACACGAGTAAACTCATTGCAAGATTAAATAGAACTAATAAAAGTGGACTTATTGATTTTTATATTAAATGAATTTCACTTTTACACAATATATTATGAATAACTTCAGCGTTTTAAGAAAAGTATGTGCAATTTCGACAATACTTTTACTCAGTTAAACATTTACTTGTGCATCATGCATAAGAACTGATCACAGTGATTGTACAATGTTGAAAAAGATTTATTCAAATTTTTTAGAACTTAAAAACACTGTCCTGCATGACAAAATACATCAAACAGATAAAAATTAAGAAATGATTAAAATTTTTCCACACCTGAAGCTTAATCTGCTAATTAAAACAGCGCCCCTCGTGGACAATATAGAAACTGCACATTTTCAATTAAACGAAGTACATGTTTTTTTTCAATTGTTTTTATATCATTCTCTTTTATCTCCTCTTTCTTTCACCTTTTCTTTTTCTTGTTCTTCCTTTCCTCTCCTACTTTCCCATTGTAGTGTCCAAATCATTTAAGATATTCCCCGCATGAATCATAAAACTATTCACATTCATAAATCAAGCGTAGCACCATGTGAAAAGCTGTACTGCTCCACATGTGAAAGTCAAATCTGATGAGCTCTTTATGGCATTAAGACAACAATTATTATTGTTGTTTTTTTTATTTTTTATACTAATAATGCATTTAGCCACAGGGCCGGACTACATTGTTCGCGGCCCGCGGGCCGTATGTTTGACACCCCTGGTATAAGACAAATGTTAGCATGGATAGTATTTAGCCCGTCTCCACGAGTCTGTTCTCGCTGGAGCCAGTTTCTTTTTAGGTAACTGTTTGCATATTTAAAAGCTGCATTTCTTTGGCCTATTATTGAGCAATTGCAGAAGTTGACCCAGGTAATCAAATAAATTGAGGTCTGGATTCAGACTGGGCCGTTTTGACCCATGAATGTGTGTTCACACAAACCATGTGGTCCAACACGCCCGACTCAGACGTCCAGGGTTGGGTCCTCAGCGTGAAGTGAGTCCTCTGAAGGAGCTTATTATTTGACCTAAAGGTTGCCTCTAGCAGCATTTCCTTGCATTTAGCTTCACCCATCATCTCTCCAACTTGGTCCAGCCTCCATTTTTGGGTTGAATACTTGCCCATGCCACCTTTATTGCAGTCACTCTGTCCCCTATGTGGCTTGTGGCTAACGTTAAATGGGACGACTTCTGTCTCTCTCTTGCACCAAGGTCAGATTTGTGTCATGCACAAATAATAGTCGTCCTACAAAGAGGTTCTTCCACCTGAGCTGTGGATCTCTAAAGCTCCTCCAGAGTTGCCAAGGGCCTCTTGGCCAGACTCTTCAGTTCAGGTCGTTTTAGTCCACGTCTTGCTAGGTTTTCAGCTAGTTGGGTCGAGCCTTGATGCGAGGTGTTAAAATCTAAGCCTGCTTTAGACTCGACACGTTTGGTTTGCCTGGATTTTATTTAGTGTCACAATAAAGGGGTTAAAACACATGCAGACGTTTCAGATTTAGAGTTTTTTTTCTTTCTTTCTTTCATCCACTCAGCAACTAGGTGCTACTCTAAAATGACAATAAGATGCAGTGCTGTGTGTGGTTAGACAAAAAAGTTCAACAGATGCTTTTTTTTTTTTTTTTTAAAGGCTATTCTAGTGAATTCTTCAGTCACCTCAACCACTTTTTTTTTTTCTTTCAGTCCGTGCTCTGGAGAAAGTGAAAGGCTCCACGCAGCTCCAGAGCAGCTACTCGTCACCTGACAGCAGCCTGTACACCAACCCCAAAGGCAGCGCCGTGTCGGCGTTCGACGGCGGCTCCGACTCCAGCTCCGAGTCGGAGCCCGAAGAGCCGCAAACCAGGAAGAAGCTGCGAGTTGAGGCCAGCTAGAGCCATTGAGCTGAAAACTCAGAAGACGGGGGCGGCAGGGCACAACATCCAGCTCCCCTCGTCCTTTATCCCCCCCCCCCCCCCCCCCATCTCCTGTTGGGCTCACGCTGGAGACTCGTGTCCCTGGAAATCTCCCACCGCCGCAGCCGTTCGTCCTTCCAGCAGGGAAGAAGGAGCAAGCAGGGCGGAGGATAACCGCTTCAGGTTTCCCCAGCTTCCCCCCCCTTATCCCAGTTTGTCTTAGTTTTTTCTCCTCCTCCGTCATCGGTGTCCGCCCTGACCTCTTTCTTAGCAACAACAATCCAAAACTCAAAAAAAAAAAAAAGGCAGCTTGGCAACTCAAGGACTTGATGCTTTTTGTACCCTCCGGTTAATCCCTCCCTCTCTCCTCCTCCAGAAAATCCTCGGAGCGAGATGGGGGAGCCAGGTGTACTCTTCCAGGCACTGCTTTGTTGTATTTTGTTTATTTTTATGCTTGATTAATGGAAAAAAAACGCAAATTGTTTAAGTTTTTACACACACCTAGAAGAAATTGCCCTTTTTAAAAAATGTAAAAACATTTCTAGCTTACCTTTTTTTTTCTCTCCCCCCACGCAAGAATGTGAAGATGCTTTGAGCAGATGTTTGCGATCTCCCACCTCAGGCCCACTGAATCGCAGATGCGTTCTGCTCGTCACGTTTAACACAGTTATATAAATAAAAATAAAAAAACAAGCCCTTAAAAATGGATGTTTTCAAGGAGAATATTCCTAAACTTTGTATCGTATTTTGTCCTTTTAGCTTGAAGTAGTGGATGAATTTAGGTGGCTGGATACGTTAGGCATCTCATTTATATATCATACGGAGCATTAATTGGATGTTTTCAAAACTATTATGTAATTTTTTTTTTTTTTTTTGTGGTAACCACACAAGTCTTGGAGAAAAGACCCAATTTGTGGCACGTGGTGTTGTTAAAGGGTTTGAATTAAGTATTGAATGTCCAAGGTAGCGCCTGACGTTTGCAGTAAACGGCGGCCAGACGAGCCCCGTCGACGTGTTGTGCTTTACACCGTGAAAAAAATTAAAATCAATGTTGTTTAATCCCCCCCTTCCCTCCCTGAGGAAAAAAATTATCTCTAGGAGACGTGTGTATGTATGTATATTGTTTCCATTTTATTTTATCTTTAGGAGGATATAATTAGTGTGGTAGGTCTTTGTCTGATTCCATTCCATGGAAATTACAAGTATGTTGTACATACTGCCAACAATTGTCTTGCAAGTTGAGGCCTACCTTTACTATAAACTTATAAAATAAACTATTTTATCCTTTAATAAGCTTCCTGTGGTTCCTGACGTCACAATATTGTGTTTGGGTGCCACAAAGCGGGCTTAAGTTGGAGCCCAAGTGTGCTTTGTGTTAAACGTTGTTTTATTTAGCAAATGTATGCCTAATTGTGGAAAATAACTTTTTTTTTTTTCTTTCAATTGAGGACCATTCAAAATCAGAAAACACCAGTTTTTCTCGAAACTTGCATCTCTTTTTTTGTTTCTCTTGTGGAAATGTATTCATCTGATAATTTAAAAAAAATGTTTTTTTTATCAACAATTGCCGTAGTGCAGGCATGTCAAAAGTACGGCCCCTGGACTGATTTTTGTGTGGCCCCCCCAATGGCATTTCAAGAAAGATTTGGTCTACTGAAAAGATTTGGCTAATGGAGATGGAAACGTTTTATTTTTATTAGGTTAAAATTAATACAGACGTGTTAAGATCTTACAACTGAAAATGTTGGGTAAAACACAATGTATTACCGTTTTAATAACCACACTTGCTGTTTAATTTAAAAGTAAATATGACCACATTTGTCTGTGGAATTTAACTCAGATGCCAACTTGTGCATTAAAAGCCGTTTTTTCAAAATCATTTAAAATTAGCTAAATACAGCATGTGTTAAATAAATAAATACCGGCCCAAATCCTGGTCTCATAAGGCTAGAGCAAAAGTAATAAAGTCTTGTTTTTAAATCTAGTCTAACAGGTGACCATCTTTTAATAAAGCAAATGTGCAAAACCCGTTTTTAACTTTGAATCTACTGGGATTTAACATCCATTTCCGTCAGAAAATCTGAATCATTTAGTTATATTTTGTAAAGCAAATAAAAATCACTTTTGGGTTATTTATCGTTATCCATTTTTTGGCCCTTGAGTACTTTTGATCTGAATTTCAGCCCACGTGCCAAAAAGTTTGGACATCCCTGCCGTGGTGCTTTTTTTTTTGTTTTTTTTGTTTAAATTACGAGAAAGTCACTCACTTTCTTACATTTCATTTCAAGTCCTGATACTAATAAAGTGATGCTCATTTGCTAAAAAGATTAAATATTTCCTTAATTGTGAAGCCAATAGTATAACTTCACAAGTGTTTTTTTTGGAATTCCCAGAAAATTACTTTTGTTCTTGCAGTTTCATGAGTTTGTTCTCCTAATTTCCAAAAGGGGAAAAAAACACCCCTGAATCTGCTAAAAGGGGGTCACCGGTCTGGTGCTGTTATTTTGGGGGTCTCGGGCTGAGAAGTTTGGGAACCCCTGCTCTAGTGTGACGTGTCGGAAACGTTCTGTAGAAAAACTGAGCGGAGGTCCGGTTGTCTCCGATTTAAGGCAGTTTGTGGTTGCTGTGACCCAGTTAACTGAGAATTTGCAAAAGGCGTATTTTGTACTGTCGTTTGCACAGTGTGGATCTTATTGTACGTTTGGGTTTTAACAGGGTTGCTACTTAAATTATACACTCTTCAAGACTTGCTCTTGGGCTCAGGCATTAAATATGGAACCTGGGAAATAGAAAATGTTTTTATTTCTGGACTTCCTGAGGTCTAAAAGGTTTTGTCCGTCCATTCAGGATTGGTTTCTCCCTAGGGTTACCTTTTAAAAATGAAGACTTAAAATGTGTAGAAACCCTATGAACAAGGTCTGCTGCTGGAGTCTTCAATGTGCTGCTTTTTAAAAAAAAAAAAAAAAAAAAAATCTGCAGGCAACCTTAAATCAACTATAGGAAAGGCTCTTAAATCTGGTATATTGATTGTTTCAGGATTCAAACACGTGACGGCACCATTATGACAACTGCTGTATAAACCTTTATTAAGTCAGGTGATACTGAAATCTTACAAAGTTACAATTTCCTTTTTTATAGGACCAAAAAAAAAGTCTGCAACAAGCAAGAATACATCTGGATTAAAAAATGTCCAGACAATAATGTTGAGCTGTCTGCAGGGAAATAAAATAAAATAAAAAATGCTCCTAAACTCCAGCCCTGTCTCGACTGTGGGTCCGCTCCCTTATTTCATCCACTCCCTACTTGGATCGGGTCCAGTACCGCAGAGTTTGCAGGTTGAAAGCGATGCTACCGGGGGGGGGACGACCTACGACTGAGGCCCGCCAGAAGCCGGTTCTGATGGTGCCGAGTCGGCAGGAGGTCCCGCCGGCCTGCTGGGGACGGGCAGCCGGCAGAAGTGCTGCAAGGCCTGAGCCACCTTCTCAGGACCGATGTTGTAAACTGGATGAGTCGGAGCCTAAAAAAATAAGAATAAAGTCATTGTGCAACCCGTGTCTAGTTTTCTGAAAACATCTGGAGCCGTGTACCGTCATAGACATTTTATTTCTTTATGCGATGCAAACTGTTTTTTTGCCACTCCTGGAATCCTTGGTAATCGCACCATTTTAACGTAGCAGCTGATGGGTTGGCACAGAAAGCCGACTGACGGTAACTTCCCAGTAAACTGAAAACATTTTAGAGCTGCTCTACTTTCATGTAAACTACATAATGTATCTGAATTGTGCAAAAAGCCCAGGGAAAACACCAACTTCTGCTTGCACTACAAATGGAACGCAGTTCAGCCGTTTTAACAAGGATACTTCCTTATGTATATACAATATGCATAGTATATACATATACTATGCATACTGGGTAAGGCTTTATTTGAAGGGGTCTACATAAGACTGACATTACACTGTCAAACATGACATAACACCTGTTATGAACATAAATGACTCTTTATGAATGTTTAGGACTGTTATTGTCATTTGGTAAATTATGACATTATGACACTAGCAAAGTTGACATTGTTTAAAATGTCTTTGTTATGACAACTTGACATTAACAGAGACAAGTTAAGGGCTTGTGATAAAGACATTTTAAACCATGTCAACTGTGTTTTAATAGTGTCATAATTTACCAAATGACAATTAATGACAACAGTCCTAAACATTCATAAAGAGTCATTTATGGTCATAACAGGTGTTATGTCATGTTTATGACAGTGTAATGTCAGTCTTATGTACACCCCTTCAAATAAAGCGTTACCACATACTGTATTATCGTACGTTATGTAAATATTGCACGTTCAATTATTGTGTGTTATGCTAATAGGCTGGATTTTTTTTTTCTCCCACTGTCAAATAGTTTTTCCTTTGTTCAATATTTACTCTGGTATTTACTCTTCTACTCTTGGAGTTTCTTTACAGCCGACTTTAGATTAGACCGGTTGGCTCTTTTTTCCCCCCCCATTGCTAATAATGGTGCGTAAATGTCCGTGTCTTTGCCACCGTCACACCTGAACTTCCCCACTGTGGGACAATAAAGGAATTCTTATTCGTATCAAGTGACCTTTGGGGGAAAAAAAAACAGCAAGACACATTTGATATTAACCGGACGAAAGCTACGACTCAAATCCAACTTTTCTGTCCATGTGCGACCCATATCAGTCTTTCATGGCAGTGTGAACGGCCCACTTACGGTCTTTTAACCCCCCAGCATCAGTTGCCAGAATCAAAAGCTTTTGAATCTGTTCTCAACATTGAGTCGTGGCTCAATCAGCCGTCCTTCGCTGGCTCCACCCTCCCTCCACACTCACCAGCCGGTTCTCCTCCTTGCCCAGGACCACCTCGTGGTAATGCTCCATGTTCCCAAAGTGCTGTGCTATGGAGAGGCCGCTGAGGCAGTAACACGTGTGGTAGAAGTCCCTGGATCTGCACACAGGGAGACGGAGGAAATCACATGAGTCCCGTCTGATGGTCGCTGACTGCATGGATGTGACGACACGTGGTGAGGTACTGACTTGCCGGGCTTATCCAGAAGGCCCCCCGTTGGACTCTGACAGCACAGCAGGATGTACTCCTGCAGGGCCTGCTGGTCGAACATCCACCGCTGCCGACTGAGCTCCGACTCTCCTGCACACAAAAAAACGGACACAGCTGGACGTTAAAACGCGCACAGCAGAAAAAACCACGACGACTCAAATAACCAGAGCGGAGTTCTTCGGTCTTAAACTGAATTTCAGCTCCGCGATGAAAGTACGCCGCCGCTGCTTAAAATTGTTAAATGAAACTGAAACCATTGCCCTGAACGGCTCTTTCACACGAACAGCGCCAGTCGCAGCCGTTTACGTCTCACTGAAGTGAAAGCAGGTGAAATTATTACAAGATTTAAAAAGAAACTGCTTCATGTTTCAACAAGAGGAGTTCCTAAACAGTCGAAATGTGGGTCTGTGGGTCTGGACTGACGACACCGTCGGGTGGTGGAAGGAGCACTTTGAGGATCTCTTTAATCTGGTCACCCTATCCTCCACAGTAAGCAAGTAAAGTATATTTATTGAGCGCCTTTCACTGACAACGCCATGCCCAGAAAACCAATAAAACGACAATTTTAATTAAAAATAAATAAATAAGATAAAGTCATAATCCATCCATCCATCCATTTTCCGACACGCTTATCTCTATTGGGCTTGCGAGGGGTGCAGGTGCCTATCCTAAAGTCCTAATAAAAAAATCAACATTCAACAAGAGGCCCATTTAAAGAAAAAAAAAAGTATTTAACTGCTTCTTAAGAGACCACAGAGGAGAAGGTGATTGTGGATGGATTTGGCCCGAGACGCTGAAGACTCTAGACCAGGCGCCTTAAACTCTCTCCTGCGACTTTTACAGCCGTCTCTGCTAGGGCTGAACGATTTTGGAAAATAATCCAATTGTGATTTTTTTTCTTAATATTGCGATTTAATGCGATTTTTTCTTTCCAGTTTAATTTATCATGTCTTTTTAAACATATACAAACAATAAATCAACTTGTTTCCTCGCTGTGCAAATTAGCTGCTAAAAGACCCACAGCATCTAAACTCGAAGCAGAAATGATTGCGTTGTGCCTACAATATATTTCAACCAAAATTGCAATTTTGACTTTTCTCTGCATTAACCACAAGCAACAAAAATGGCCTCTAAATAAAGATGTTTGTAAACAAGGACTATTTTAAACAAGAATTTTTAATGTTTCTATTAATCAGAATATTATTCAAGAGAACAGCTTTTAATTTAATTGGACATCAATCCTTGTTGAAGATGAAGTGCAACCAACAAGCAAGTCTATGTATTAAACTGACCAGTACTTAATGCTAGGTATGATTATACAAACTCTAAAACAAGTAATAAAATTAGATTATCTCACTGCTGCAACTGTCTTCCCTTCCATGTGGAGGCAAACCCACTTTAAACATTTTACCAACACCTAATGGACGTGTCTAATTCCCTAATTGTTACATAGCCAAAAATTGCAGACTCTGCGATTGGGAAATTGCGTTTTTTAAAATCGCGATTATATTGAAAATGCGATTAATTGTTCAGCCCTAGTCCCTGCTTTACCACACCAGAGTCCAGTAATCAGAGGCCTCGTTTATAAAGCTTGCGTACACACAAACGGGTCCTGAAACGTGCGTACGCTACTTTCCATGGAAAAGTTGGGATCTATTAAAAAAAAAATAAAAAAAAGTGTAAAGTTGACGGGAAAAGGTGCGGACCTCACGGCAGCTCTGATCCAGGCGTACGCTCCTAACCGGTGACGCAGACGGTTAAGTAGTGAACTGCAGCCAAACCTTCAATTTCACTTCATATTACACTGCAATCATAAGCCCCATTTACGCTACCCTTTATTTAACCGATCCATGCAGAGTTCGGACATTTACACATCATGCTAGCACGGTTCCTCGCCTCCGTTTAAAAAAACTGCAATCAAGTTAACTATTTAACACTGTCTTGTAACGTGGACACCTGTGGGTTTAACCTCTGATTTATACATTCAATAAATTCCTATCTGGAATTTTTGATTTCACAGTTTCTTTGTTTTTTTTTTGTCAGTGGTTGCCATTTCACCATGAAAAAAAAACAAAAAACGATCTTCTGACCCATTTTACCTTAAGAAACCGTGAGGCGTTTGCATTGACCATTAATGGTTGAATCGGGGGGTGTAGAGGGCAGAACGTGAGGCGGTACCAGGTACGCACACATTCAGGTACAGCTGGGGTCTATAAAGGTAAATGCTTCTCTGGTATTTAAGTTGTAACGGGAACTTTCCCTACATTTTGGCTGACAAACAATATGTAGAGTAGCTGTCCTCGGTCTGGTGCTCAAATGTCCTGCAGCAAGCAAATGCACCACCGTGGAAAGGTGTGTTTTGCCTTGATTAGGTCAACGAGGTTCACCTGAGGGTGTGCCGTGCACAAGCCAGGTGAGAACTGAGGAGACCAGGCAGAGGTCTCAGGTTACTCTGAGAAAAAAAAAAACATCTTTAGGAACATAAAAACTAAAACTGGACTCATGAAGTAACTGGACATGAAGCTGCTTTCCAGACGTCCAGGTAAGCTATGCCGGTTGGCATTTACCGTGTTTTTTTAGACCTTTTCTTCATAGTTTGGCCGATCCTGCGACTTATAATCTGATGCGACTTATACATTCAAGTAAGGTAAAAGCCAAATCAGCTAAAATTAGAGGGTTACATAGAGTTTTGCTTTATCCAGAATGAGGGTCTAATCTCTATCAAATCTCTAATATATATATATATATATATATATATATATATATATATATATATATAAATAAAAAATAGCTAATGTATTTAACAGTACAAAAGGTTGTTTAAAAATTAGTGTTGCACTGATACCGGTATCGGACGGGGCCCCGATCCAGCACTAAAATTGTGGTATTGGTATCAGAGAGTACCAACAAATACGGCACTGATACCATTTTGATGTTTGTATGTCACTTGAACGCAGCCTTCTCTCTCCCGACTAGTATTATACATGTTATATAAGTTCATGAAAGTTGCACTATTTTGGCATTTGAGAGCCAAAACTCAGGGTTTAAAAGAGATTATTCAATTAATAATGTAATTTTACTGTCTTACTGTTGCAATACTATTATACATGTTATAATTTCACGAATGTTGCACTATTTTGGCCTTTGAGAGCCAAAAGTTTATTCAACTATTGTCACCCATTCCAGGTAGGCAATAAAAAGTTCTACTACCCTAAGTATGCATAATATCATAAATCAACGTGGAAAGGTACCATCGTTGAATAAGGCTCTGTGGAGTAGAGGCAAGAGTCCAGCTTGCCAAAAGGAGTAGCAGCCGTCCACCAGCTTGTTGCAGCGACCCTGGAAGCCTCCCTCGTATCGCATCTGTCTGCTGACCACCCAGCGCTGGAGGAGAGACGACACAGTCAGATCAAAATCAACAGTAACGCCGCTCCAAATAAAGACAAATCCCCTTTAAAGCCAAACAAACACCAGAGCATTACTCTACATCAGACAGAGGGGGGAGTTTCCCCACAGAGAGGACAGGTTTGATTAGCTAAGCTTGGACTGAAAATCGAAGGGATATTGAGTTTAAAACTTTGATCCAGCTTCTTCTGCGTTGAGGTTTAGCTTATTGACTCACAGGAGGTGAAGCTTAGGAAAGAGAGCGGCTGAAAATTGCTTTTAAGATCAATTTGCATCCAAAGTGGGGGGAAAAAATGTCTTGCAAATCAAACAAAAAAAAAGAAATTGGTGTTAATTTTGTTTAGCTTTGATAGAAAATAGATGAACCAAACTTTTTAGAAACAATGGAGGCCATCCTGCGACACAAATTTAGTTAGAGGTTATAAAACAAATACCTCACATCTGCTTAATACGTTATGACTCAAAAAGAAATCTTTATGGTGTGCTACGATGGCGCTGGGGAAGTGAACATGACCACGGTTTCTTATCTTTGACTTCCCCGTCATAAAATATGTTTGAGTCAAATATAAGGCAATCTATAGGGATGAAAGAATGGGGGAAAAAAATAGGAAAGAAAAAAATCAAGGCACTGCAGTCGTGGTGGCAAGGATCCGTAATTAAACCTGAAGCCAGCTGTGCAGAAATGAGAGCCTGAGAAACCTCCATGGATGAAAGCATTCATGTTATAATGAAGAGTGGGACAAAAACGCACCAAATATGCTGGACGGCGTCAGACTGAAAACAAATAATTCAGCTAAAGGTGGATCTACAAGTTACTGAATCAGAGGGTTTCTTTTTTTACACACAGCTGTGCCAGTTTTTTTTTGCTTTAACATATAATAAAGAGTGGGGTCGTGCTGCGATGGTACAGGGGATGGAGCCCGGCCGAAAAACGAGCCACTAGTGCCGTTAAAAACCCAGAAAAATAATAAAAAAAATAAATAAAAAAGACTTCAGAGTGGAATCTGTTGTGTTTTTGATCACCTGGCGTTACATTAAATAATTTTACATGCTGGTAAAGACCGGATCATCCTCATTATATACCAATACAAAGATGATGGACTTTTCTTTTTTCAGTGAACGTGATCATTTTCAGTTTATTGATTTTAATATGTGATTTAACAGGACCCCATTCAGCTTATGTTAAATATTTATGTTACAGCTTCAGTTTACCTGCATTAAGAGTAGCAGAGTTTTGGCACACAGGGTAAAAAAAAATAATAAAAAAAACTGGCAGAATGCACCTTTATGACTTTGATTAACACCCTTTTAGATCGATAGATAGATATCTTTATTGTAATTTTGTAAATTTGTAATTTTTTATTAAGGATCCCCATTAGCTGTTGCCATGGCAAACAGCTAGTCTTCCTGGGGTCCACATTAAAAACATACAGTAAAAAACACAGTCACAAATATAAAAATTTCCAAAAATGTCATTTCTTAACAATTTCTATAGAAAGTACAAAAGAACAAATATAATAAAACAGCCAATAAAACAGCCAATTTTGTATGCACAAAGTGTGTACAGAATTGTATAATTGAAATAATTTCAGCTTTGTTTGCTTTAAACATAAATACTGCAAGTACCTTCATGATTTCCTTTCAGGTTTTCCCACTGATATTTTGTGTAAATGTGACCGAAGGGTCTCAAGAGGCTTTTCACCTTTTAATCCAAACCATTAACAAAATATCTTGCAGGGATATTTTAAAGAAAATTCTGCAATATTTAACAATTTTATGGCAGCTGAAACAACCAGACACAATTTTACCAGATATCTCGTTAAATGCAAATTTGAACCATAACTGCTTAGCATTTGCATGCGTGCTGCAGCAGGACGGCTGTCGCAGCAGGGGGGCATTTGAAGAACGATATTTTAACATGCTAGCATCACACAAACTGTAGTAGATTCATAAAACTGCTGTAGAGAAGCCTACTGATAATTGACTTTTCACTGATTCTCTGAAATAAGCAGCTGCAGAATGTCGCATCAGACCAACGGTACTAAAGCCCATTAAATGTCGTTTTCATCCACTCCTGATGCACAGAAGAGGAATGCATCTAGAATAAATATTGTGCGTCTAAATACGTTTATTTAAAGTGCAGCTGTTGCATTTTTGCTTCTTTCTACCACAAAATGCAGGACAAGCTCAATGCGAGCTACATAACCTAGATTACACTGCAAAACATAGAACTAAGAATAAGAAAAATTGTCTTGAAATGAGAGTATGTTTCCTTGATTTGAGCAGGTAATGAAGATTATTTGCCAGTGGAATAAGATTTTTGCACCTAAAATAGGAACAACTCATCTCCATCATCTTATTTCAAGTGCAGTATATCTAATTATCTTATTTTAGGGGTAAAAAGACTTATTCCATCGGCAGATAATCTTATTTAAGTGCTCAAATCAAGTGCAAATACACTCATTTCAGGAAAATGTTACTTATTTTTAGTTCTCTTTTTGCAGTGTACTTCATACCAAACAACCAGCTCTGAAGCTAGAGAGAGAAGAGGGGTCGCTCACTAGCAAAGCCTTCAGATCCAGCATGTGCTCTTTGCCCAGGATGACGAGGGCGGCCATGCCACAGAAAGTGTAACCGCCGTGTGCCTCCAGGCCTGGAACGCCGCTCAGACCGCCCTCCCAGTTCTGACAGCTGCAACCACAAAAAATAATAATAAAAAATGGAAATCAGGATAGATGCTGGCAGCTAAAACGAGCTCCTGTGGTGACGTTACGGCGGTACCTGAGGATCCAGTTGGTCGTGTCTTCAAACAGTTTAGGCGTCATGATGTTTGTGAGCGACGCGACAGAAGCTGCGCAGTAAGCGCTCCTGGAAGAGAAAACAGGAACCTGACTCAGACCAACATGGCCGTCATTTAGCCCGCAAACCATGCCAGACGCTTATCTGTGTATTTCATGTTCACGTGTTAAATTTAAAAACCTCGTGTCATTTTTTTTGTTTTTGTTAACCGAAACAAACTAAAGCTTTAACAAAAATGATAAAAAATAAATAGAAAGGGGGCCGAGGTTTTGCTTTTTATTGAAGCTGCTGTTTGCATACAAATGTTTTTTAAAAATACTCACCTGTACGCTGTGACTTTCTCCTGCATTGTCTACATTTCACTTGTTTTTACTTTTAAATCACTGCTGCACCTTATACTGTAATTTAATTTTACTGCAATTTACAAGCTGTATGCAACGAAATTTCGTTCTGTAAAAAGTTGTCTAAGTCTTTAGAACCGGCGGGTCACAGAGAGCCTCCGTTTGACGGATTTTAGATAAAGCAACGTTGCAGTCAAAACATTTTGCATCAGAGCACTGCTTTTGAAACATAATAAATGCAATCTTTTCTTCCCTGCTAAAAAAAAAAAAACAAACAAAAAAAAAAAAAAACAGGAGACTCAGTAAGGAACAAACATACTTAGCCCTTAAAGGATAAGGACTGACTTTTATATGCCTGTCAGGGATCGCATATTTTAGTTTTGCCGACTTTACCATTTAAAGAGAACATATCATGCTTTTCCGTTCTCCCTTTTCACATTTATATAAAGTGGAACTGCAATGCTTTGGTTTGTTTCCCTTGTCAATTTGCTGCCATGTTCCCTGTTCTGAGGTGCGTCTGGGAACGACACGTTTTGGTGTCGTCTCTTTAAATCTAAAAAGGAGGCACTCCTTTACTTTTTCTCTTGGAAAGATATGGTAGTTTTTAACTTTGTTAGGACACGTAAACTGTTTTATTCCAGACGCTGTTCCGAACCACATCTCACTTAGATTCAAATGCTCAAATGTGGAGGAAAACTGGAAACTATCAAAATGAATGTCTCAAAGAATGAAAAGTTATCAGCTGTAGGGTGATTAAATTAGGTCTAAGGGTCCGATGGCAGCCCCAAAAGGCTAAATACAAGCCAGAATGCACTTAAAGAATGGTGGTTAATGCATCATAATAAGGGGATATTTTTCAAACTGTGGTATTAGGCCCAATTAATCATTACTGGGCATCAGTTCGAATGCATCCAAATACCCGACGCGGTCATGTTGCCCTATACTGGAGGTATAAGGCAGCTTATTGTTTCACCGAGACGGCAACCGCAAATGCAAAGACAGGTGAGCTGGTTCCAGATCAACAAGTTTAAAATTACGGCCAGTCCAATTAACAGACGTCAATCAATTAGAAAACATGAGGTGGCATCAAACCTGCAGCTTCAAAAGGAAAAACAAGAAATGTGGCATTACAGGGGAATGTAGTTCAATTATCCAGGGCTGTAATGCCTGTTCTCAAGGCTTTTATGGTGGTTAACTAAATATTTGTTCAGTGGGTTACATGGAAGTTAAATCACCAAGAATTTTATAGTTTATAAATCAACGTTTATAAATAAAATAGCAGACACTTATATTACTGACGGAGAAATATTCCTATTTTCCCTCATTTTTCTGTAGTGATGACAAATGTGAGCAACTTTTCTGCATCCTGCAGTTTTCCTAATGAATTTCTTTGCATGGATTTTGTTTTGTCTTCTTTTAAAAAAACACAACCGTGCTTCTGTTCCGGTTTCACTTTTAGGATCCACTGTTGCACGTCCAATTCTGGTTTCTCTCCACGACTGCAAACTATTTTAAATGTAGTGTATGAACAGACTCCCGCACGAAAACCAGTTTGTAGGGAAAAAAACAAAACAAACAAAAAAAAACACAGACACTCCTCCTATGAGCCCTTTTAATCATCAAGCAATCAAAACAATATCAATCCATCACATCAAAAATGCACAATAACCACATTCCACTGTCTAAACCCACAAAAACACACATGCTACCTTTTGGCTTCTCTTTCTTTCAGCATTTAAAGTTGTTTTTTCAGATCTATATTCAGATTATAAAGCACTTTTTACTTGGGGAAATTAAAAGTTGTCATCCTAATTAATAAGACTGTTATTAAAGCAATGGGGACATAAAACAGTGCTACACTGTGCAGCCCCCTTTTGTGATATGGGAGCATTTAAATTTCTCTACTTTTCATCGTGGAAAGAAAAGAAAAAAGGACTGAAATGTATACATGAGAACAGAAAACAGAAGGTAGGGTTTGCTGATTATTCAGCACTATTACCTGACATCCACCTCCCCTCCAACGTGCATCACAAAGGAGCCATCTGGCTGCTTCAATGACCATAGGAAATCTAAAAGCTTCTCCCTGAGGAAGGTTGCAACAGCGGGAAGAAAAAGGACAGAAATTATTTTCGAAAGAAAGAGTCTTAAATTAGCTGTAAAAATAAATAAAATTCGGCATGTTAGTCATAGAAAATGTAAAGGAATACATTTAAAAAAAAGCATGTTTTCACTATATCTTAATGCTCTCATGCTTTGATAGCAGGGAAACCTGCCAGGGGTTGAGAATCCTGCAGAAAATAAATTTGATTGCGCTAAAAAAGGGATTTAAAGGTCTGAATTTCAAGCATCGACACACACAGTCGTCGTTATGAAGTCGTGGAAATGTTTGCACTTTAACCCATCAAAGCATCAACTTCCACAGATGCCAATTTAACGGTAGCTTCATAGTAATGCAGACACAGAATATTAACCAAACCAGGAGAAAATTGTCTTGCCTTGTTTGGAGTATTATTATTTTTTTGGCTTCAGATCTGTTCATGTGCATCAGGAAAACAACTTTTATTTTTTAATTTTTAGCACACAGCTGTGTGTCGAGGGTCGTACCTGTCTATCACGGCGTAGGCCTCTTCTGTGCCGATGATGCAGAGGGCGTTGACGGCAGCGTAGGTGGGTGCCAGGTGGGCGTGTTGCCCCGGTCCTCCAGCGAAACCCCCTGTTGGGCTCTGACAGTGTGCCAGAAACTGACATACTCTGAGGAGAGAGCAGATTTGGAGTTTATCTTCTTTATTTTTCTAAAATAAGGATTTTCACCTGCAAACGTTGCTGTGGAAAAGTGTTTTCCCCCCTTTTACAAATTTAAATAAGAAGGTAAAGGTCTAAACTGGACTCTGCATCACACATGCTCAGAACTGAACTTTATGGCCATTTTGCATCATTGCTTTGCATTGCTGAACTTTTATGATCCATTGAAATTTAAAAGTACACAATATTGAACTTTTCAAATTAATGCCGTTTTGCACCATTATCTTTGTACTATAAACATGGTTGAACATTCTTCTGCACACTTTAATAAAAAATCTCTTGCACTGTTACATTCTTATCACTCTATATTGTAATGTTTTATTTCAAATGCAATCTCATTACATTGTCATAAACTGTATGCAACGAAATTTCATTTGTCTAAGTCTAATTGGAGTAAATATGATTGCATACACACACTACAAGTCAAAAATTTGGACATCTTTGTCATTCAGTGGCTTTTCCTAATTGTTTTTCTGAAATGCTGTTATGCTGCGTTCAGACCGCAGCATATCGAGCATAAAGGGCTGCGGATTTGGAGGATTTCAGCGCGTTTTGTGCTGCAAATTTGGTTTGATGCGGGTTAAGTGCTTCTGGACGCCAGAGTTAAAAAATCTGAACTTTTGCAGCTGGACGCCGGGTGTGAACCAATCAGAGACTCTGCTATGTGCACAGTGGGGGATTTTCCCAAAGGGAAAATATTTTTTTACTTCAGATCACTGATAAATGCTAACACTGAGATGTTAACATTGTTATTTGGTGTCCTGGTGGGTGGTGAAACTCGCCAAACTAAAAACCGGTCTGAATTATCTGGTGAATTCAGACACGGCGAAGACTGTATATTATTCAGTAAATAAAGCCAAGCTGCTCTCTTGATTTCATCCACAGTTGAGTCTGGCAGAGGAAAATAACAGGGTAGCTCCTCCCAACAGGAGCCACTTTGCCTGATGTGCCGTCAGAGCGTTGAGGCTCCAGACAGCGCGTCTGACTTTTATGTGCACAAACGTCCAAGTTGAGCCGTTTTTGATGCAGAAAATGCATTTGGTCTGGACGCAGCTTTAGTTGTTCCCAATGATTTTGCACTTTTCTCTCATCAGTCCACTGAATATTTCCCTAAACGTCTCAGAGATCACAAAGATGGGTTTTCTGGGGTAACTGGGAGACGGGGTCTTTGTGTTTTTGCTCTGCCGTTTTTATTATAAAGCTCTGGCCTTGGTGTTGCTAGAGAAATACAACTCAACTTTCCAAAACTGAAACACCACATATAATTAGAGATTTAACAAAGGGTGTAGTTACAATTTCACATGCAGGCTGGTGTGTATGGCTATGTTCCAAATGAAACCATCATGTGAAAACTGCTTTTGTTTAGTTTACTCCAGTTACCTTTATCTGATATTAAAAAAATAGCAACTTGATTTGAAACTTAAGTGTGACACAAAAGAAGAAATCTTTCATGTGTAAATACTTTTATAGTACTGTAGATGTATAAAAAAATAATTACAATTAGCAAAAATAATGTGATATCCACTCTAATTATCTGTCTTGATGCATTATTGTCATTTGAGCAAAACACTGAAAATAGGTTATAATATAGGTTTTTACATACTGTTGTGCTCCCAGAGGTAGTCTAGGTGTGTTTGTGTGTGTATTGGAGAAAGTAGTATCAACAATTTTAATTGCAAAAAAAGTAACTTCAGCGCAAAAAGGAGAACATAGAAGGAAACGGGGGGTTGATTTAAAACTTAAAACGAGGGTTTAAAAAACCCCAGCACCCAGCAAAAAAAGGCCTTAAAGGAATCCACAACAACAACAACAGCAAAAAATAAAACCCTCAAGTCGAAGAGCCGCGCCTCTCAGTCACAAATCAGACCAGAAATGCCAGGCCTTGATTTCCTGCAGCTCAAACAGAGCACTTCTATCAAGGAACCAGCCTACAGCGCCGACCGGCCATGACATCAGCGCCTCTCCCAGCTTCATACTCTGCTTGTCAAAGGCAAAGTGGAATCAGCTGTGCCGCCCTGGCTGCAGAAACCTACCAGGATATCTCACTGGCAAGCAGACGCCGCTGCACGGAACGCAGACTCCCGATCAAACTAAGCAAGGAGAGGGAATCACAAAAACTGAGAGGATCCCAAGAGCCAGATGAGTTGGAAGAGACGCGTCCATTAACTCTGACCAACCACCGCTGGTTCGTGTCTCAAATGCTCAAATGTAGAGGAAAACTGGAAAGTAGCAAATAAATGGATCAAAGAATGAAAAGTTATCAGCTATAGGGTGATTAAATTGGGTCTAAGGGTCCGCTGCTCCGTGAGGTTTGCAGAGCGTCACCTTTGAAAGGCAGTAATTCTTTTTTTTAATCAAATGACAGTTTCTGTGTTTCACTCCTGACCGCTTGAAGACAGTTGTAAAACACAAAGCGCTGCACTGTAATTATTAGTGAGCGGACATAATTACAGGAAAATCCTCCATCCCTAAGCTTCAAAGACCACTGCTACTTACTTCTGAGAGCAGAATAAAATAGAAGAAAACAGTACGCTGCACAGACTAAAAAGGGACTAAAATTACTAACAGGGTTCTGATTACTATGCATATTAAGGCTTCAAAGGAAACAAACAATGGTTAAACATGACTTACGCGTTATCCTAAATGA
Organism: Fundulus heteroclitus; assembly: GCF_011125445.2. NCBI lineage: Eukaryota > Metazoa > Chordata > Actinopteri > Cyprinodontiformes > Fundulidae > Fundulus > Fundulus heteroclitus. Next base: position 5,192,882 of record NC_046375.1, read on the forward strand.
CAAGTCCAATACGAGGTCAATAAACAATACAAATACACGTTTTTATAGTACAAAGAACTTTTGCTTCTCTCAAAGCTGCACATGAGAAGCTTTTCATTTTATTCAAAGCAAACATGGAAACATTTTGATTAAAGCATTTAAATTTCAAACAGAGCAGCTGCGTATACAACTATTTTACAGCTTGATATTATAATTTATAAGATAAATACACTTTTAAAAAGCCATTTATTGCACTTTTTAGGTTTTATTTTTATTTCTGGTGCAGTTTGCACCCGTGTAAATAAATATGTTCAAGGATGATGTGTTTTGGGACTAAATATGTCGTCGCTGCCAATGTGTCTGAAACTGAAATCAAATATTTAGTGACTTGATGGCAGCATGTGAATGTGTTCCCCACTGTTACACAACCAATGTGTTTTTCTCCTTCTCCATTTCATAAAAATAGGAATTCTCAGGCAGGCTTTGTTATGTTACCACTCCTCTTGCTGTAAACCATGTTTTTCTACAGTGGGTGGGGCGCCTGTGTGTATTTGTGTGGGACTCACTCAGAGGCGACAGCAGAAGGAATGGGCTCCTCCAGTAACTCCAGACTGTGAAGAATCCAGAAGCAAAGCCACGGTCTGCTCGCATCCAGACACTACATAAAAAAATAACAACAAAACAACACAGCACTTATGATAAAAGAGGCAGCAGAAGACCAAATAAAGGCCCAAACATGGTGGTGAGAACATTCAGTCGTGACAGCATCACAAACAAAACATCTCGGTCAGATGCAGGAACTGCAACCAGATGCATTAACACCATAACACCATTTCATTATGTGTGACAAATGCAAGACAATATTCTATCTGTAATCCAATTGTAATGACGCAATTATGAAGCTGATTTGCACCCTTACAAAGAAAAAAAAGTTTTCTTTGTAAGTTACCTGTTTATTTTGTTTTTAATGGAGTTATTTGCTTGTGGCGTGTTCTTGTGTGTAAAAGCTGTATCCCTTTAAAAACAAGTTACACAAGGGTTCCGTTTTTTACGTTGAGTTTGGCCTGGAAACGGTCGGATCTGGTAACCTCGAGTGACGCTCGTCTTGGCGGTTAGCGTTAGCTTCGGCTAGGGCTGGGAGTTATGGACCAAAAATAATACCTCGACATATATTAAGGCTGAATGCCGAAATGTATCTGTTTTTCTTTACATAAAGGAATCATAAAAATGCACTTCTGAATCAAATATTTATCCTAAATGAACAAACAGCTGTAGATGAATATGAGAAACAGCTGAAAAATAACTTGGCGGAATACATAATATTACAAGGTTAGACCGAGGGTTCTCGTCAGCGCACTTGTCAAAATTACGCAGAAATTAGATCATTACACCCATTAGATGAGTGTAATGGTCAGTATGACACAGATGTTTGAAACATAAAAAGGTCAGTAAAGCTCTTGAACGTGTATCAGCGCAGCTATAATCTTCCCGGACTATATAAGCTAACGCTAGCTGCTGTTAGCTTGACGAAAAGCTCTCTTCAAGCTGCATGAATGCACGCTGGGAAAAGAATCCTGCTGAGGACCCTAAGTCCATCTTGATATAAACTATATATTCTCATCTTATATTTTTTTTTCTTTTTTCTTAAACTCTATACTGCCCAGTCCTAGCTTCGGCTAATTTCTTTAACCGTTTAGCGTCTTAGCATTAGCCAAGCTAATGTTTCAGTTAGCAGAACATGGGTTAATGAAGCTAACTTTTAGGTTAGCTGTGCCCACCACTGTGATTGTATTGTTAGGATCACTTCTGCCGGAAGCAGCAGAAACAGTTAGTGGTGCTTTTAGAAGAATATAAAGGAAATTAGCATGCGGGGGAAAACAATTATCTGGTAATACATCAATCATCAGCAAAAAAAAAAAACAATAGATGCACCAACACAAGTGCATGGACTTATACAGAGGCTTAAACAATGAAATGTAAGGTTACTGTACCTCGTAAGCATCCGATAGGTGACGTAAACCTTTCTTAAGATACTGATAATGTTGCTCCCTCAATAATGCTGGCCTGAAGAAAAAACATTGGACAGAAAGTTGCATCAAAAATGGGCACAGCACAGCTTAAATATTTACTGACTCCAAACGTTGATCATTTCATTTCAATTTTTCAATTGAATTTTATTTATGTAGCGCCAATTCATTGGCATTTTAAAATGAATCATTTTAAGTTAATCGCAAAAGACACAGGGTTTTATTCTAATTTCCGGAGTTCTTAGATCAATTTTAAAGTATCAAACGATTCAACAAGGTTTGATATTTCTGCAGTGTTTGGACTTCAAATATAGAACATGCAAAGAAAAAAATAAAAGTTGTAAAAACAAATGAAGATAAAAAAAAAAAAATCTGGACACTTGAACCTACAAAAAAAGAGTTACTCATTTGGTACAAGGGGGAAGGGGCTGTTGCACACGACCCGAGGGATTTGACCACCACTTTCTCTTGGACGAAACTTAAAAATAATGCATATACCGCAGGACCGGTATGAGAGATTTTTTTTTTTTTTTTTTGTGGTTTTGAAATCGACTTTTATATTGCGATATACCGTTAACCTAGTAACCGGCCCATATCTACTTTGTGCAATGCTCACGATGTGCTTACTTATAGCTTATATATTCTGTCAAACTCTAAAATCTGTCACTGATCTATTATACATGGCATCGGTTTGGATTATTGTAGCAAAATAAACAAAACAAACGTCACAAATACTAACAATAATATGCTTAAGTACTTTTTTTTTTTTTTTAACTAAAGCATACAGCAATTAAAATAGGTGAAGATAAAATACAGTACATGACAGAAGTGTATGAGGATGTAATGTGTGCTCATTTTATAACAGGAGACACTTATCTCCCAGTCTGTAAAATAGAATATGCAAACAGTGTAAACAAACTTAAACGGGGAATAAAATTCTGAGTTGACATTTTCTCCTGGTTTGCTTTCATGTCAAGCTGCATGTGTGCACCATCAGGACGGCCTGCAACCTTCCTTTGCATCTCTTCCTCATTGCAAACCAGCAAACGGCCGAATATATGGGGACTACACTTTAAGATAACTTTATAACCGCCCCTGCCCTCTTCGTCGGGCGAGGTCAAGCACCGCTGAGATTGTGTAACCGGAGTGGACCGCGGGCAAAAGTTTCATTTAAAATGGGCGAATTCAAAGAAGCCCTCGCATAGCAAGTTCGCCTGTACTGACATCAAATGGCAGAAGTTTTCAGAGGCACAGCTTTGCTAAATGCTTTGTTCTAGCAGAACATGCTATGTTTCATACACGTATTATTGGCATACTTTCAGGGGTGAGTTTGTGGGTAGAAACAATGATTTTGACTTCTGTTTCCTTCACTTGCTGTGTCAATCAAGTCTAAAACAACAACAACCCACATTATGTGAAGCAATCAGCTCTTTTTAGTAAAGCAAAATGTCACAGGTCTGCCTAAAAAGTGGATCAGACAGCTGCAGCCGATCCAGAACGCTGCTGCCCGCGTCCTCACTAAGACTAAGAAGGTAGAGAACATCACCCCAGTTCTAAAGTCCTTCCACTGGCTCCCTGTATCTCAGAGAATAGACTTTAAAATACTTCTGTTAGTCTATAAATCCCTGAATGGCTTAGCACCTAAATACATCACAGACTTGTTATCAGTGCATCAACCCTCCAGACCACTAAGGTCTTCTGGCTCCAGTCTGCTCTGCAGAACCAGAACCAGAACCAGACATGGAGAAGCAGCATTTAGTTCCTATGCTCCACTTATCTGGAACAAACTTCCAGAAAACTGTAAAAGTGCTGAAAGCCTGAGTTCCTTTAAATCAAGATTAAAAACACATTTGTTTAGGATTGCCTTGGACTGTTTTACTGAAACATCACTAGTTCCGCTTTGTAGTAGTGTTGCACCGATGCCATTTTTGGGCCCCGATACCGATACCATCTGTTTGAAATTGATGTGTGTGTGTGTGTGTGTGTGTGTATATATGAAGAACTGCATACTATTTAGGGTAGTAGAACTTTTTATTGCCTACCTGGAACGGGTGACAATAGTTGAATAAACTTTTGCCTCTCAAAGGCCAAAGTAGTGCAACATTTGTGAAATTATAACATGTATAATAGTAGTGCAACAGTAAGACAGTAAAATTACATTAACAATTGAATAATCTCATGTAAACCCTGAGTTTTGGCTCTCAAATGCCAAAATAGTGCAACTTTCATGAACTTATATAACATGTATAATACTAGTCGGGAGAGAGAAGGCTGCGTTCTCGTGACATACAAACATCAAAATGGTATCGGTGCCCTATTTGTTGGTACTCTCCGATACCGATACCACCATTTCAGTTCTGGATCGGGGCCCTGTCCGATACTGGTATTGGTATCGGTGCAACACTACTTTGTAGTCCAACTGTTTTTAATATTTGCTTTTAGTTTCTATTCTCCCATGTTCTATTTTGTTTATACATTTTATTCCTAACTTGCTTTTATTCTGTTTTGTTCCCCCTGTATTTTAATCATGTAAAGCACTTTGCATTGTGTCTGTACTGAAATGTGCTATACAAATGAATTTACCTTGCCTTTTATACCTTTTTATTTAATGAGCTATGGGATCATACCATAGTCTACATTTCTAACCCTCCGTTTATGTCCGTTTAGCTCTCATGAACACACCAACCATCCTTCACGATTGTTCACGATACTGTGCGCGGCCATTTTGGATGTGCGACGTCAACTGCTTCTACTCTTAGGTTTTCTGCATTTCCACTGGTTATGTTGAGTACTGCCCCCTTGTGTTTTGGGAGAGTACTGCACCCATGTCTGTGTTGAGCGTAAACGTCTCCAGCGAGTCTATGGGCCAATGCGACGTCCGCACAGACCTGCACGACAACCAAACGCGCGAGCATAATGGAGCATTTGCCCAGCTAATCTTGATCTCCATCTGCCCTTTTCATTCATTGTTTGCTACCACGCTGTAATTATACTTGTCCTACACGGGGTTAGTCAGAGGTCGTTATCTGAGTTGTTGTTGCTGCAAATATGAAAAACAAATAGCAGTCGGGCTCAAGGCGTCAGATAAGGGTTAATCACGCCCTTTTCATATGTTGAGGGCAGACGGTGGCTCAGATGACATGTTCGATCCCTGGATAACGTTGATGAGCTCACCTACCTAGAATATAAACACTACAATATATCAAAGTTGCTATTTAGAAGATTCTGACATTTCAAATTAAAAAGCCAGAGAAACAGGACAATAAGTTCACTTAGTGTGCAAAACATTATTTTGCACCCGTTTATATTTACACTATAAGCTGAAGCCCACATCAAGTGTTGCTGATCCCTGTGGAAAAAAAAACAGTACATATCATGTTCTGTGTAATATAAACCAGCTAGGAGTGTGGCGATAATTCACCCATGAAAATGATGTTCTCAAGCATTTTTCATGACAAATGTCCACAATTATTTATCTTTTAAAGCATAGGGACAAATGTTCATGATTAATTAACAAATATTTCTACAGCTATATCTTACAGTGGTCAGGTTTAAAAGAAAAACACCCACTCGCTGCATGGATGGATGGATGGATGGACAAAGCATCCTCTACTTTTCCAGGGTGCATTAGTGCACCGAATACAAACGCGGAGTATTAGATCAACGTTTTAAATCCACTCTAGCGTGTAATGTACTCAATCCCTGAAATAATGCCCCCTGAAAGCACAGAACAGATGCTCCCTAATAAATGCACAGCCCTCTTCTGACTCATAACATTCATTTTCTCACAGAACCGAATGTACATCCATCCACGCAGGCCGTGGTATCGGCGATCAGCTGACACCGTGGTTGTCATAGAAAAGAGATGAGTCACCCACACGGAGAAGGGATGACGGCCGACGGTGGCTGCAGAGAAACGTGGGCCGATCAGCACGGCGTTTTTAGATAAAAGCCACATCACAGCCGGCCAGCCGTGTTCTTAGACGGTCCGCTGGATAGATGTCTATCACTTGACCCATCTGTCATGTAAGTTTTCTAAACGTAGCTCTGTAAAATATCTAACGTCCTACTTTCAGAAAAGACTAAAACTCCTATAAAAAGGGCCGTGCGGTGTCTGCACGTGGAATTTATTTTAGAAATAAATAAAAAGATGAATAGAAAGAGCCCTCCAGAAAAAGGTCACCATGCTTTAGAACAGGGGTCTGTAACCTGTGGCTCTTAATAACTTACCATATTAAAAATGATATTTTTATTATGGTATTTAAATGTAGTAATTATAATAAATTTTATCAACTTTTTCTTGGACTAATTGCTTTTAATTTTCACAACAGAATTATACTAAAAGTGCCAGTAATATTTAATTTTAAATCAATATTTTTTCAGTATGTTGGGAACTATGATTTTTTTTTTTTTTTTACATCATCATCCACAAATAACATCCCATCCATCCTATTTTTTCAAACCTCAAAATAGACATAAAATGGCGTTTCTTTAACGATGACAACATATTTCCTACAGTAGATCTTTATCACAAATTATAACTTGTCTTTTTTTCAAAACCCTGTAGGCAAAACGGCTCTTTAGACTGTAAACGTTGCAGACCCCTGCTTTAGAAGCTGGAAAACAAAAAGGAGACGTTTAAACGCTGCAGGTTGCTGCAGCGTTTTTTTTCCGACACCTTTGTGTTGTGCTAACGTTTTCTCTGAGCAGGTGTCCTGCAAGTATGCTTTATTAGATTAGATTCAACTTTATTGTCATTACACAGGTACAAAGCAAAGAAATGCAGTTTAGGTCTAACCAGAAGTGCAATAACAGCAAGTGTAGGATATACAATGGTTCCAGAAGTACAGGACATGGGTTTTTACTGAATAAATATATAGATGGATACTATTATAAACAGAATTTTACAGATAGATTTGTCCTATGAGTATAATATATAGATAGCCAGTATTGTGAACTGAATTTACAGCTGGATACGTACCGAATATAATATACAGGTGGATTTTACTATAGAGTTTTACAGATATGTACAGATATGTATATATATATAGATAACGAGTATTGTGAACTAAATTTACAGCTGGATATGTACCAAATATAATACAGGTGGATATTACTATGAATAGAGTTTTAGAGATATGTACAATAGCATAATATACAGATGATTGTTATTATAACAGAGTTTGCATGTACTATGAATATATGTACAGATACTGATAAGAAAACACTTTAAGCTACAATGCCATTTGGAAATTAAAAACATGTAAGTGATAATTTGCACTACAATTGTTATAGAAATCTCCAAAGAACCTTAGGTTTTCTCTTTTTTTTTTTTATGTGGCTGAACTTACTGCGGTAAGCTGTGCATCTGCTTGTAAACATTGATGGCTTCTTCAATGGTGTCCTCCACTTTTTTCTAGACAAAATAGAGAGAAGAGTGTGATCAGCAGCTGGGATACCTACGAGCTAAAAGCTTTGCGCTTATTGGAAATACTCCGAGACAGAGAGGAGGGTTGCTTACATGGCAACAACACACAAGTTATATATAAGGCATCATTGTGATATCAATTTTGCACTTCCTTACACATTTATTGGCAGTCTGAATGTTGGCTTCAAATAGAGGAGGAGCATATCTGATGGGTCATTTTTTTTAAAGTAGCTAGTGGTTTTACATGGACACGTAACTTTTTAAAAATCAATTGGAGCAACACTGAAAATTTCAAGTTGTTATAATAATAATAATAATAATAATAATAATAATAATAATAATAATAATAATAATAATAATATAATAATAATAAAAAAAAAAGGTAAATACTTATTTTTTAAGAAATGTAAATGTTGGGGGGGGGGGGAAAGCTAATTCTGGTGTGGAATAAATTGTATTTCACCTTTTTAACCGCTAAAACCACATACAGGCACAATTTGCAAGTTGTACGTGAATAAAACACTGCTAGTTTAGCATTTCAGCATTTTGAAAGTTTGCCTTGTTTAAACCCCAGATATTTAATTTGGTGTGCTCCTGGAATGCGTTTACAAGAGGCGGAGGACATTAAAAACAGCTGCCAACACGCCCGGTTTTGGCCCTCTAAGCGTATTTACCTCATCAAGATGCTGGAAAAAAACTTCTTTACAAAAAAAAAACCTAAAATCTCATCATGGGTCCTACAGCAGCACAATCAGTCTGCACAGATTTAACTTCCTAAGAGAAAAATCTGGACACTCAAAGAAAAAGAAAAAACAAAGAACGGACTAAAGTTTTCCAGAGAGAGTTGGGGGGGGGGAATAAAAGGCCTGGACTTCTGGAAAAATGCTCATTGAAAAGTTGAGTCTATACGGAAAGTATGTGCAAGAAAACACCTCACAGCTGAAAAACAAGGGTCGGGCCAAACTCTCTTCTGTCCGATGCCGGAGACTGACTACAAGCAGTTTTTCCATGTAATGGAGGAAACACTGGTTGTTAGAGGGTAGGGCAGGGGAGTCAAACATACAGCTCTTGTTGTCTTAATGCCAAAAAGAGGTCATCAGATTTGACTTTCACAAGTGGAGCAGCACTGCTTTTGCCATAGTGCTCTGCTTGATTTATGAATGTGAATACTTTTATTATGATTCATGCGGGGAATATCTCAAATGATATGGACACTACAATGGGAAAGTAGGAGAGGAAAGGAAGAACAAGAAGAAAAAAGAACAAAAGGTGAAAGAAAGAGGAGATAAAAGGAAGAGAATGATAAAACAATTATTGAAAAAAACATGTACTTTATTTAATTGAAAATATGCAGTTCCTATATTGTCCACGAGGGGCGCTGTGTTTTAATCAGCAGATTAAGCTTCAGGTGTGGAAAATTTTAAATCATTTCTTTTTTTTTATCTGTTTGATGTATTTTGTCATGCAGGACAGTGTTTTTAAGTTCCAAAAAATGTGAATAAATGTTTTTCAACATTGTATAATCACTGTGATCAGTTCTTATGCATAATGCACAAGTAAATGTTTAACTGAGTAAAAGTATTGTTGAAATTGCACATACTTTTCTTAAAAAAACGCTGAGGTTATTCATAATATATTGTGTAAAAGTGAAATTCATTTAATATAAAAATCAACAACAAGTCCACATTTATTAGTTCTATTTAATCTTGCAATGAGTTTACTCGTGTGGCCCTCTTGAGATCAGATTAAGCTGTATGCGGCCCCTAAACCAAAATGAGTTTGACACCCCTGGGCTAGGGCGTCTCTGAACTTGGCTAGAAAATGAGTTTTTGTAGCTTCTTGTTTAATGAGAAACATAATACTTCACTTTAAGTGAAATTAAATCACTTTACATGGCTACTTGCTACCTCTGTGGCCAGTTTTATTCCTAAACTCTGGAAAAATGTCACTGTCGCGTCGTCGGTGGCCGTTCACGCTGCGTGCCGCCAGATTTGTTTCTCCGGATGGACGCCTTCGTGTCATGAGATCCTTTTTTTTTTTTTTTGCTGCCTTTACTAAAGGACACAAATAGGCAAATGTCAGGAGAATCCTATAAAGACGGAACATTGATTCAGGTCAGTTGGTAAATGGGCTGAATCTAAATGGCTCTTTTCTTCTAGACATACTGGGCACTCAAATCACTGCCCACTGGGGCAAGCTTCGCCCGATCGCACAAGTATCCATGCACCGATACGCAGATCTGTGGGCAATGCTGGGGTTCGACGCTCAGGGCATATTGACATGCGACAGAAGGAATCCAACGACTTTTGGATTGCAAGGCGATTACTCATCCCACTGAGCCGATTTCATAGTATTTCGCCGTTACTGATGACAGGTAGGAGCGCAAGAGGACTGAATCCTGCATCTGAATCAAAAAGCTGCTGCTACAAAGTAAAAGCTGAAGTGTAACAGCTTGTATGTCACATTAGTAAAATCGGGAGTCGGCTTTATTTGCCATGATTGTGTGACTTTGGTTACAGCACTCACAGAATACAGACATTAAGTTAGTTATAAACATAAGCAGCAGCATCTACATGTGTTCATTTATTTGAAGATTGCGATAGTGCAAATGCTCTTATTTTGTTTCGCAGCAGTGTGGCTGACTAATCTGGCTGTGGGAAACGCCCCGGGGGAAGAAACCGTCTCTGTGGCGGCTGGTTTCGCGTATAGAGCTCTGTGGTGCCGACCAGAAGGTAGAAGGCCTTGTACACACGTAGGCATGTATTTATAAGAACGAATATCTACCCCCACACCGTTTTTAAAAATAATACAGTACACACACACTCGGGATCTTTTTTAGCAAGGTCTTACAGCTACACTATCTGTACGCTATTTTAAACATGCCAGATGCATAGGGGGCAGTGTGCAGCAAAGCTAAAACCTACAGCCAGAGTCCTTCAAAATAAAAGCACAGATGAACAGCTTTGTGCCTGTGCAAAAACAGCTGATCTCCAAGCGCTTTTTTCCCCCTTTGCACGTCAACGCATTGGCACACCTGTGCTTGTGAAAACAGACAGACAAAAAGGAAAAAAATTATGTTTATAACGCTCCATGTGTGCTTTTACTTTGAAGTCTTGATTTCAAGGCGAAGACAGGAAACGCTGTCAGTTTGGAAATAAACGCCCAGAGTAGGTTAGGCTAGTGAATCTGTCCAGTTTAACAGTGATTAGACGTATATTTTATAGAACTGTCAATCCCCACAACAACGTAGAAATCTGCACCTCATTATTATTATTTTATTTTTTACTCCACTGTATGGCTAAGTCTATAACAGCCGCACATGTGACCCTGAAACTCTATCTTCTCATGCACACACGCGAGCTCGAAGACTTTGGCTGGAGTTTCAAGAATAATTAATTTTTAAGGGTGTTAAAACGCCGTTTGCGTGTGGACGAAAGCCCTAACCGCATAAAAAAGGTATCGTTTTCCCCCAGATATCCTGCTGCATGTGAACTAGGCCTGAATGATGACCCGGTTATTAGACTCAGGCGTGTTTGTGTGCAGGATGTGGGGTGGGGTGGTGTGTCTGCAGAGCTGCTAGCTGCTTTTTCTTTAGTGAAACCAAAACCTGCACAAGAGTTGGATGGAGGACGCTCCCATCTGCAGAAACAGGAATGTCTGCTGGACCTTTCCATTTTTCGTGGATGAGCCAAACCACTAAGTGATGGAGGAACACAGGACACACTGAATAATGGCTGACCAGCAGAAAGTACGTGGAAGTATACAATAAAAAATATTGTTATAAAATGATTTATCAGTCTGATTAAAGCACACTCAGAAACTAGGATTTTTAACAGGGATGTGCACATTTTTAAGAGCCAATGTACAGTAAAAAAAAAATTAAATAGCAGCATAATCAGAAATAAGAGGTTTAGAGAATTACTTTATAGCTAAAATGCAGTCTTAAAACAAAGACTGGCTACAGCAGGGATGGTGCTCAGTCAGGTCCCATGCATGGAGAAAAACTAATCTCATTATGATTCCATTGTTAGCTAAGTAGAGGCTAAAGTTTGCGAACCAAAGGATAAAACAAGAGTTTACAACCGGGAAATTTTTTTAACACCTTTTCGTCAACTGAACTAAATCCAAATGTGAATCTAAACACTTTTTTTCCCCCCTTCCTTTTCGACTTTCCCCTCCAGCTCCAAGCACAGAGCAGCGTTAGCTGCAAAAAGTAGCCAACGCAGCTAATCTGTGCGCTAGCTCACCTGCTCCACCGAAGTCACCGTTTCCACCCCGTCATCCACGAACATTTCCGCCGGGTGCTGCTCGCCGAAGCACCGCAGGGGAGTGGGAACGCCGTCCATGGTGGTGGGGAAAGACTCGCTGCCACGGCAGAGATTCAGCTATGGAACGGGAACGTCCACTCTCACGTTGTTTTGATACTTTTTTCTTTTTTTTTTTTCCTGATTTCTTTGCTGAAGTGGGCGTAAAAAGCCGAGAGAACAGCCAGCTACAGTGCGCCAGAAGGGACAAACCTTTGCCGTTCGGCTTTATTCGCCGAAACGCGAAACCACACCAGACTTTTTTTTATGTGTATATATATATATTTTTTAAATCTGTACTACTTCGTCATTGTTAATGATTGCGAACATTTTTCATAGCGCTGCATATTATTTCAATGCACGATAAAGAGAGAAACTCAGACAACGAGGACGGTATGTAAAAGAGCCGCATTATTTTATTTTACACAAATTTAGAGGAAATCGTGTAATTCGCCTTTCAAAATAAACGTTTACCTTTTTAATAGGAAAAACACTGATATTGCTTACAGCCAAAAGAGAAATATTGATATAAAAAGAAACTGGTTTTTGCAGTATTTCTGAGCATCGCATCCATTTAATCCAAATGTTGCACATCATGAAAACATAAATAAAATTAGGTTGAACCTATGTCAATAGTGGCCCTGGCGTCTGGAACTTACTGCAGATTTAATGGACTTGTTCAAAAAAAATAAACCTAAAACTCATCTTTTTTTTTTTTAAACCTTTAGTCATTTTTTGTTCAGTTGTTGTTTGCTCTTTTTGTTCCGTTAGGAAACTCTTTGTGATGTGTGTGTGTATATATATATATATATATATATATATATATATATATATATATATATATATATATATATATATATATATATATATATATATAATTATTATTATTACTTTATTTTTTTTTTTTTTTTTACTATGACCATGAGGTGATTTTGCAGACACTAATCCTGGCAAGATTAGTGTTATTGAATGATGGGCCACTTGTGAATAATGTTTTTCACCATGGGATGGTCTACAGCAGGGGTTCTCAAACTTTTCGTGACAAACTTTTTACTTTTTAAAAAATATACAGGGCTCAGTGGAACTGTGGGTAGCGCTGGTGCCTTGCAGCAAGAAGGTTCAGGGTTCAAATCCAACCCTGGGTCTTTCTGCATGGAGTTTGCATGTTCTCTCTGTGCATGTGTAGGTTCTCTCCGGGTACTCCAGCTTCCTCCCACAGTCCAAAAACACAACTGTTAGGTTAATTGGCTTCTCTAAATTGTCCTTAGGTGTGAATGGTTGTTTGTCCTGTTTGTCTCTCTGTGTTGCCCTGCGACAGACTAGCAACCTGTCCAGGGTGTACCTCACCTCTCGCCCAGTGAACGCTGGAGATAGGCACCAGCAACCCCTGCAACTTAAACGGGTTAGAAAATGGATGGATGGATGGATATAGAAATACACCTAATATTAGAGATTTGGTGAAGATTAGATCCCCATTCTTGATGTAACTATTGTCATACTTCCTAATTTTAGCTGATTTGGCTTTTACCTTACTCGATTAAATGGGTGGAGTTAAATATTTGTCAATTGTGTTACTCAGCTCAACCCCGACGCATCCTGAGCTGTGCTTCCTCAGACCTGACAACATGCGTTTCACTGACCCCCAACCCGTGGTTTGCAGACATCCGGGGGTCCGGGGATGCCAGATTTAGGACCGCTGGTCTACAGTACAGTGGTGAATGGAGGCGGGGATTTGGAGGAGTGGTAGCATAGTGGTTTGAGAGCGGGCCACATGCATCCTGGAATGGCAGCCCATTGCTCCCTCAGGGACAAATAAAGATGATTATTGTATAACCCTTAGACAGTAGGCAGCAATTTCTTCTCTAAAGTCAGCGGTGATGTCTTTCAGCCTCGGTATTAGCACACAGACCAGAAAACAATCCTTTGTCATCATTCTTCTACCTCCGTGGCTGACAGTTGGAAAAGATGCTTACTTGTCTACCGGACTGATTTATATCCCATCAAGTTTTATTTCCATTACATTATCTTGACTTTTTGGATACTTGTCTAAATAATTTGACAAACAGTTTATTAATGAACAAAATTCAAGCAAAGTTTCAGTTAGGGCTGGACAATGTAGAAAAAAAGCATATTGATAAAACTGAAATCGTATTGATCGATATCGATAATTATCAACAAATTTAAAACATTTTGAAAATATTTTAAGTGTAACTCTGGCCATTTTATGCTGCTGCTTAGTGACCAATTTGGAGATAAAGAACTCACAAACACCGAATTCAAACTCAATCCTTTATTCAATCAACTTTTTACCAAAACTGCAAGTATTTAAAAAAGAAAAAAAAAAAAGAATGTGTGCTCTCTGAACTCGTTGAAGGGGGCGGGGCTTAGTGACGAAAGTTCCTGGGTCTGCATTGAGATTGGTTAGGAGGATGTAATGACCGTAATATTAACCTACATGGCTAGAAAGCAAAAGGAATGAAAACTTTATTGACCCTTTTAATGACCCTTTTTTTTCTATCATCGATATACGTCTATCGATCGATATATATTGTTATTGAATTATTGTGAAGCCCTAGTTTCAATTGAAGAAATGTATACAAAGCAAATGTATTTTCTGCAATAGATGGAACTCCTCAGTAAAATATTTTCATACCAACAAAATGTAACTTTTTCAAGCCACTAGTTTATTCTAAAGAGCGAATCACATAATTCCCTCTAATTTGTTTTTCAAACAAAAATGTTGCCCATTATGCACCCTCCTCAATATTTAATTTCTCATTTAAGAATGCATTAAAATATAATGCAACACCATCATAAAAAAACTGCTATAAATACAGTTGAGCAACTAATGATTGAAACAAATATTCTCACAGGTGCATTTAGTACATTTTAATGTTTCAGGGCTGCACAGTGGCGCAGTGGGTAGCGCTGTTGCCTTGCAGCAAGAAGGTCCTGGGTTCGAGTACACCCCTGGGTCTTTCTGCATGGAGCTTGCATGTTCGCATGCACATGTTCATGTGCATGTGTGGGTTCTCTCCAGGTACTCCGGCTTCCTCCCACAGTCCAAAAAACACTCCAAATTGTCCTTAGGTGTGAGTGTGTGCGTGATAGGTTGTTTGTCCTGATTGTCTGTCTGTGTTGCCCTGTGACAGACTGGCGACCTGTTCAGGGTGTACCCCGCCTCTCGCCCAGTGAACGCTGGAGATAGGCACCAGCGACCCCATGAGGGATTAAGCGGATTGGAAAATGGATGGATAATGTTTCAGTATATGAAGCAGAATGGAAAAAGCATTTTTCCTTGTCACCAGGTGTTCATGCAGCTTTTTTGGTGCTAAAATAATAAAGCAAATTAAGTTTGTTAAGATTCTGGTTCACTCACCAAAACTGTGCTAACAGTTCTTTTTTGTTACCTGAGTAGAAATCCTGCCTTTAGAGGAGCAGGCGAGCCAACAGGCGGATAAGGAACATTGGGTAATTTGGAGTCAATGCTACGCTCAATGCAGATATCCTTCAGTCTTGCCACTGTGTTGAACTAGACTAGCAAATTGCAAAACAGTTGATATAAGGTGCCTGACTTCACACGTGGGTCAGAATTTTACCCCGCCACTTTTAAATTTCTATGCCTTGGCTTGATTTTGCTCATAGTTGTCTAAATAATTTAAATAAATGTTTGGAAAACCTGTTTTTTTTTTTAATTGGGTAAAGATTAAATCGGGGTTTGATGCAGGAAACCACAAAATCGGGAGTTCTTCTGGAAAGATTTTACTTTGAAAGGTCTTACAGGAAGTGCCTTTTTCTAACAGAGCATCTTGACAGAGGTCCACCGCACCCACTGGAAGCTGGAGGTTGCCTGGGAAGCTGGAGCATCCCAGTTTTTCTGTCACCAGTGAACAAAAACACTCACAGCCTTGGGTGGCCCTGCTGAACAGACATGGGATCCAGGCGGGGTGAGAGTGGCCATTCATCGCTGAGTTAGCTGACTCTGGTCTCCATTCTATTGTATTCTATTTTTTTTCTATTTTTTTTTTTTTTTTTTAAATCATCAGCCCATGAGACAACACCATGGCTAAGCAGTACGATGTGCTCTTCCGACTCCTGCTCCTAGGGGACTCGGGGGTTGGGAAAACATGTTTGTTATGCAGATTCACGGACAACGAATTTCACCCCTCACACATCTCCACCATCGGTAAGACTCATGATTTCCTAATATTATCAGCTGCCTTTGCTGTTCATTTGAAAACAAAATGCTCTTTTATTATCTTTACTTTGAAGACATCCGCAGCACATTCCTTTTCTCATCTTATTTCAGCATCATTTCCACTAATTTGACAATGAATAAAATCTAAAAGGGGGTTAATTCTGATTTAATCCGAGCATTGAATATATGCGGGGCTAAAGGAAATTAAATAAAACGGGGAGCGTGACTGAACTGATCATATGCGCCTTTCAGGGTGAAGAACAAACACTGGGAGGGATGGAGATGAGTTCACAAAGTCTGAGCACTTTGCAATAACAGTGCAACACTTTGCCAAACCACAAATTGCAGAATTTCCTGGACAGCAAATCCTGCAGAACCTCCACCACAGAGGAACACAGGCTTCAGCATCTGCTCTTTGTTGCTTTATTCTCGCTTTAAGATAGCAGCATGCAACAAACGAATCATGGGATTTTTACTGCTGCATATTACAGCAATTTATCTGGGCATCTCAAGGATTATTTCTGCCAAAACGAGCCAAAATCTGTGTTGGCATGCAGTTAAATAACTTCATGGCTTCTTACACTGCCAAAACGAACTAAAATTAGGTAAATTTTTTCTTGAAATGAGTGTATTTGCCCTTGATTTGAGCAGGTTTAATAAAATTTTCTTACAATGGACTAAGATTTTTGCACTTAAAATAGGTGCAACTCAGACATAATCTTATTTCAAGTGCAGTATATCGAATTATCTTATTTTAAGGGTAAAAATATTCATTCCATCGACAGATCATCTTATTTACCTGCTCAAATCGAGGACAAATTAAAGCCAACTAAATAATTTTTTTTTTTACTTTTTATTCCCTTTTTGCAGTGTTCAGCTCATTCTCTATTTGCACAAAAGTTTTCCCACTGGTAGATTTACCACCTCCCTGCTGAAAACTACTTCCCACTCCATTTGGTCTTGTTTGGGCTTCAGAATATCTGAGTTCAGATGATTTACTTGGCTTCATTTTGACACCCCCCCTGCATGCTGCGGCTGAGTCTCTTATCTTTTCCTTTCAGCGCCTGTCTTTTCTGTGTGCATGCATATTCAGGTAACCGGCTGATTTCCTTCCCTGCTAAGCTTCTTTTTGTGAGACTCTGCGGATGCCTCCTTCTGACATTGTTTTCAGTAATTGGGCACAACACGGAGAAGACGAAAATCCAGTCAGTGCTGTAGACGGAGGGCAGAAAACTGGGAGATTCTTCTTTGTTTTTGAACATTTCTAAAACGCACACAATAAACGGCGCATTTAGAAAATATTGTTGCGTGCAGACAATCAGGAAATTTTTTTAATTGTTGCGTTTTGAGACACAATTGTGACACACAGTAGTGGTCCTGTTTTTTAAATAGTTATTTCAGCCCAATAAAACAAGTCTTTATTTTCTCTCTAAATTTTGAAATTCATGTCTTTGAAGTATTCAGAATGATTTGTTATTAAACTATCTCAAGTGAGTCAAGGCTGAGACCTTCAGACATGCATAACACACATAATAATTAATTTCTTTTTAAATTATTTAGTTTTTTTTTTTGAATAGATAAAATCCAAACCGTTATTGCAAATCAAAATGACAGGGAAAATATGTACAGTGTCTTGGAAAACTTTTAATTCTCATTAAAACGTTCCTCATTTTGTCAAGTTACAATCACAAAGAAGCGTGGAGTCGATTGTGTTTGTGATTGTGAGTCAGTAATTTGCAGTACGCGCTTTTGCTGCAATTACAGCTGCAAGTATTTCAAGGTACGTCTCGCTTTGCACATCTAGAAAATTAAATATTTCTGTTTTAAGATTGTTGCTTTGTTGTAAGTTGAACCTCGGCTTTAGTCTGATAGCTTTTGTTTGATAATCTCCACGTATCCAAATTCCCAAATTCTGTTCCTCCAAGAACAAAAGCAGCCCCGCAGTTCCGGCCTCATTCAAGGTCGTGAAATTTGGGTCATCGCCGAAAGAATAAGACCCCAGATACAAGCGCCTGAAATAAATTTTCCCTGCAGGGTTGCAGAGCACTCCTTTAGGGACGGGGTGAGGAGCCCAGCCACCCAGGAGGGTTCGAAGTAGAGCCGCTACGTCCCCATACTGAGAGGAATCAGCTTAGGTGGCTCGGATATTTGTTCTGAATGCCATCTGAACACCTCCATTGGAGGTGGGGGGCCCTGGGTGCGGCTCAGGTCATGTTGGAGAGACTATTGGTCAATCTAAATACCCTCACAGAGTAAGGCTCTTCAGCCAAAGCAGAAGTGCGTCATAGGTCGCCATGATAAGTGCTGTCTGAATAGTGCAGTCAGTAATAGGAGGTAGGAAAAGTAGCCTGTGTGCTCTTCCTCCCTCGGCTACTTTAGCCTAGGAACCCTGCAACGTCCCTTACCGGCGCTAAGAAGCGTTAAGGCAAGACATACAGGCAAAGCCCACCTCATGGAAATCAACGAAAACGGCCGGAGAGAACAGAGCGCGCACTTTGTAGATCATTTTCGGAAGACTGTAGGCTGGATTCGACTCACATCATCCATGTGTGTTTCCGTTACGTAATGACATCGGAGTTAAAGGCTGTCCGAATTCAGCACAGCAGTCCGTGGCTCCTTTCCTCCTCATCAGGATACTGTTCTTACTGGTCAAGGAACAGGAGCTAGAAGCTATTATTAAGGGTATTCAGATGGAGCCTGTGTCTCTCAGCTGACCCCCAGAGGAGCTGGAGGAGGTGTCTGGAGAAAGGGGAGTCTGGGTGTCTCTGCTGAGTCTGCCCCCGGTCCCGGATAATTGGAAGACAACAAGTATGGGTTCAGTTTTGGTCTCATCTCATGAAAGTATTCATCAGATGAGGTCTCCTCCACCTATAATGAGATCAAATTGCCTGCAGGTGGACTGTATTTATTAAATAGGTACTTCTGAAGCCAAATGGTTGCACTGTTTTGTGTATCGGAGTGAAGGAGATTGAATGCAAATGCATGTATCAATTTCCTGTCACTTTACAGCCATGGGGTTAATTATATAATTATGGGGATGGTCTATCACAACATCCAATGAAGTTTTTAGTTATAACTTTGTTAACTTCGCATTTAATTATTCCATTTTCTATTTCCCATCCAAGTTTTTTTTTTTTATATAGCCTGGAGTTGCCTGTGCATATAATTAATGATTTCACTACAGAATCCAACAGCCTTAGCCAGCATTGATAAATCACCACATGTTTGCAACATCTGCAGTTTGCCATTTTAAGCCGTAGTCCTAGAGCACCCTTTGCAAAATTCACTGTGCCAGTGTTTTGTTGTAATCTTTCTTGAGCTTTTTTTTTTTTTTTTTTTTACCAATGCGATGAACTTTTCACCATCGCACATGCAGCTCTCCGGCTCTGATGTTGCGGAAGTGGTGAAGTCAAAGCAGTCGCAGCAGATAGATGCGTTTAAGGCAGGAAGTGTGGCCTACAGATCAGGCCAGAGGTTGTGTTTGTCTTTTACCCACAATGATTAAAACTTCAGTTTCCAATAAATACATTCTGTACTGGCTCCGGAGGGCCCACCGTCAGTGCTGTCCTGCAGAGGATCAGTATATAATCCTCCAACCTTCAGCGCGACAGAGGGATATCAATTTTCCTCCACGTGGACCCTCATCTTTCATCAGGCCACCCGACACTGCAATTACTTGTGTTCTGGTCTTATTATCTCAAAATCCACCAGGATATTTTCGTCTCTCAATTTCTGTTCATCCACCCTGCTCTAATTCCAAAACACAAACCCAAGAAGGAGCTTTATCTGCCAATAAGACAAGTTTTTTTTTTGCCTTTGAACATTCCTATTTCCTCTTTAACTGTCAGCAAATGCTGTGCAGCATACTCTTACCTGAACATTTTTATTATGTCTAAAAAGTTAAAAAAAATCTTATACATAAACAAAGTCTAAAGAGCCTTTGATTAAGAGTAGGGCCAGGCAAGGCAAGGCAAATTTATTTGTATAGCACAATTCAGTACAGAGACAATGCAAAGTGCTTTACATGATTAAAATACAGGAAAATAAAACAGAATATAAGCAAGTAGGAATAAAATGTAGAAACAAAATAGAACATCAACTAAAAAAGTTGAACTAATGCTGTTTAGGGCTGAAATTCCCAAAGTTAAAAAGTTTCCAAGGGAATAAACAGAAATTCAGGAGCGTAAATCTGGGATTGTTTTAATTTATTTATTTTATGTTATTCTTTTTTTATCTAATGCCAAAAGTAGCCCAACAGATTTTACTTTCACATGTGGAGCCTTACCGGTTTCACTTGATGTGTATGTGCAAGAAGCTTTATTAGAATTTATGCCGGGATTATTTAACATTTGATGTTAAATAGACACAAAAATAGGAAAATAGATGAGGGGGAAAAAAAAGAAGAGAAACAGATGAAGAGCGAAAGAGGAGAGAAAAGAGAGAGAGCAATATAACATCCTATGAGTCTGCTTCTTCGCCTGGAAAGAGAGATATAAAAAGAAAATTCAGGACATGGCGGTCCTAAATCCTTAAAGAGAACGCAACTGGACTGCTACTGTCGTCTATTGAAGATATTTCACCTCTCATCCAAAATGGATCTTCAGTTCTGATTGTTGATCAGAATTATCAGGTTAAAAAGTCAGAAAATCTAACAAACAGGCTCTTTAGGTCACTAACCGGGCTGTTAAGATCACGTCAGTGTTGGGAATGTTGATACCTGAAGCGGCAAAGATGTCGCCTCACGATGCCAAAATACTGCATGCCTTGTTTGGGTCACATGTCTGAAACATGTTGGCGTAACCATGACTAAAACAATTATATATCATGCAAGTACTGTTCTTCTATGGTATTCTTTAGTCACATGCTCATAGCACCCAGACTCTCTGCATGCACCGTGCATTTCTCAGTCTCATGCACGGATTTTTTCTAGAGCTCTGGAAAACTGAGGCCACATTTCTTGAGCCCAGGGCACAAGACTATTGAAGCCACACAGTGGAGCCCTCGGGCTGCGTTACGTGAGGACAATCATTACAATACAATCATTTGTTTAAAACACCCAATGTTCTATTTATTCACAAAGATCCCCATTATTTCCCCAAATTCCTGTTGAAAGTTTTCAGTTTGGAATAATCCAATAATTCCCCTCATTCTCATCTTCCGCTGGAAACTTTCTGGAGATTCACTTAAGTCGTTTTCAAGCTTATTCAAGACGCCTTCAGGCAAGGCCGGTTTATTCTATCGCACTATTCACGCACAGGTGTGTTCAGAGTGTGTGTTTTTGAAGGAAAAACAGAACAGGGAACAGGAACAGAGGTTAAAAAAAGCATACCAGCTGAATAAAAAAACAAGACATAATAATATAAAATGAGAAAATCTGGGCCAAGAAGAAGCTGAGTCATGAAAGAAATCTTACCGTTACCTGTAAAGGTAACCCCTGGCCTTTATGGGTAAGATATAGTAAATACAAATGTTTTTGGTCCAGATTTGAAAGAGCCAACAGTTTCTGCACGCCTCATGTTTTCAGGCAGTTGGTTTAAGAGTTGAACTAAGGGTGCATAGTCACGTTATTTGACTTTTTATGTGTTTATACGTCAGTAGCTCACTCTGGTTGCATTACAAAGTTTTTCTGAAAGATTATCACTTCCTGTTGGCGTATTAGTTGTTAGTTATTTTCTAGTTTTACGCTTTGTTTTTGCTAAATTTGTTCGTAAATAAAGCCTTTGTGTTTATTTTTAATAACATAGGAAGTAGAACTCTGCAAATGCGCAGCAGGGGATAACACAAGGAAGTGGCTAACAGCTATTAGCATATCAAGCGAAACAATGACGAATGGTCCAAGATCCAGTGAAAAAAATGCATGAATTTTTTTTATTTCAAGAGGGAAAATACTAGAATCTTACTGGGAACACAGTATGACCGTCGGTGGTCACTGAAGCAGACCCTAAACCTGCCGAGGCTCAGATGTGACCGCAGAGTTTACTGAATTCAGTAAATTTTCTGATATCAGGCTCTTAATTTGGCTGTAGATGGGTTTATTTAATTAATAACAGTTGGTCTTTGATCACAGCGAGCTGCCTCTTTACCGCGAGGCATTGCAGAGGGTAAGGCTCAGTCCGGCAGAATTTAATACTATTTTATTAATTAAGCAAACCGGCATTATGATAGTTCTGCAATACAGTCAGTAGATGGGGCCAAGTCTGTTTATATCTGTTCATCACGCTTGGCACTATATTTTTGAGGCTTCTATCTAGCTTCAAAAAGGACCTGCAGAACACTATCAAGATGGAGGCTTGGTGTCTATAGCTTTATTTTATCATGATCAAACAGTTTTTGTCTCTTTTATAAGGTGGCTATATACCTTTAAAATTTTCCTTCCTTGGAAGGAAACTGCAGAAATTATGGGTGGTTTAAAACTTTTGCGGTTTATCTGGGCTTTAGCTATTCTAAGATATTTATTGGTATATTGCATGGCATACAAACACTTCTTATTAGACTTATTTTCCAGAAACATCCATCCAAACAGCCAAGTCTGTGATCAGCTATGAAGTCTTTGAAGAGGACACGTCGTGCTGTTAAATCCTTCCCTTCAGTTTTATTTAGATACATTTTAATTTTTATTTCACATGTTTTAATGATCAAAAGCAGGAAGGGTCACGGGTCTACCAGTTCTGCGGTCCTTGTGCTGGGGGACGGTGTAATGAATTGTGTGGAGTATTACACCCGACAGCGGAACATGTTCGCTGATCCACTCGTAGCTTCAGCATCCTTCAGCTTGCACTACAGAATTGCAGTGAAAATTAAAAATCCCTGACCTTGTTTAGCAGCTCTGCAGCAAATGCTGTGATGTAATTGTTAAAAAATCCTAACGGGGGAACAGAGAAAACTGAACAGATAGAAAAATAAGACCCAAACAGAATATACAGAAACCTACGCAGCACCTGCATTCAACTCTTCTGTGTTCCTAGAGACTCGAGGTAAACCATAAAAGTGGAGAGAGTGGTGGCCTAGAGGTTAGAGCAATGTGCTTTTCTCCTGGAGGTTCTGGGTTTGACTCCCACAAACTGCCCCTCTGGATCTCTGAGCAAGACCCTTAACCCCAGAATGTTATATATAAGGGATAAAGCTGTGGATTTTGCAAGATATGTCCCCTTTAATAATGCACAATCTGCAAGCTTTCCTAAAACAATCTCATCTCTATCATACCACACTTCACAGGTGCTTCTCGTGCTGTGATGGTCTGCATCGAACTGTCCTTTGATTTCTCTGTCCAGATCGCACAATGCCAAAGTGCCCAGGTCTTTGACTGGTTATTGACTCACTGTTGGACCTATTTTCCTTTCAAAGATTATCAGTCATCATGATCAATTCCAAAAAAAAAAAGGTTAAAAATAAAACAACTGGACTTCTATTCTGATGCTGAAGACGTTTCGCTTCCCATTCAGGAAGCTTTCTCAGTTCAAAATGTCTGGAGTAGTGTGGAGTTCCCAGCTTTATAGACCTTCAGGCCTCATAAGGCCCGTTTACACTACACTTTTTTAACCGAGCCGAGACCAGTCCGAGCTCAGTAACCGAGATAACTCTTGTGTGTAAACGGTCAGCAGACTGAACCGGACCGCGCTAACCCTAACCGGACCGCGCTAACTGCGGACCAGTTCCCTAGTAGGTCTCGGCCTGTTTTTTTTTTTTTTCTGGCCCGGTTTTCTGATAAAGAGCGCATGAGCAGACCGCGTCATCCCCTTACAGTCAGCTGACTGTCTGCGGTTTTTCCGGCATGTCTGGCTGCAAGTCCCGATTCACACACAAATATCAGACATTCATAATAATACCAGCTTCCTTACCGTGCCACACGATTTCCAGAGATGATTCTGCTTAGCAGCGCGATGATCCTCAGCGTCTGTCGTTGTTTCCTGCGTCTGTAAATCCTTATTAGACGTTCGTTTGTCTCATCCACTTCCCAAAAGCCGACTCTCTCAAATAAATTCACCAATGGTTGCCTTCTTCCCCTGACTCTCCGCAAACACCGAAATATCACAATATCAAGCATAACATCCTGAATGTTACGGGCACCGCCGTTTTGTTTTGCTGCTTCCGCCTTCAATCCCAGAGAGCGGCAGTACCGCAGATCGCCACTAGGAGGCGAGGAGCAACCAAGGAACCGGGATAGTGTGGTGTGTAAACGGTCGTCTTGGCTTGGTAAACTGATCCAAGCTCAGACTGGTCTCGGCTCGGCTCGGTTAAAAAAGTGTAGTGTAAACGGTCCTTAAGTTTTTGAAAGTTGAAACCTGAGTCCTCCTCCTCCTCTGTTTAAAGTTGTTTTTTCTCGCTTTACGTAAATGGCTTCCTTTACCCCTCTCTCAAACCATCTCTTCTGTGCAAAATGTGAACATGTTGGTCCTCAAGAGCTTCCTTTGTCCTTGAGGTCCAGGTGGAGGGCTGAGTCTTGACCTGAGGAGGTAGCTCTCCTGTGTTGAGCCATGCGTCTGTGGAGAGGTTGTTTGGTTTCTCCAATATAAAGATCAGAACATTCCTCCCTGCACTGAACTGCATACACCTCTCCGTTCATCTTAGGTTTGGGGGTTTTGTCCTTAGGATGGACCAGCCTCTGTCTGAGGGTCCTGTTTGGTTTGAAATGTACAGGGATCTTGTGTTTAGAGAAAATCCTCCTGAGTTTTTCAGAGACTTCGGCAACATAAGGGATGACGATGTTTCTACAATGCTTGTTCTTCTCCCTGTTCTGTTCTGCGGCGTCTCTTTTGGATTTCCTTGCTCAGCAAAAATCCTCTAAACTCTTATGATTCTTATCTTAGTGACTCTTGGGTCAATCGATTACTCCGGTTGTGTCTCCTGTGGGTCTCCATGTTTCCATATGACACCGCTTGCCCAGTGACTGCTGGAGATAGGCACTATTCCCCTGCAGCCCTGTAAACACAGGTTGGTATAGACGTTAGTTGGACAACAAAACCCTTTTTCTTGGCACTTCTTTTAAGTTTAGGTTTGATGCCAGTTGGCACCGTCAAATGCATAAATAGGATTAATAAACTGTGATGACATGTTAACACAGACTTATTTAGTTGGTATTTTTGGTTGAGTTTGCAACAATGTGTGTCAGATCTTCGGGCTTACACCGTCATCTTTGTCCCGTCTGCCAAAAAAAACCTGAAATTAAACGAATCTGCAGTCATTAAAATGTGATTTTGAGTTCTTTTCAACCCCCTTGGCAGACAACCATTTTATTTTTACATTACCCAGGAGAGCTCTGTAGATCTTTGAGTGATGAAAGTGCCACACTTCAGCAGGAAAGAGAAAACCGGGCCCTGGATGAGAGAGCGGTTTAAACAGGACGGGTTCCACTCCTTCTGGGAGATTATCTGCGTGATTTTTTGAGCCAGGTTGATGGGATTTGCCTTCGTTAAAAAGCCTCGCTATCTCAGAGGCGTCAGCTCGTCTTTCCATGCTAAACTCGGAAGTTGTACCTGAGCAAAAGCGCTGGTTTCTAAGAAAATATAAAACGATCGACACAGAAAGAGGCCCTTACCGATTAAGGCGTCTCATTATCACAAAGCACGATGCTCCGGTCTTCAGAGTGCACATTTTTTCCGTCAAAGAGCTGCTCTTGTGAGGATTTAGTATCTGTAGACGGTTACACTGCTCAGTTTAATCTCCCTCACCTTCATCTCGGCGGAGCCATCCCTAAACTCCCTGCGGAGCCCCTGGCTGTGAAATCGGCCATAAAACATCACCTCTAGCCGTCTCTATCATATCAGTCTTTGTGGTGTTTGGGTCAGGGCCTTGTCGTACCCACTCAGCTGTCCGCCGCTCATCAGTCTGTGGGTTAGGCCACGGATCGCGGCCCCCACAGACAGTTATCGCCTCGTAAAGAAAGTGACAACAGATGAGACTGTTGCCTCAGACAGGCTTTTGACAGGCTGTTTAGAAATGCTGAGGCTGTGAGCTGATGATATTTCTGTAAAGGAAGGTTATAGACCCGGCCATCCTCGGTTCTTAGCCGTTTGCAGGAGATCTCGAGCACTGTCAAGTATTCATACAATGCGTCTCCACCTCCATTTTCTAATTTTTGAGGTTTTCTTCTGGCATGTGACTGTTAGAGCTTACAGATGCTGGAGCTGCAGAAGGCCGTTGCAACAGATAATTCACGAACACTGAGGACGCAGAGACTGACGCACTGAGATTGGACAAAATGGGCTTATTAATGAAAATGGGTCAGCCTAGTCACTTCCAGAATATGGTGGGACATTGTGGACCAATGTCATGCGAGGAAAACTGAGGCCATACGGTGAACTCCCTTGCATGGGGGAGCGTACACTCTAGCTTCTTTATAATGCTGATTTAAAGGATAATATCTCTGACTTCCTGATTTTACCCTTCCTGCATCGTGTTTATGTATGAGTGTCCAAAGCTGAAGCTGCAGCGTTCCTCTGGCTCGTTAGATTAAATATGTAAAAGCATAGTTTCTGTTTCAAGTAGTGTTGCACCGATACCAGTATCGGCTGGGGCCCCGATACCGCACTAAAATTGTGGTATCGGTATCGGCGAGTAGCAACAAATAGGGCACCGATACCATTTTGATGTTTGTATGTCACTTGACAAAGCCATGATGGCAATTATTTTACATCCAAGTAGTATGCGGTTCTTCATATATACACACACTTCCATTTCAAACAGATGGTATCGGTATGGAAACAGTATCGGCCGATACTGCACAGTCAGGTATCGGGTATCGTATCGGGGCCCAAAAAATGGCATCGCCGCAACACTAGTTTCAAGAGTCATTTTTCTTTTAATAAAGACATCAACAATAAAGGAAGACCGCCTTTCCAGGATAAAGAAGTGGGAGCACAGCAACAGTGTGCGGTTAATTTTTTACAAGACTTTGAATGTGATAGTTTTGTGATGTATTTCCAAAAATGTTAAAAAAAAAAAAAAACAACTGGACTTTTTTCCAAAGTTTCCCATCCAGAAAGCTTTCTCAATCAAAAATGTCTGTAGTGTGGAGTTCCAAGACATCCAGACATTTTGAATTGAGAAAACTTTCTGGATGGGAAAGCGAAACGTCTTCAAACTTCGTAAAAAAGTCCAGTTGTTTTGTTTTTTTAACTTTTTTTTGGAATGACCATGACATGGATGACTGAGAATCTTCACCAGCATTTTGTGATGTACAGTAGTCATGCTTTGCCAAACACTTCCCAATGTGCAGACCCAAAGAAGATGGTTTGTTTGTAGAGTATTACCCTCCATGGGTCCAGTGAAACAGTTTGTTTACACACGTAGTTGTTTCAGATGTTTCTTTGGACACTCCAGTTTTTTCAGGTACATCACTGCTTCATTTTTTTTATCCTAGTGTAGTCGACGAATTTTTGGCTTCAGCATCTTCACTATCATGGGGGTTGTATCTAAGTCTTTCAGTGTCATACTTCTGATAATCTAGTCCTTTCAGAATGTTTTAACGCTGTATTTGCGTTAAGAGTCTGTCACAGAGTGGTGCAAAGGCTCCACATGTCTAGTTATAGGAAAAGAAGGCCGCTTGTTTCACTCTGATGTTGTCAAGGTAGCTTTGTTTATTTCTGAGCTCCAAGGTTTTGAGTTATTATGCTATTGTAATTCATTTCTTTAATTTTCATGTTTTATATCAGTGCTGGCATTTCTCAGTTGGTTTTTGCTTTGCTCCTTACGGCAGGTGGTGCTTCACAGATAACGCCTGCCTTTGTTTCTTTATTGCCTCCCTAAGCGTTTAACCAGCACAGTGTGCTAAGGTTTCTAAGCTTTACCCGGTTACTGTATGGTTTGCTTCCAAGGAGCCAGGCTTTTTGAAAGCGGTCGTATCAAGTAGTACTTCAGGCATTTAGAGTAGAGTTTTCTTTTGGCTTTGTATTTTTCCTTACTTTTCGTCAAGTCTTTATAAAACAAACGAGGTAGGTTGATAATTATTGGGGGGAGAAACAAAAAGCACCAGTGGTGAGACGCTATCCATGGTAGATGAGCAGCATCAGACAGTGATGTTTTTGTTTAAAAAAAAAAAAAAAAAAAAAAAGCTTTAAATACCCGAGAGATTTCACGCTTTTAACTAGTATTTCTTTGCTAATCAAATTGTTGGTGCTAAAAATATTCCTTTATGTCTGTCAGAACTGACTTCTCAGTGAATTAGATTAACAATGAAAAGTTGACTTCTTCAATTGATTCAGGTGAAAAAGTGAAGCTTATATAGTATCTTAAAAAAGTGAGCATACTCTGCAAATACTTAACTGTTCATTTCATGGGGAAACACTTAAAATATGACACTTAGATACACCTAGTCAGTGGACAACTTTTTTTACAGTGTAAATCTGCTGTCCCCTCAAAATAACTCACAACCATTCTCGCCTAAACCGGCGGCAATACAAGCGAGCACACCCCCTGAAAATATAAATGTGCCCAAAATGTCAATATTTTGTGTGCTCATCATTTTTTACCCAGCACTGTCTTACCTCTCTTTTGGGCCTGGAGGAGGAGGAATGCCTTTACTCTTCCTCCTCCATGACGACATCACTGAGCTGATGGATGATGGACACCTTGCTCTCCTCCACCTTCTGTTTAAGGATGGCACAGAGGCACTGGGTAGAGTTTAGGTTTGGAAACACGCTGGGCTACTCCAGCACCTTTACCCTTAGTTTCTTTAGCAAGGTGGCGGTCGTCTTGGAGGTGATTTGAAGTCTTTATCCTTTTGGCATATCACCCTGCCACACCAGCATTTGTCTACTCACTAACCAGAGACGGCATCAGAAACGTCTTAGCTTCTGTTGGTCTGCCCCAGGGCAGCTGTGGCTACAAATGTAGCTCGCCACTGTCAGCGTGTGAATGGGTGACTGTAGTGCGAAGGGCTTTGGGGTTCTGTGGAGTTGAGAAAGCGCTACACAAGTACAGGCCCAGGGGTGGTTCTAGACAGGGGCCAACAGGGGCCTGTGTCCCTGTGGAACTGTTCCTGGCCCCTGTTATGGCGCCTGTACTAAAGACATGATATTAAATTTCTTAGGATGATAAATGCTGACAAAGATACCATGACTGACTGGTCATTTGGATCAGTTGTATTTTTTACGTTTATGGTTTTACCCAATAATAAAATAACAAAATAATTAAAAAATAAATCTAAAAAAAACCCAATAATTAAAAAATTTAGCTGTTTCACATTAAGCTCCCGCCGTATTGAGAAAAGATCAGGGGTCTGTAACCTGCAGTTCCAGAGCCACAATTGGCTCTTTGGCTTACTTAATATATTAAACGATGAAATGTAGACCTGTTTAGGCTTTTATTCCCAATCTTTTGTTCTGTGCCCCTGGGGAAAAAACACTGGCCCCACCCTGGCCCCCCTGCTAAACTTGGTGTAGAACCACCACTGTACAGGCCATTTAGTTGATATAATGAGAAAAAGAACTGGACAGATCCAAATACCTCTTTTCAGATGAAAATAGATTTCACATTTAATTTCGTGGTTTCTGGTAATTTCTGGTGACATGTCATCCACTGATGTGTTGTTTTAAATCTAAAGACAGCGCCACCATCTATCCAGGAGTTTCTAGAGCATTTTCTGTTTCTTTCTGCTCCAAAGCTTTATGGAAACCTTCAGCTTGTCTGCACGAATAATGCAGACAAGCAAATGTTAAAGCCAACCCAAAAGAGTCCCACGCTGATCGCCTCCATTCCTTCACCGATGCAGTAGTTCATTCAAAAGGAGCATCAGACATTAGTGAGTGAATATCATGTATTATACATAAATTTCCTGTTCAGCAGGAAAACATCACTATAATTTATTATTATTATTATTTTTCTAAAAGCCTAAATTTGAGGGTTCATTCATTGTCGTCAAACTCAACCGAAACAAATGCTCAAATGATGTCTGAGTAATGAATCTGTACAATGCAAGTTTGACATTTAGGAAGAAATTAATGAAACAAGTAAACTTTTTGATACTATCTGATTTATTGAGATACACGTGTATTTTGAAAGGGCATGTTAAAAGATTACAAGAGAACATCAAATGGAAGTAGAGCAAGAAATTGAGTTGC
Organism: Fundulus heteroclitus; assembly: GCF_011125445.2. NCBI lineage: Eukaryota > Metazoa > Chordata > Actinopteri > Cyprinodontiformes > Fundulidae > Fundulus > Fundulus heteroclitus. Next base: position 5,222,875 of record NC_046375.1, read on the forward strand.
AGTCATCATCACAATATTAGGGCGTGCGTTACTGCAACCACAGAAGGCTGCTTTGATCCACTATGTGATGGGATATTAAATTTCAGTGTAATGCATTCACGCCCTACATATTGATAATATGGCTGGCCAACTGGAAGCACTCCGACTGTCTTTACTGCTCAGATCTGATGTATAGCTTTGGTGAATGAGGTGCCAAAACTCACAGAAGCACAAGGAAAAAAGATTCAGGGAAATGTGGATTAATTGCAATTAAACAAAAAAAAAACATTACTATTTTCGGCAAATGCAACATATGTGCATCATATGTTTAAATATGTTCCTGATATTGTGAAAAAGCTCTAATTGGAAGCGGATGTTGACCTTTTTTTTTTTTTTTTTTGCAGTATATCTCATCTTATCCCGCAGTATGTCAGACTCTGATTCTTTGTGTTTTTCAAGTTTATTTATTTCTTAAATGTTTTTGCCTTTCGATTTTAGGACCAAGCTACTGGGTTTCCTGTCATCATCAGCTTTCAATTTGTTCAATAAAACATGTTCATAACCAGAGTGCGAAATATGGGGGGGTCCGGGGGGGCTCGCCCCCCCCCCCCCCCTCCCGATTAACCCATGAGACCCCCTGAAAGCCTCAAAAGCAAAATTTAAAAGGGGGTCCTAAATTGTGTCAAAAAAATTTAAAATCAAATATTTTTTGTCACTAATGGTCACTAAAATGTTTTTAAGCTCAACATGTCCAGTATTCAATTAAATTTTTTTTTTTTCCACAAATATGTTCTGTTTTTTGCCAAGTGGAGCCAGCCAATCCTATTAGCGGATGCAAATTAGCCATGTGCGCGCGCAAAACAGAAGAAAGACGTAACGTTGACAACAATTAATACTAAAAATTTTTAAATTTTAGTATTAGGGACTGATCTTATCTGTTGTGCCTGTGCACTTTATCTGTTTCACTGTTGGTGAATGAGAAACATCCTCTCGAATCCTTGTATGTCTGGTGAATGTGAAGAATTGACATTAAAGCTGACTTTGACTTTGACATTGTAATGTTATAGACCTACTGCATATTGAGAAAATTTAGATCGGTATTGCACAACAATCGGGAGATGAGGACCCCCCCCCCCCCCCCCCCCCAAACATTGACAGGTATTTCGCACACTGGTCATAACCCTATCCAGCTGCTTCCACTGGCTGGGGTGCATTTGCATTTTCTCCGCCAAACGAAACCCCACAGCTCTGCATGCCACCAGCAGCCATTAAGATGTATCGTTTACAACCTGGCTCTCGTCTCACTTTCTACCTCTTCCAAGTCTATGAAATATTTTGGTCTTAACTACAAAATCTATACAATTATTTATCTTGTATAAGATAAATAAGTTTGTCACAGTTCCAGTTGTTTTTAAGATGTAGGCAGTTTTGGTTGAGTTGCTACACTGCAAAAACAGAACAAAAATAAGTAATTTTTTCTTGAAATTAGTGTATTTGTACTTTATTTGAGCAGGTAAATAAGATAATTTGCCAATGGAATAAGATTTTTGCACTTAAAATAGGAACAACTTATCTCCATCAACTTATTTCAAGTGCATTATTTCTAATTATCTTATTTTAGGGGTAAAAACACTCTTTCCATAGGCAGATAATCTTATTTACCTGCTCAAATCAGGGACAAATGCGCTAATTTCAAGGAAATGTTACTTATTTTTAGTTCTGTTTTAGCAGTGTAGCACCTTCCTCACTCAAATGGCCAGGAGAAATTGCTTCCTGTGTACTCATAATTAAATAATAATCACAGAAATATTTTTTTATAATTTTTTTTTTGTTATTGCGGCATCCATACCAATTAAATTTCTCCTCTGCATTTAACCCATCCCTTTAAGGGAGCGGCGGGCTGCCGCTGTGTGGAGCGCGGGGAGCATTCTGGGGGTAATGGTCTTGCTCAGGGTTCCAGAGTAGCAGTCTGTGGGATTTGAACCAGGGAACTTTTGGCCTTTTGACCACCAGGGCACCCCTCCACGTTTCTCTACTTCCAGGGAAACACATGGTTTTATTTAATCTCACTTACTGAATAAATGCGTTTGCCTTTAAAAGTTGTCTTTTTTTTCTACATTTCTTTTCACTATCAGATTATGCCGATGCAAGAAAAGGGTGACTTTATTTTAAGGCGTTTTACCAGTAAGCCAGTGAGTGAAGAGAAGGGTGTAGGCGTGTTGGTTCATATTTTTGGTTCATACAAAGCTTGGCTGTTCAGGGCAGATCAATGACAATCAAGTAAACAGAAATAAAAGGTTTTGGCCCTTTATCCTCGGCGCCCACACGACGACGGCGCGGCACGACAGCTGTTGTCAGTCCTCTGCTGGTTATGACAGTCATGGGTGATAAAATCCATCCTCCACTGAATAAATGTCATCCGCCCGTTACTGGGGCTATTGCCATCACCTACAGCTCACTGACACGCTTTTACTGCCAGATCCATCTTCTAATATCTAACACAGTCCGTTAATCCGGTCGGTTTAGGGGTGCGTACACATTAATCTTTACATGGCTCTCACACTGTCAATTTAAATTAACCACTGTGTCTCACACACTGTGCACGTTTCACTCCATCGTTACAGTAACCAGGGAGCTAAATTTGTGTTTTTTTATAGCTGCTTTTTGAGATGTTATATTATGAAGTTGTGTTATTATTTTTTTTAATTCTTCCAATTTAAAGGGGACATATGTGTTTCAGTTATTCCCTTTCACATTGAATTTTGAATTTTTCGTTGATTTACCCCCATGTTCCCCCCCTTTTCCCCACCTGTTCTGAGGTACGCCTGAGAGCAACTCGTTTTGGTGCCGTCTCTTTAAATCTAAAGGAGGCACTTCACAATGTGACAACATGACTGTATTTCTTAGCATGAAATTTGTTTCTTGCCAGGTTTTTATGTATACATAGTACACTTCAGCAGCAAGACGGTTCAAAGTGTGTTCTTTACATGATTACAGCATAAGAAAAGAAAACACATAACAAAGGGCATAGCAGTGGCCATAATAAAGGAAAGGAAAGCAAAGTTGGACTACAGTCTGAAATGAATGACATTTCAAGCAACTGCAGCGAATCCTACATTTATTTAGTGTGCTCAGTGTTCAGTCATTCAGTTTTGGTCCATATAAAGTGGAACTGCTATGCTTAACACTGCAAAACGGATCTAAAAATAAGTAAAATGTTCTTAAAGTTAGTGTTTTAATCCGTGATTTGAGCAGGTAAATAAGATTATCTGCCAACGGAATGAGTATTTTGACCCCTAAAATAAGATAATTAGACATCCTGCACTTAAAATAAGCAGATGGAGATGAATTGTTCGTATTTTAAGTGCAAAAATCTTATTTCATTGGCAAATCATCTTATTTACCTGCTCAAATCAAGGACAAATACACTGATTTTAAAGAATATTTTACTTATTTCTAGTTCCATTTTTGCAGTGTAGTCTGTATTCCGCATTAATTTACCCCCACATTCTACCTTTTTGCCCCTGATCTGAGGTTTGTCTGAGAGCAACTTGATTTGGTGCCGTCTCTTTAAATCTAAAAGAGGCAAAAAAATAATTAGATACACTACGTTAAAAAATGTGTAACTTTATATCAAAACAAACTTTTCCTGCACGGTGGAACAGTTGCTAGTGCTGATGCCTTACAACAAGCGGAGCAAATACATATTTAACTACTGTAGCCTTTGCTGGTATTTATGCAGAATTCAGCCATATTAGTTCCAGTTGTCAGTTTGTGCAATATTGCAGTAGTTGCTGGTTGAATGCAATATTGCAATATTTAGTTGGCTTTATGTTCCTAGACCCTTCACACTCATTTAGCTTCCACTGATGCCTGACATGCTAACGCTCACAGCGTGTAGTCGAGAGGATGTGATAAAAGAACAAGAGTTAGTAGTGGACATGTTAATAATGGCAACCAAAATATTTGTGGGAAAATTCAAAAATAAAGTTTTTTTCATGATATCACACAGCCCTAAAAGTTTGCCTGACAACGATTAGAATGAGGCTTGATTTGAATCCAAAAGCTGTGGAGAATTTTATTGTTTGTGTTCTTGATCTGCAAATTAGACATTAATTCAAACATGGAGTGCACTTTAGCTTTGTTTCCTTGAGTTTAATCTTTAAAAGTGACAAAGGTATTCAGATCCAGGAGATTTTCACAAAAACAGAGGTTGTAGCATACAGTGTGATTTGGTTTCTTAAAATGTTCAGTCAGACTGTTTCTTTAAGATTCTCGCCTGATTTGCATAACTCTGTTTAGTTTTGTTTGTGTAGTTAACCTTGTTTCTTTATCAAAATTGATTTCAATTTCCTGGTAAAACCAAAAGCCTTATTACTTTTTTCAGTTTATTAAATTAAAGCGTTCTGTCTGTGCCTTCAAACTAATAAAACTAATGCATAATGCAGGAAGCTTTTTCTTCAGTAGCGTCCCCCCGTCGCCCCCGGGAAGTGGAGATGCTGATTGCTGGGCTGACCTTTCACTTGGCCTGAGTTCTCTCTGGCTTAAACTAAACGCCGTGTCTCGTCTTCAATAAGGACTTATGGTGTCAGTTCAGTGCTCTCCAACCTCTGTGGGGCCCTCGCTCGACTCCAGCTTCTTGTAAGCGAACTAGATTCTGCATCTGTCAGCTGTTTTCTTCAGTTTCTCAAGTTATGCAGAATCTGGCAAAAAAAAAAGCACCTATTTAAAAAAAACACACACACACACACACAGAAGCTGCAGATCTCTCATGTGAATCGATCGGAGTCAGTTAATTTTTCTCCCAGCGTGATGCCAGCTGTGACACAGAGGTGCTGCTGACTCTCAGGTTAATGGGGTTGAGTTGCTAATTGATTTCTCTGGGATTCGAGTGGTCTAGAACCCCGAAGGTTTGTTTTTTTTAATCAACTTTAAAGTCAACAGTCAGAGAAGATCGATGGTGAAAATTAATCAAATTGCTTTAGAAAATGTTTATATTTTTATTTGATTACATATTCAATAAAGACATGCTTTCCCATCAGCTCCCACAAAGTGGTTGCTAGTCTTCCTGGAGTCCTTGAGAAACATAAAATTACAATGTATAAATCACAGTAAAATATAATAGAATACACAAAACACATTAGAAACATGTAAAGTATATTGGAAAAAAAACACAAGAGTGATGGCACAACAGAGTCCATTTTACCATAATCCTGTTGAGTGACCTTAGATTTTTCTTTTAAAAGATAGTTTATTCTTTGTGTATCTGATGTGTAATAGAAGCATTTTTCATTTAATTTCCATTTACTCCACTGTAAAAAAAAACAAAAGGCAAAAAAAAAAAAAGTCCTTCTCATAGAATTTGTATTAGGCCTGGTGACAACTAGGAACTAGAAGTCACTTAGCGATGCCCATTGTTGTGACAAAATCTACTAAACAACAGTTTTTATGTATAAAACCAGGTTCTTGGTCGATCAGAACTTTGTGCATGAAACATTAAAAGGCTTGCCTGTAATTTTGCTTCCTCTTTTAGCCAAGGCAGCCTTAATCAGCCTTCATGCTCTACTGTAGATGTTTTGTCTTTTACTTGATAATTACGTTACACTGTCAGAGTAACTACCTCTCCTGTAGTACAGGAATTTATACCTGTACTACATATATGCCTTATATCACACATCCTGCTTTTATAACACAGATTTTTACAACCCAACAACAGCTATTTGCCCTCAATGTACTAAACTCTGAGTTATTCTGAAAATGCCGAGCACTGAACTGCAGACAGAGCGTTTAGTTTTCAGGCACCTGTCCTGAGGAACCAGCTTGCCTGGTAGTATCCAAAATGACCTATTTTCAAAATTAAACTCAATCTTACATTTTTGTGGGGCATTTTTAACAAATATTAAGGGTTCAAACGTTGTTTCTTATTTATTTTTTTAGTTAATTGTCTCATAATGGTAAAACGGATTTACAAGTTGTCACCAATGAATCGCTTCAACCTGTTCATTGCATGTATTTCTTGATCATTTTGGTCTCTTAAAGAAATCTGAAATATCCGAACCATTAAAGGGTGCTGTGCTGATGGCGTTGACTATGGCACAAATAATTTACAGTTAAGCTAATTAATTTCTTGATGTTTTGTATAAATGAGTGACAAACTGAAACATCTCACTGTTTGATTTTAAGCTTTAGAAGCAATAAAACGTTCCGCTCCTCTGAGACCGAACACTGACATCCTGTTTTTTTCTTTTGATTTGACCACTTTCAGCCTTTTATTTTTCTCCACTGTTCTGTTTTTATTTTTATTTTTTTTATTTTTTTATGAATACAGAAAACTGAATTTAGTGGTCCACTGGATCATTGCCTTGAACGATTATATTGTGACGGTGGGACTCTCATCATGTCGGTGATTTTTACAAAGTAGCAGCAGATAATTGCCGATCCTACTGTCTGTATAACAAGTCTTCCTTCAGTTACTTCAGAGAGAGAGAGAGAGAGAGAGAGAGAGAGAGAGAGAGAGAGAGAAAACGAAAACAGAGCTCTCCTGTGAATGTAATATTGTGTTTTTCTCTCCTGCAGGCGTGGACTTCAAAATGAAGACACTAGTAATAGATGGTATCAAGGTCCGAATACAGATATGGTAGGTGTAAAGTCAGATGGCTTTCTGGGGGAGATAAATGCACTGATCTGTTGGACAGGATATGATTTAGCTTTTAACGTGTTCACAAGGTTTTGTTGTTATACATTTGACTGGGTCGGATCTAAAAGAATAACTTTTGTTCTCTAGGATTTGAAATTTAGACGACTGATTCTGATTTAGGAACAAGAGACAATGTTTCTGAAACGGCCATAAAAAAACAAACATAAATGAATAACTAAATATCTGAGTACATTATTTTGGACATTTTGCTATGCACAATATAACTTAGGAATATCTTATCGAAGCTCTCAGCAATAACTGTGACTCTATAAACTGTCCGTTTGGACCCTGGAAAATGAAATCATAAACAATTTCAAAACCTTTCCTTCAATTGAAATGACACATAATATACAATCTAAGTCAAGAATAAACAACTCTATTAGGGAGAAAAATGTTTAAAAAATATAATGTGCAAGAACTCGGTTGCATAATAGTGCACATAATTAAAGTAATACTTGGGTTGAAGCTTCTTCTCTTAGTTTATCATCAAGTCTTTTTTTTTTTACTCCATGACATCAATTATATTGAATCTAATTAACCTGAATGAAAGATTGACTGTGTCAGTAGGATTTTTCTTATATTTATTAATTTCTATCCTCTTAGTAAAGCCATAGCTGTCAGGGAGATGAAAACAATCCCGTTATTCAAAGGTATCAGCCAGGAAAAGTGCAAAAAAACTCCAAACAATTAAATGTACCTTGTAAGCATTTGACCAAACAAGGTTGGTTTGCTTTTCTTCATTCTCCCTAGAATTTGGGCAATATGTTGTAGGACAAGGAAACCAAAGCAGATTTATTTTAGGCTACAGGAAAAGAAAACAAGTTCACCAGACAAATAAAATCCCCATACTCATGATGAAACACGGTGGGGGCAGCATCATGCTCTGGGGTTGCTTTTCTTTAGAACAAATAATGAGGAGTTTCCAAAGTTTAGTCAGTTTCAACCCAGAACATTGAGCCAGGCGTCTGCAACTTTTACAAATCAGAGAGCCAGTTTTGCCCTCAGTCCAGTGAAATAAGAGACACTCTTTATTTCTACTTTTTGGTTTTAAAATTAATAAAAATATATATATATAATTGAAAAAAGAGGATGGATACAATTTCCTCCATGTTGATTTTTATGGAAAAATATGTGAAAAATATCACATAGTGTCCAACCTAATGACAAGAAACATTGACCTAAAAACATTACTGCTACTTTTGGTGCAATTTTGGAATCATTTCTTCATAAATCTATATTTAGATAACATAACATTTTTTTTTTTTTACCAAAGTTATTAGGAGCCAATGTGAAAGATCCAAAGAGTCACTTGTGGCTCCGGAGCTGCAGATCGCAGACAACCGGTGCAGTGGAAACAAAACCAAAGAGGATTTAACAAGGAAAAGGGATTTTTAGGGTGTGCACACTTATACACCCAAGTTATTGCATCCTTTAACTGTTTTATTATGTTCATTTGAGGTAAATGGCTCAAAATATGTCACGTAAATGCATGGTGTTCACTTTTGTATCTGCTAACCCTAATCTGTTTTTTTTCTTCAGCATATTGTTTAGAGATGTATCTGAGAAACTCTGGTTCAGTGTTGTCCTCAGATCACACTAGTTCATAAATTACAGAGTCAGACTGGGGTCTGAACGAGTGAGGGGCATCAGCTGCTTCCTGTGGTTCCTATCTAACAATACCAGCGGTGAAAATGGAGCTAATCTGTTTAGGAAACACACGTTATCACCTTAAAAGGGTGAATGGTCTGTGCGTTTGTTTCCGTGCAGGGATACAGCGGGCCAGGAACGATACCAGACCATTACCAAGCAGTACTACAGACGAGCACAGGTAAATGTTTTTATTGCACTCTGCGGTGCCTGATACACCGCCTACAACTTTTAACAGTATTTCAAAAAGATAAAATGCAAACATTCAGTTTCTGCTCAGAAACCAGCCTCATCTGCAATGTGCCACGCTTCTTCCTGGTAGCGTCCGCGCAGACAGCGGCAGCACTGCTCTCTGTTGCTTTATCTCTTCAGCCTCAGGCTCATATGAGGTTAGAAGGGACAAAACGAAATTGTCCTTTTACCAGAAACGTAATGAAATTTAAGTGAAATCGTCCTGTTCCTGTTTAGCGATGAAGCTTATTCGATGAACAGAAGGCTTACAACTTCTGCAAAAGCTTCCAACATCCTTGGCGGTATTCTGCCACTTAGTTATTGCACATTAGTTATTACAGTTATGGTTCCAGTTATAGTGCAGTCATATATATATATATATATATATATATATATATATATATATATATATATATATATATATATATATATATATATATATATATATATATATATATATATAATGTAAATGTAATGTAAATAAGACATCAAATGCCCATTCCTAGTTCTTTTTGTATTTTTTATTCTTATTTCCTCTTTTTCTTTGATCCACTGTATATATGAAGATTCACTGTATATAACTGATGCACCTTTCCTACTTTGCACCTTCTCTTATGAGCTGATGTGGCAAGTGAATTTCTCCAATGTGACATCAATAAAGCTTATCTTATCTTACACTGATCATCACATCACTTTAGCTTAGTATGACACATCAGGCAATCTCATCTGACATCGTTTTTACATTTTATTGGTGCGCTGAAACCACTTTTGTCCAATAGGAACAAAATAAGCAGAGATGGATAAAGTTTTGCCATTCGAAGTGCTTCGACTCCTTCTTTTCTCTTCACAGGGAATCTTCTTAGTGTACGACATCACGAGCGAGCGATCTTTCCAGCACATCATGAAGTGGGCCAGCGACGTGGACGAGGTGAGTCACGCTCTGCGCTTTTAAGCGCTCCAATAAATTACGCACATTAAAGAACCAGAACGCACGCTTCCCACATTTTAGACAGAAAGAAAGACGTTAACAGATCTACCGAGTGTTCAGAGTAGAGCCCGTCCTGGCCGAGAATATGGTGAGATGGAAACCGCGTCATGGGAGATATCATCTTTAATTTCCAGTGTCTGGCAAAAAAAAAAAAAAAAAGTTTGTTATTGTGTGTCTATGAACAAAGAAAATGACATTTTTCCAGGTTTTCCTGTCTTTCGCAAGCTCTCTCCCGTGGCCCTACTTTCCCCTGCCATTTCCCTCATTCTTCTAAATTCTTTTCTCATTTCCCTCATTTTTTTTCTGTTAATTGAGTCATTGTGGGCCTAATTTCCTCTGTGGATCTGTCTGAATATAGTCTCGATTGATCTTGGCATGCTTCCCCACCTTTAATCAGCATTTTCTGCATGCTGTTGTACCCCCTGCCAGCTTCTCCTGACATTTAAAATGCCCCCTTTCTGCATCTAGACTGCTGTTTTAAAATTTCCTTTAATGTCCCTGTGACAAACGTGTGCAGTACGCTCCGGAGAAGGTCCAGAAGATTCTTGTGGGCAACAAGTCAGACGATGTGGAGAAGAGGCAGGTGGCCACAGAGCAAGGTGTCAAGGTGAGTCAGCCGCCTGTAATTGCCTTGCAGAGGATTCCTGCACTAGTGTGCGTGGTATTTTCCAATATGACTTTTAAATTTGGTTGAAATTGGAGCCGCTGTGCCCAAAGCTAGAGTTTTATCAGGAAATTCAGAGGAGATGCATGCAGTTCTTTCTTGTATTTCAATTATGCAGAGCTGAATTTAGGGGAAAATGGACGGACTGACGAAATTCTTGGGTGCAATTTGAAAAGACCCCACAAGAGGGGGCTACTGTCACATGTTTTGAAATAACCCTCACATTAAAGGTGTGGAGCTCACGTTTTTTCTTTTCTTTTTTTCCGTCTGTCCTCTTGTTCATTAAAAAATACACACATTTTCTGTCTGCGTTTAACCTGGACGTGTCATATGAACTGAATGTCTTCTTGGCATGGGGGGTATTTGTACGGTGCCCAGGTGAAGCAAAGTAAATCAAACAGATTGCAAAACAAAATAATAAATTCTGCTGGATCTCCTATTACCTTGAATTTTCCACTAATGGTACAATGTGAGAGGTGTTTTAGTTGAAAACACTTTAAAATCCTGCCACAAGTCAGCTCCTATTTGTGCATAGATTTTAAAATCAAAAACTAGGATAATGATATTTAACCCTCGGAGTTCCCTTCATTTTGTGCTTCACCTTAGAGTCCTGGACACATCTAATTTTCAGTTCAATTCAATTTTATTTATATAGCGCCAATTCATGATACATGTCATCTCAAGACACTTTCCAAAATCAAATTCAATCAGATTATACAGATTGGGTCAGATTATACAGATTGGTCAAAAAGTTTCCTCTCTAAGGAAACCCAGCAGGTTGCATCAAGTCTCTCCAAGCAGCATTCACTCCTCCTGAAAGAGCTTAGAGCCACAGGGACAGTCGTCTGCATTGTTGATGGCTTTGCAGCAATCCCTCATACTGAGCAAGCATGAAGCGACAGTGGAAAGGAAAACACCCCTTTAATGGGAAGGAAAAACCTCCAGCAGAACCAGAACCATGCTCAGTGTGAACGGTCATCTGCCTCGACCCACTGGGGGTTAGAGAAGACAGAGCAGAGACACAACAAGAGAGACAAAAGGATGCTTTAAAAATTGCAAAGGAAAGAGTGACTGATAATATTGTTGATAATGGTATGTTTTAAAAAAGCAGGGGTGTGGGGTTAAAAGACTCCCTGACCTTTGTTAGTTAATCTTGCAGATTCTTAAAAAGCAACGTTTTGGTCTCAGATGAACGCTGCTCATCAAAAGCTTGCAAGTTTAACAACGTGCTGGAGGTTCCCCCAAATTTATCCCTTTTGGTAGGTTTTGGCCTAGCACCTGTGCCTCGCCTTATGATGCTTTCAAGGATTAAAGTCTTTCATTGAGTTTTTTCTTTAAAAAAGAAAAAAAACATACTCTTTTAAAGATTTTCTTGAAAATATTATGAATGCTCTTAGTAATCTCGCCATCACACAGGCACATATTCAATAACTGTATGCATCACTTAGACAGCAGTTTTAGCTATAAAAGTCTTTCTTGTTTTACAAAATAGAAGTGGATTTTTTTTGTTTTGTTTTTTTTCCCTGCTGTTCCCTGTTTTTCCCGAAGATCCTGATCATTTTTCCTTGATCTTAGCTCCCGGAGCTGGACAAAATGACGACACAGACAAATAACTTGCATTTTTATCTTTCGGTCATGGAATCTCCAGTTGCTTAGAAAACATCCCAAAAGCCTTTGTTGACTGGTACAGATCCTCTACACTGCAGTTCCTGGGCCAATCAAACAGTGGCCAAACAGTAGCCAATCAAACAGTGGCCAATCAAACAGTAGCGAGTCAAACAGCGGCCAATCAAACGGTAGCGAGTCAAACAGTGGCCAAACACTGGCCAATCAGCAGCTTTATATAGTACCTTCACTCAATAGCTTTAAGCTGTGAAAAATACATTTGGAAATGCATGTTTCTTCTTGCTGAATTTGTTATTTTGTAAATTCTATTTACTTTTGACTTATATTTTTGTTTTGTGCATAACTCTAGATTTTTATCTGTTTTATTGCATTTTCTCAAATTCTGATCAAACAGTTGCTAAGTACTTGAGCAGCCTTTTTTGCCAAATGCTTTTCCCCCCCCCTTTTTACTACTCTTTGAGTAATCTTTTGTACTTTTTACTTCGACTTGAGTAACATTACTTTCAAGTGAGGCTAATCTTACTTTAATACAACTGTTGGCTACTCTATCCACCTTTGAAGAAAACACAGAATAAATTCAAACATGTGCCCCCAGTTCTTGATTTTTTTTTTTTAAGCTAATTGAAATTGTTTGTTTGCCATTTAGGAGCCCAAATTGCTAACCTAAATTAAAATGATGTATTTCTCTCTTCCAGTTGGCCAAGGCCTATGGGATGGACTTCTTTGAGACAAGTGCCTTCACCAACCACAACATAACGGAGGTGAGATGATCTGAAAGATACTCAGAGCTCCATGATCAAGATCAAGTTGCCCCAATATTTTTTTTTCTTTCTCTCTTTCTGTCGTATTTGTGCGTTGATTCAAAGACTTTTACACGGCTGGCCGAGCAGGTGCTGGCGGCCAACAAAAAGGACCTGGATCTGCTCCGGATATCCCTCAACGATGAGCTGAACCTCACCGCTCTGGAGGAAGAGGAGGGCCTGTGCGACGGTGGAAGCGACGAGCAGCACAGAGCCTGCTGGTGTTAAGGAACATCTCGTGCTCCTATTTCAACATCTGTCTCCAGAAACTCTTGGGAAAAAAAAAAAAAATCAGCTTGGCTTTGGTTTCCGTCTGACACAAGAGACCACCTTTAAATCAGATCTGGAGGATCACCAACGGGATACATTTTTCAAGGATGGACAGAGAAACATTTTTGCCTTAATGCACTAAATGTACGACGAAGAATCCTCTGAAAAAAGTTGACACTCTTTGACCAAATGCAATCCCCATCCACCAATTTGGCACAAACGCTTCCAGGACAGGCGCACAGTACATTTGTCTAGGTAAAATGTACTCAAATTGAAGAAAATTTACTCAGAAACAAATAATTTGGTTCCTCTCACTGAAAAAAAAAATCTAATTTACTTAGACAAATTTACTGTGCTTAAACCAGATTTGACCAGTTTTCTGTTTTCATAAGATATTTATTAATATATGATGGGGTGTAACTGAGTGAAATGATTTCCCCACATTAGTTTTCACATTAATTTCAAAACGCTGTCTCTGATATCGATCATGAGGCTGGCTGCTGCCCAAAAAATGGAACCAAGTGGAGCTTGGCACTGGTTAGACTGCTGTGCGAGAAATGACCACAAGGGGGAGCTAGATGACTTGGAGAAAGGAGCAACGACGCATGTTCCATCCAGGGATTTTTCTGCTCAGTCCCTCCTTTGCATTTGTTTTAAATCACACTTGCAAAAGCTACCTTTAATGGACATAAAAAAAAGAATATATGCAGCCATTTTTTAATTTTCCTTGCTTTGCTTTCTTGTGACGAATCTGTTGACACGTGGTTGACCGGATCTACCTTCTCCAGGTGTTTGACGAGAGAAAACTTCTGTTTCCCTGTAGCAAAAACAGAATGTATTTTTCTATGTTTTCTGTCCGTTTCAGCATGAAATGTGCAGCCTCCTTGCGTTGTACTTGTGTTGAGCAGATGTTTTAAAACAAAACTGATGTCATGCGTGAACTTTATCACAATACTGTTAGATATTAGAACAAAAAGTCCCTAGAAAAGAAAAAAAAAAATATTTAATTTTTGTTGAGAAAATTGCCTGGTTTTTGTGTCTTGGTACAGATTTTAGGAGCAATTTTCTGTTTTGCCCCCTTCTGAAGGAACAAGTGAACGTTTAGTATGCAGGTCACTTTCCTTTCCTTTTTTACTGCAACTTCAGTGAAGTTAATCGCCAGTTCAGCATCACACAAGCAGAGCATTTGACCAGAGTTGCCTCTTGGAAGGTCCCGCAGAGTATTTATTGTGTAAAAGAGAGCTCGACTGACCACATTTTTGCAACCTAGAATTACTAAATGCTACTCGAAAACAAGTGTTAATGTGTGCCATGTGTGATATGATAGTATGTGGTACTGAGTCATGTAAGCTGTAGATACAAAATGTACTAATGTGTTGTTTTTCAGGAACATCCTTATTGGGTTTTTTTTTGTTTTGTTTTGTTTCTTCTTAACTACATAAATGGCAATTGTGGAACTATATTAAATGCAACTTGTTATTCTTAGAGAAAATATGCCAAACGTGTATGAGTAAATATTTGAAGATTTGCGACTTTGTGTTTTGTGGCGCCTTATTTTGTAACGTTCAGGCTGAATCGGTTCTGCATGTGAAACAGTCACTGCATGAAAACAGCGTTCAGTGAGGTCTAATGGTCACAGCTCGGTGGAGAAAACACCACAACCATGGTGCAAAGAGAGAAGCTGTAAATGCATGAAAAAGAAAAAAAGAAATCCCAATTGATAGACGCTTTTCCTTTTGCAGATGTTTGGACAGCTGTAGTGCAAGGTGAGCGCTTCGGTGTCTGACTCTAACCTGCATAATCTGAGAGATTTGGGTATTAATGTGACGTATTTTTTATTTATACCTGCTGAGGGCTTGAAGAACTCAGAACAGAAGCCGCCTTGATAGTGAGACCAAGTACACCTTATATATATATTTTTTTAGAACTTACAGGTTAAATCACCGTACTTTAATAAAGCCCCAGGTTTCTTTTTGAAGCATGCAGGTCGATTGGGGAACAGAGAGGTTACATCCCGGTAGCTTGTAGATTATCTTGAATTTACATGTTACTTTCCAGATTACTGTCCTGAATTTACACGTTACGTTTTTAAACCTACAGGACCAGCAGTTAATTGCGGAAACCTATATTCATGTTGCTTTCTTGAATTTACAGATTATTTTTGCTAAACTTTATGAAACTTTGATGTTCCTTTCCATAGACTTACAGGTTACTTTCTGAAAGGTACAGGGTGCTTTCCTGAATTAACAGCTTAACACACTGTAAAAACTGACATTCCAATTCCTCTATACCATGCCATAAAATCTACTTATTATAAGGGGTTTCTGACCCAGAACTTAAGTTTGTGTGTTTTCCAACGTTTAACTTATTGTTGTAAATCGTCCTGACTTTTCTTAAATTGGGAATATGCAAATCTGAAAGTGGACATTATTTGCAGTTTTAAGGCAGCTTTTGAACTTTTATTTTTATATTGAAGAGACTTAAAATGTATTACAGTGCACTTAAAATTTACAGATTATTTCCTGTACTTTCTGGGATTTACCTTTCAGGGTATTTACAGGTTTTGTTTCTGACTGTGCATGTTGTTTTGCTTGGTTTAAGAGGTAACTTTCCAACATATGAAAGTATGGAGTGTCGGATGTATGGTTCCTTTATATAACACAAATTTATTTCAACCAAAGTCTCAAACGTCATCCTTATGATTAATTTGTCTAATGAACACTTAGCAATTCATACTTAATAACATTTTGCTACTAAATATAGTGAGACTGAAAGATAAAAGGGAAACAATCCTAAAACTAAAGTATTGCATTTTTATGACCATGTCTGTACTGCATCTGTGTGAAAAATTAACAATACAGGATTCTACAATCAAAATATATGATATTACACACTGCACTTTTTCTGAAGTGAAACATCTTCAGCTTCAGAAAAAGAAATTAACCTTCTTTTGGATTGATCATGACCTGGATGACTGAGAATCTTCACCAATTTATGGACGGACACTTCGGGTTGGAAATTGGTTACGCACGTCCTGCTCCTGTTGAGAATGTCAATGCAAACAGAAAATAACGTGGAGCCTTTTTGAGACCAAACAATGTGGTTTCTTTAATTTTGCAGAAAAGCATCAATATTAAAGAAAAATTCTCAGCTGATCACGGCACAGCGTTAAGGGCTCCCCTTCTACATAATGCTTGACACAATTTGCTCCTACAGCGTCCTGCACAAAAGCCCAGAGGTGAGCACTTTCACATAATTACACTGCTAAAACAGAACTAAAAAGAAGTAAAAAATGTCTGGAAATTGGTGTATTTGTCCTTGATTTGAGCAGGTAAATAAGATTATCTGCCAATGGAATGAGTATTTTTACCCCTAAAATAAGACAATTAGATATAAGATAATAGAGATGAACTGATCCTATTTTAAGTGCAAAAATGTTATTCCATTGGCAGATCATTAAATTGACCTTCTCAAATCAACGATAAATACATTAATTTCAGGAAAATCTTACTTTTAGTTCTCTTTTTGTAGTGTATTGTTATTGCGCTATACAAATAGTGTATTATATTGGGAAAATGCTAAGAGGTGTTTCCCTAAATTTAGGCAGTCTAGATCTATGATGTGCTGTAAATGTGGCAGAGTTGTCTATTTAAAGTGATGGGTATTTCTTTTTGTTTTCCTAATTGTTTTCTTTTTTTTTAGCAGGCAAATTAACTAAATGTTTTAACAAATGAAGCTGATTTTGACATTCCTTTTGTTTGCTTTTTGCCATACTCAGATTGCAAATCCTGGGCTTTTTATTTGTCCGACTTTGAACTACTGACAGGGATCCTTTTACTGAGAACAAGTGAGCGTTAAATACCTCTTACATTTGAGCCATACTGTCTGAGTACAAGTTAATTATTGAGCTTGTTTTTTTTTTTTTCCCGTCATGCCCTAAACTAACCACTAGGCGACAGATTCATCCCATCACATCTCTCTTCTCCTCCCCAATGGCTCTTTTTATTCTAAGCACTGAAAACATGACATAGCTTGAATTTTATCCAACGTAATAGTGTACTGTTACTGTTATTTAGCATACTTGTCAGAAAAATTGCATACGACAGGCAGAGGGCATTCTGGACAAATAAAACGATGCAATGTAAATCATCCCTGTGTAGTGGCAGGATTTTTTTTTAAGTATGTGAGCAGAAAAGAAAAAAAAAACAAAAAAAAAACCTGCAATGCATTTGTTCATCACCTCGTCAGAGGCGTTAATGTTGTGAACTCATTAGGGCGTTTGGGGATGAATTCGCCAGAATAATGAATATTCAAAGGGAACTGCTGTCTGGTGGAAAGATGTGACAGCTGAGTATCTCTCCCAACACTAAGTGACACACAGGCACACGTACAAAACGACAAGTCGGCGTGCACGCTGACACGTTGCACCCACACGCACGCACACACACGCACACACACAAACGCACACACACACACACACCAGCCATACATGCATGCAGAAGGGGAGCTCATTGTTGCTGTTGCGACAAATGAAAAGTATTAGCCTGACTGTTTTCTGCAGCACAGTTCAAACCACATTTATTCAGGTTTCGCAGCCCAGAGAGAGAGAGACAGAGAGAGAGATGAATCTGCGTGGGGGTAAAATGGGATGGAAAAAGACAAGGTCCCAAATATTCCCACATTTCCATCATGTCTTCACTCGTCTGTGTTGGAGTTTAACGTTAATTATACCCTAAAGCAACACTATCGGACGTGCATGCATGTGTTACTTGGTTCTTTAACGCACTCCTCTCAGACACGTCCAGCATTAAGGATATTGCCACTCTTTAATAAAATACACATGTTGCATATTTTATTTGCTGATAACATCAGCTCAGTGTTTCCAAAATGTATACCCAACCTGCGCAGGTTCTATCGCTCATCCCTTAGAATCCGTCCGGCACACTTGATCTGTTGACTTATTTAAGGGAAAACCCTAATTCACACGATGCTACTATATTCCTTTGGTATTTGTGGAGCTGGTCCATCAATTATCAGAGCAGACGTTTTTTGTCTAGATGCAGCTGTGGTGCTCTTTGCTCCTGATAGCAGTTTTTCATATTGAAGGTGAAAAGATCCAAAGAAATTGAGATTTCAAAATACAGATAATTGTTGGATCTAAATTTAGCGTCCGACTCCTCAGGGAGTCTACAATAAGAAACATGTTTCTGCCGCTTGGCTGTTTCACCGGTCAGAAGTTACGCCGTGTGTTATGTTTATGTCCAAATATCACAAAATAAGAAATACACTGCAAAAACGGAACTAAAAATAAGTAAAACTTTCTTAAAATGAGTGTATCTGTCCTTGATTTGAGCGGGTATATTAAATTATCTGCCAATGGAACAAGATTTTTGCACTTAAAGTAGGAACAATCCATCTCCATCATCTTATTTCAAACGCAGGATGTGTAATTATCTTATTTTAGGGGTCAAAATACTCCATTCCATTGTCAGATAATCTTATTTACCTGCTCAAATGTAGGACAAAAACACAAATTTTAAGAACATTTTACTTATTTTTTGGTCCGTTTTTTTGCAGTGTACCTTTTTCATGATTCAAGGATGTACAGTAAATGTCTGAATAGGATTTTTTTATTTTCTGGCGAGCATGACGTCATGACAGCATATTTATGAGATGACTTGTAAATGTGACTAGTCCAATAAAGTGCCAGTCATAACAAAGAAATGAAGCACATCAAGCTCCATGGAGACCAGCACATTCAGAGACATTCAGAGACACATTCTGCACGATCGAGTGCTTTCAGTCGGCGTTTCTCATGAGATGACGTTTTCGTGCAAAGGCCAACAGAGGCCCTTTCAACACACCCACTCCTAATCCTGAAATACCTGCTCAGCAGCTTTAATTAACCACCTCGCATCATGCCAGGCCAGACCAAGACCCCCCCTGAGCCCTCAACCCGCCCCATCCTCGTCGGTTTCTCCGCTCCAAACCGAGCTGCAGCTTCATGGCCACAGCGCACCCAGAACATGTGAGGAGAAAATAGACTCTAAATCGCACATTCAGAGAGAGCGGTGTAGGCGGATGCTGTTTTCTGCCGCCAGATCTTACACTGAATCAGTTTGTCCTCCATTTTCTGATGCCACCTGTACTAGCCGGGTGCTTCTTTAAAGCGACTCGTGGTGTTGAAAGGCGACTCCATTTAGCTGGCCTTACAGTACGAAAAGGGCCGAGGAAGTGTCACAACTGGTGAGTGGGCTGAGGGACTCGAATGCAGCTACAAGGGCGACAGACAGATGAATGCAAAGCAGAAGAATTTTACAGCACACAAAAATCTAACAAACCCGAAAGATGGTGGCCTGGCCAGATAATGAGTAGCAGTCTACGATCTGCACGTTCTGCACATTATCAGTCAGGGCCTGCTTGCATCCAGTCCGTTTGGGGAAATTAGGTAACCTGACTAGCCAGATTGATATCGCTCC
Source organism: Fundulus heteroclitus (assembly GCF_011125445.2). Taxonomy (NCBI): domain Eukaryota; kingdom Metazoa; phylum Chordata; class Actinopteri; order Cyprinodontiformes; family Fundulidae; genus Fundulus; species Fundulus heteroclitus. The sequence goes on from NC_046375.1 coordinate 5,242,256, forward strand.
GCCTAGCTTCACTTACATCCATCTGGGACCTCTTCCATAGAGAGTGATTTCTCCAACCAATTTTATTGTCCAGCCAATCAGGATGCAGGGCTGGAGTTTCATAGATGTGCACTGCAAAAAGGGAACTAAAAGTAGGTAAAATCCTCCTAAAATTAGTGTATTTTTCATTGATTTGAGGTGGTAAATCAGACATTTGCCAATGGAATAAGATTTTTCCACTTAAAATAAGAACAATTCATCTCCATCATCTTATTTCAAGTGCAGGATGTCTAATTATCTTATTTTAGGGGTAGACATTCTCATTCCATTGGCAAAAAAATCTTATTTAGCTGCTCAAATCAAGGAAACATATACAAATTTTAAGATAATTTAACTTACTTTTAGTTCCCTTTTTGCAGTGTGACGTAGTGAAGAAGCGACCGTGAGACTGATTCAGACAACAATGGCGGCTCGCATCAAGGAAGCAAGCGTTAACATTGATGCTGCTATTTCTTCTGTGTTGTCCAATCTACCTAATATTGTTTCATTAAAAGAACATCAGAGAACGGCTCTGAAGGCTTTTGTTGGGAGAAATGATGTTTTTGCCCTTCTCCCGACCGGATTTGGCAAGTTTTGTTTTCCGGGGCGCGCCCGTGGTGGAGCAGTTAGCGTGAACCATGTTAGGAGGCCTTTAGTCCTCGACGCGGTCGGCCCGGGATCGACTCCGACCCGTGGCGCTTTGCCGCCTGTCTTCCCCCCTCTTCCTGTCAGCTCACTGTCAATAAAACGCGTGCCACTAGAGCCGCAAATACATTAAAAAAAAAGTTTTGTTTTTTCCTGCGTCGCTCTCACAGCGTCACGGGTTAGCTTCTGTGTGAGTGGTTGAAATAGCACGTCGATAAAGATGACAGACAAGTGGCTTATCCAATCATATGCAAGGATTTTTGATAAGGCCCAGCCTTCAAAAAAGGCAATTCCTATGGAGAGGTCCCAGATGGATGTGAGTGGAGTTAGGCGGAGCGACATACATCTGGCTAGAGTCAGGTTAGAAATTAGGGGCATTCAACAGAACTTTCCAAGCTGATTGGGTGAAGCGACTCAATGCCCGCCTACCAAAGGCTGGTTTTGGCCAATCACGGTATCAAATGAAAACGCTGAAAGCAGTAGACGCCAGGGGAAACCGCATGTTGCACTAGTCAAGGCACTTCTTGCTGTTCTTCTTTCTAAGAAGAAATCGTGGATTCTGACAAGACAGATGTGATAGTTGCACGTAGCTAGTGAGATGGATTGTCGTGTGTTTGTGAAAGCACAAATACCGGGAGAATTTAGCTTACAGGCATGTTTGGGAAGATGGTGGAAATTTCAGAAATGGTAATCCTGAGATACTCGTAGCAGCATGAGGCAGAAATAAAAACTCAACCTTTGACCTGAGAACATTTATGGTTATACGGAGAGGAAGACAGCTGTAACCCAGACACTGCATGTATGCTGTGTATATCAAATCACTTTCTCCTCTTCCCCTTGTTCGTCTAACACAGCAGTGTCCAAAGGGGCCTTTCATGCCCTTGGAATAATCTTGTGTGGCCCCTGACTGCAGTACAAGCATGCCGTAAATTTGGCCCTCCAGTATATGGAGCTGATTCCGATGGAAGCTTACTAAAAGTTTTAATCTTTTTAGGGGGAGATGTCCAAAGGTAAACATATATATTCGTAAAAGAATGTAGAAAATAATGTTTGATGCTTCAATTTAATGTTATATGTTGTATTTAACGAAGAACTGCACTGATGTACTATGGTTTAGAGCAGAGCATTTAGCATAAAACAAGAAAATAATAAGATTAACATAGTTCAGTGCAGTGAGTGGAAGTGTTGCAAATAAGATGGATATGAAACTGAAAGATAAAGGCTCAGTTTTGGAAAATTGCACTCATACAATTCCACAACATAATTTTTGTAAGTTCCAAAACTTTTAATTAGATCAGTTTTAGAGTAATCCGCCTTTTATTTTGAATTTTTTTGGCTACCCGAGAACTCGGTTGAGATGAGTTACAGCATCTGTTATTAAAATGATCTTGAACGGTTAAACCCTTGAGAAACACGGGAACAAATACTACTCCGTATCAGTGCTATTATTGTATTTTAGTTTCTCCAAAACAGTTTATAGTTAGAGGATTTTGTTAATAGTCCTGATCACAGCTTTTTCCTATTGCAAACATTGCACAGATTGTGGACATTTATATTACACTTTAAGAGACAAGGCACACGAATAATGGCACTTTGCACTTCGTTAGTGATGTTTGCACAGAACAAGGTCATTTTGCACATGTCAGTAGTAATGTATATTGATCTACTTATTTCTATTTATTGAGTGGTCAACGGTAGTTGTATCTTGTGGTTGAAACAGAAAGGTACGTGTCTATTTTCATGTGTGGACAGATTTCCAGAGTGAATTGCCACACAACGGTTTAGAGTTCGCCCGGTGTTGCGGGCCTGAAAGGCCAACACTGACCCTGTTTGGTTAACTTGTCTTGCTTTTTACTGCAGGGTCTTGATGTGAATAAGAATGGGTAACAGAAGTACAGAGAGCAGACGTCACAGGGGAAAAACATCCACTGAGTGGAAGAGGAGGTAAAGCAAAAATATACAAGCCATGAAACCCAAGCTCAGAGCTAGAACATAAGAGAAAAGCACACAAAACAAGTAAACCAAAGACAGGGACAATGTGAAGCTGAAGAACAAAACAAAGAGTAAAGAAAACCCTTTTGACCGCCATGACACAGTTTTGTACTGACATTTAAACAGTGGTGAAGAGAGCCTAGCTTTGTGTTCGATGCATGTTTAACTGTAAGCTTAAACCTCATTTTCTAGATATTTTGCTATTTTCTAGAACTGAGGTGCAAAGAAATACAATTGTCTGATGCTGAAGATTAAAAGCTGTGAATTTAGCATAAATTCTTGGTGTCTAATTACATTTTGATCCTTATCCTATTCTTCCTGTTAGACAAGAAACCCAATCCTGCTCTATACTCCAAAGTTAGCAGAAATGCTATTCTATGTGTGCTGTGCTGCTTTTCCACAAATGTCCATTTGTTAGAAGGAACAGACAGGACACTAAAATCATATTACTAATAAAAACCCTTTTAGCCAAGACACAAATACAACCACATAAAAGTGTTTGACAGTTTTCAGGAGCAACAAGTTTGTATCAGTGTCAGAAACATAGGAATGTTTCACAATTTAGCATAAATATTCCCACAACTTTAAGAAGCAGTTCTATTGTTTCTTTTTTTTCCCATAGTAATGTAATCATACGGCTGTGTCTATCTATCTATCTATCTATCTATCTATCTATCTATCTATCTATCTATCTATCTATCTATCTATCTATCTATCTATCTATCTATCTATCTATCTATCTATCTATCTATCTATCTATCTATCTATCTATCTATCTATCTATCTATCTATCTATCTATTCTATCTATGTATCTATGTATCTATCTATGTATCTATGTATCTATCTATCTATCTATCTATCTATCTATCTATCTCTCTATCTATCTATCTCTCTATCTCTCTATTACTCTCTCACACACAGTATATATGTATATCAGATTAGAAATACTTTAGCCTATATATATATATATATGTATGTATGTATGTATGTATGTATGTATGTATGTATGTATGTATGTATGTATGTATGTATGTATGTATGTATGTATGTATGTATGTATGTATGTATGTATGTATGTGTGTGTGTGTGTATATATACACATGATTTTCCTGTATTTTGCAGTTTACTACAACAAAAACTAATTTTTAAAATAACTTAGATAACTAGGTCTCTGCAGCAGCACAGCATTGTTTAAAAAGCCACAAGAAGAAAAACGTGCGCAGAACTTAAATCGATTAAAAAAATTATTTTTAAACGGAGAATATGAGCAAAAATGCAGCTGAAGAACATCAAGATTGTACCAGATACGCTCCCCTAGAACTGTAAAACAACCAACATCAATGATTGCATGATTCAAACGTACATTTTTCACGCTGCGTAACTATTTTTATGCCGTGCCAATAAAGACACAAAGCTCGCATGAAATGCGTTGATGAATCACTGCGTCAGCAACTTGTCACAGATCAAGCTTTAATCCTGATTTCTTCTTCTTAATCGTGTTAGAAGCACAGAGGGAGAGTGTTCTTGCATTTTTACTTCTGTAAATTTAATGACATTTCTCTTCCACAAACCCATGTGTCAGCATCTTAGAAACTAGCCTCGACCCAGACAGCATGAGCTGTGCAAACTGAATTCAGGTGGATGCAGGGACACGACGTATCGGTGGTGTGCCATGATGGAAATCGCAGCTGAATGGCACCTTTTTTCCCGTTTTATAATGTCTATTTTTTTCCCCCAACCTCAGCCCCAAATCCTCTCAGAGCACATCCGTATCCTGGCCAACCACCAGCCCGCTTCTGCCCACGTTGCCCCCATGTTAAGCTGGAAATCAAAAAAAAAAAAAGTCTCCTCAGGACAATCAGCGTTATTTCTGGTGAGGAAATATTCCGTTTGTGTGTGCTGTGCATGCACACGCAGCGGGGGCGGCCAGTGTGATTGAGAGGCTCCAAAAGAGGACTGCGTGTACTTATATATGTATAGGCGACTGTGTGTGAGAGTCCCCTTATGTGCGCGCTTGAAAAGGGTCCAGCTCCAAGGCACTTGTTCTTCTGCAGGGTTTTGTGATGTCATCCTCCCACCTATGCTCTGTGTTTTCACACCAGCATGAGTCAACCCGCTCCTGCGCGCTTTCCGAGGCAAATGCATGTGTGGAAACAGCGCCAACCAGGAGGCATTTTGAACTTCAGACAATGCCTTTGCTTTTTTCAAACATATTATGTTAAAAGAGTTTTCTGCCAGTTTGTGCATTGCACGAGTGAAAAAGGTGAGACTGGAAGGATCCCAGTGCTGGATGACTTTTGACAAAGAGCCCTGTATGGTAATCCCCAGTCTCTTTTGTAGCATGCAGACAACAAAAAGTGGATCTAAAAATGTCTTCTACAGAGGCAACACGTTTTTCAGAGTAACACACTGACTCTCACATGCATGAAAATAACAAAAAAAAAATGAGGATGTGACTGTCTGAAGGTTGCTTTAGCCATGAAAATGTTATGCATTCATCTGATTTATATAATGAGCAAACAGGAAAAATGCTTCTTATAACCATTAATACAAGTGAATACATAATGTACGGAGAAAATGGTGTCTGGATCCATGTCTCAGGATGGAGTGGGAGCTGGATAGACGGGTCAGGGTCATTTCTGCAGTAGCAAGGGTGTTTCTTCTGTGTAGTAGTGAAGCAGAACATGAGCTGAAATACTCCCCGTTCTATCTACATTCCAACTGTCACAGAAAAAAAAAAAAAACGAGATTCTTTACACCAACGTCTGAAAGATTTCTCCATATACAGGCACTCCCTTAAAAAGATTTGGATATTTGATGAGGGTGCCTCAAAGGGTAAAACACTCCTTAGATATATAACATGCAGAGTTTTGTTGTGGAGAAGGAAGGATAGATAGATAGATAGATAGATAGATAGATAGATAGATAGATAGATAGATAGATAGATAGATAGATAGATAGATAGATAGATAGATAGATAGATAGATTGTTACAGCCATACTTAGTATGATTACATTACTATGGGGGAAAAATAATACAAAAATAAACAATATACCTGCTTTTTAAAGTTGTGTGAATATTTATGTTAAATTGTGAAACATTCCAATGTTTCTGACACTGATACAAACTTGTTGCTCCTGAAAACTGTCAAACACTTTTATGTAGTTGTATTTGTGTCTTGGCTAAAATGGTTTTATTATAAATGCATCAGAATAATTCAGCTAGTAATATGATTTTAGTGTCCTGTCTGTTCCTTCAAATGGACATTTGTGGAAAAGCAGCACAGCACACATAGAATAGCATTTCTGGAAACTTTGGAGTATAGAGCAGGATTGGGTTTCTTGTCTAACAGGAAGAATAATATAAGGATCAAAATGTAATTAGACACCAAGAATTTATGCTAAATTTTACAGCTTTTAATCTTCAGCATCAGATAATTGTATTTCTTTGCACCTCAGATAGATAGATAGATAGATAGATAGATAGATAGATAGATAGATAGATAGATAGATAGATAGATAGATAGATAGATAGATAGATATTACGTTGAGTCAAAATATTAAACTTTAACCATATATGCTATATATACTTTTTACCATCATGGCTTTATCAAGAAACAAAAAAGTGATGTTGGTCCATGGTTCAAAAATGAGCAAACACAAAAACTGAAATGAATGGTGTGTGTGTGTGTGTGTGTGTGTGTGTGTGTGTGTGTGTGTGTGTGTGTGTGTGTGTGTGTATTAACTCCTCTCATTGCAGGAGGCAAAAGGCAGGTGTGTCTGTAACACCGGAGCCGGTTTTTACCAGTTGCGAAGGGCACAAGAGGAGTGGATGCCCTAAGGCAGACGCCAGATGGTTCTTACTCCCACGGTGGTTTTTAGGCCGCAGTATTGTTTGTATCGTATTTGCTCACAGGTTCCTTTGCTTACATCCTGTGTTATCCTTCTAGGAAGAACCTACGAATCCTCCAGTTCATAGTCCTCTCTCTGATTCGCAGTCCTCTGCTTCCTCGCTCTGGAGCGTCCTCCGAAGAATCTCCTGACCTCTCCTCTGGTTGCTCCTCCTTGGACCTCCTGCCTGGACTCCTCCACATCCCATCCCTCACTCACCTGTCTGTCCACCCTCCAGCGATCGACCGTCTCGCTTGTCTCTCTCCTGGAGCAGGAAAAACAATCATCGTCAAAAAGCACTTCACACACCACGACCTGTCCACCTCAGCCCCTGCAGACAAAGGTACTCATCTCTTCCCCTGGATTCCTGCCATCACTGACAACAGTAAGCCTCCCTCTCATACCAGTCCTCCTCACACTATCCCGAGCCCCTCTTCCGGTAATAAATGTTTCCCATCTCCTTCTCAGTGTTGTTCCAGAACCCAATCCTAAGCCAGGAAGAAGCATTCCCTTTCCTTGGTGTATTAATAAATCATTTAAACCTTCTTCAGTTATCTCTAACTGTACCTTGCACAATTGGGTTTGGGCTGAGAATTTGAATAAACGCGGAACCAACCAGCTCTAACAACACTTCAAGAGGTCTTTATCATCCTCGGATCTGCACTTTTGCTTGCTTACAATACTCCATGCTTTAGCACAGTAAAATACTAAAGCTTCTTATTAATCGTAATGCTCAGAGTGATTGACACAGTTTTACATTCAAACACAGAAAACATTTTAATTCATATGTTTTGTCTGGATTTTTTGCATTCTCATTCATGTTGCATCTTAGAAATAGATTTTTCATGCTTCCGGTCATGATGCAAGCATTAACTTTATGACGTGCCGTGTGAGACTAGGTATTGTTAGGTGATTCGATGCCGATGTTTTAGAGCCAAACTATCAGTCTGAGGACGTCTAAGGACAATGGTAGGTGGCAAAAGAGGCTAGAACCTTGTTACCTGTATGGGAAGCTGTATTAACATTTAATTATCACATACACCTACCTCTACCAATTTAGATGGCGATAATCAGTTAATGGACATCCCAAAGATTAACATTTTATTCTTGTATATCACAAGTTATTGTTTTATAGTTTTATATAAAATAAAACTCTTTGCAAGTAACGTAGCGATTATAAAAAATCTAAAATCCAAGTTTTACCTGTTCAGGATTTCTTGGGTTTGTGGATATCTAGTGCTGCAATACACGTGAATTAGAAGGTGGACAACAGCTGTCCAAGAAGAGCACGGTGTGTGACATCTGAAAAGTTTACTGTGCACGGGAAGAATATTCTAGATATCTGAAATGTTACCCATAGTTCAGAAGAATGTATTTGTGAATATCTAGTTTAATTGGGCCACATATATTAAATATTGAAACAGCTTGCCATAATCTAACACAAGCACGAATAATCCCCTCAACATAACTTTCAAAAAATTAAGATGTTTCTTTGTACACATGTTTGTCGACTTGTTCTGCTTAGGGTCCCCTGCTGGGCTGGAGCTGCATAGTCCGATCGTGCAAAGTCCCCTGCAGACTTTTCTCATCTGCAGACTAAACATCGAGACATGTAGTTATAAAGAGTACAAAAAACCCTTCTTTGAAAAGTTGCTCTTCAGTTTTGCCTAGCATGCTGAACAGTGCAACACAAACTGCATAAAAACCCTTTAGTCATCCAATGCTACCAGTTTACACCCACAATGACAACGGCAACAAAGCACTAATTGCTCACACACTCCAATCAAGATGCGGCGGTCTCCACTTTTGGAAAAACAAGCGCATCAAATGTTGTCTATTTCCAGAGCACGCTGTCTGCATTACGCCCCTTTGAAACGAGGACAAAAGAACCAGTGTGTGTGTGCGTGAACGCAACTTGTCGCCTTTCGTCGTGTCAATCTCCATTAGTGCAGCAGCGCCGTTTGAGTGCAACTTTTGTGAATAGGGCTCATTCTTTCCAGTCATCTGCTTCCAGGGGTAACACAAGCAGGAATTTCACCCCCTTTGCCTCTCTGGGTCACCGCAGCTATGTGTAGGTGCATAGACTATACGGCAAAAAACTTCACCGGTCAGTATTGCTGTGACACAAAAATGTCACAATTAGGTGTGCACAGTATGCTGTAAGAATTTAACATGAAAAAACTGAACTGCATTAGAGAAATGATCTTCATCAACTGTTCCTCAGAAGGTTCAAGGTGAAAAAACAAACAAACCTAAGCAAAAGAAAAATAAGAAAACAATAATTTCATGAAACACCATTCCACAAAAAGCAGCAGCAAAAACAAATACTCAAACACTACTTCAGAAAAACCTAAACCCCTGAGCAAAACATCCATCCAGCCGTTGTCCATCTCAGAGGTTATTGGGCGAGTGACACCCTGGATAGGTCTCCATCCCAGGGCTTAGCAAGACATAAATAAGCAAATAGAGAAAGAGGTTTCAGGGGCTTCGGGTTAGCGCACCTTTTTGGCATTTCATACCTCTATTTCAGTCCTATGTATTATCATTTTATGACCCCCTTCTTCCCTTTTTTACCCATGTTTTTAAGCCATGGTGAAAACATTTATTTTTGCTATAGGTGTTTTCATCAATCACGGAGCAAAACATCATGATTGGTCATAATGTCATAATAGCCCCCAGTCTTCTAATTCTAACCCCCAGTCGGTCGAGACAGATGACCGTTCACACTGTTTCTGGTTCTGCTGGAGGTTTTTCTTTCCTGTTAAAAGGGGAGTTTTCCTCTCCACTGTCGCCTCATGCTTCCTCAGTATGAGAGATTGCTGCAAAGTTATCGACAATGGAGACGACTGTGCACTGTGGCTCTACGCTCTTTCAGGAAGAGTGAATGCTGCTTGTGTAGACTCGATGCAACCTGCTGGGTTTCCTTAGATATTTGATTTGATTGAATTTAACTTTGTAAAGTGCCTTGAGATGACATGTGTTGTCAATTGGCGCTATATAAATAAATGAAAAATATTTAGTCGATTAATAGTCATAAAAATCCTTAAATCTCATGTATTGTTTACTTTGGGTGTATTTTATTATCCGATTCAGTAGCAAGGACCACGGCACCAAAATATAGGTTTAAAGATTTGGTGAAGGAAGGGGATGAATTTGTTCCATTTGTTTTTTAACGAGCCCGCATAGGACCCCTATACCCCCCCCCCCCCCCCCCCCCCCCCCCTCTCCAGGATGGCACCTGTAGCAAAGAAGGAGCAAAACATGGCTATAAGATGGAGGGACAGAAAAGGGAAGAACTGAGAAGAATAGGTGAACAGGGTGTAAATAGGCTGCTAGGGAAATTGGAGGTGTGGTTTTGGGCATGGTCCAGCTCCCGTACCTAAGTTAACATTTTAACTTAATTTCTGAAAGCTGTGTTTGTGTTCTACTTTAATTCAATTAGCCTCTGATCCACTTCTAGACCAAACAACATTATATGATGGAATATGACCTCCAATTGGACCAAAATCCCTTTGGCTGCAGAAAATGAGTCAAATGTATAAAGACTAATTTCAATTGTTGCTTGTCAAATTGGGTTCAAAATGTTTCAAATGCAACACTTTAAAAAAAAGAGGGAAGACCATCAGGAACCAATACCAATGGTTTAATTTGTTATGTGACTTTCAGGAAGCCATATTAAACAGAGGAAACGGAGTTGCATTTCCTTTCTTCAATAACCTAGTCAGAAAACAAAATTTCCTGATCTTTTTCTGAAAAAGAAAAACATAAAAAAGACATGTAGAAAAATGTAGATGTTTAATAGTTTAGTGTAATTTATTTGCAAATTAAGTAACGGAAAGTTGTTGCAAGGGAACAACACACCGTTATGGAAAAATTAATTCTAAGGTGAACAATAACACACTTCTCAAAAGAATTAAAAAAACACTTTGAAACACCTTAGATCTCAATTGGAACTGAATTGTGCTAGACGTCAATACTGATATGGAATGGGTAATGTGAGAGGAACAAAAGGATGCCTCATCATTTGATGAACATGATCACCCCACAGAGGGCTTAGTCCAACGGCACAGAGAAAGTGAAACTGAAAAACTGATACGGCTGAAATGCCATCGAAGCAGCTCAAAAAGGTTTGTATGGTGCCCACATGCTTGGATGCATGTCTGACAACATCAGGGCACGCTTCCTAAGAGATGATGGATTGTGTCCTGAGGTATCTCCTCCCAGATCCTGACCAGAGCATCACTTAGCTCCTGGACCGTCTGAGGTGCAACCTGGTGGTGTTGGGTGGAGCCAAAGATGATGTCCCAGAGATGTCCTGTTGGATTTAGCTCGGGGGGGGGGAGTTAAGGAGGCCAGAGTGATGTCAACTTCCTCATCCTCCATGATGTGCCTACACATGAGGCTGGGCATTATCACACACTACGAGGAACACTGGACACACTGCACCAGCAAAAGGTCTCACATAGACCTTTATCGCCAACACTCTCGTTCTCGAATCAGTTCGGTTTCGGCACCCTAGAACTTTGGTGCTCTATTGGGAACCGACACCCATTTCCAACAGTTTTGGACACCATGCTTTGCATCTGTAGAAATGTAGAATTATTTTTTTATTTTAACATTATAGGCACTGTTAAACATAATATAATTATAATTTAACTTTATTGATCTCACAATGGAGAAATTCAGTTCTGCATCTCAACCCATCCCCTTTGGGAGCAGTGGGCTGCCACTGTGTGGCTCCTGGGAAGCAATTGAGGGTTAAGGGTCTTGCTCAGGGACCCAGCATGGCAGCTTGTGGGAGTTGAACTCAGAACCTCTGGGACCAATGCCCTGTACTCTAACCACTAGGCCACCACTCCCCCATCATGAGAAAGTGAAGGACTCCCACCTTTGGGAGGCTGAAGGCTAGATGGAAGTGTCTCCTAAAAAGAAAGGACTGCAGTTCAGACCTGACAAAGAAGATGGTTATGAGCATACATGCATAAATAATTACTATGCTTTATTTAATTCAAACTAATGTCATTCCATGCTGGCTGAATGGAAAAAGGAAAAAAAAAATAAGGAGACAGTCAATGTTGAGAGGATGATATTTTAACAAATATACAGCCTGTTTTCATGTTGTGTTTCTACATTGATATATAACTTTTTACCAGTTCAAGAAAATTACAAATAAGGTGAGTAATTCACTGGCTGTGTTTGTCTGTTTAGCACTTTCCTTTTGTTGTTTTTCTTTATACTGTATTCGAAGAAGAACCAGCTATTTTGCAGTGCCTGAGTCAAACCACTTTTCGTGCTCTGACACCTATTTTGTTCAGCGGAAACGCACGACTGCGGCTCAAAAACAGGTGCTGGAACCACAGTGGGCTCTGAACCACGTTGGTAAAAAAGCTCTATGAGTCAACGAATTTCATCCAGTAGTCAGGGTGTCATTGTTAATCCTGTGCAGGTCTGTGAATCCCTCCACGGATACGCCTCCACAGACCAACATTCCCCCTCCACAAAAACTGATCAAGCTGAACAACGTTGCAGTCAGCATAACGTTCGCCTCGGCTTCTCCCGACCCTTTCATGTCTGTCACATGCGTTTAAAGTGAACCTGCTCTGATCTGTGAAAAGAACAGGGCACCAGTGCCCGAACCTGCCAATTCTGAGGTTCTCTTATGTATTTTGTAGAAAATATAAAACTTGTTAGACATAAAATTCTATTTCTCCAAACATGAGTTGTAATTTCCATCCAGAATAACGCAATAACAGGCATCAAAAACTGAAACTGACATGTCAGACAACATTATTACAAAAGCCTTTTGGCCGTAATCCACACTCATTATTAAAACAAATATTTTATATCTAATAAAGTCTCTAAATTACATTTTTTACAAAACAGCAATGAGATAAAGCACACGCGTGTGTCCTCTACACGCACTTTCTCATTAAAACCATGATTGTAGAGAAATACAGCATCAATATTCTTACTGAAGTTTTATAATAATAGCTTTTGTAGACACACAATGAGCGTGTTTCAGTGTGAGACTACAAACAAAGATGAAAAGATTCTGATAAAAACTAGCAAAATGTCTTTATGTAGTGTTTTAAGTGTTGTCCTTTGCAGTTTATACAAAGTCAAATTTTATTTTGGAAATCATTGTGGCTTGATTTAAAAACTGACTCAACAACTAGTATAGTATAAGTCACAGACAGTTCCCATTCCCTCTGCTGAAGACACAAAAGAGATGAAAAGAGACTGGCAAATTTATGTTAATGCCCACAACCTTCACCACATTTAATTAGACGAGCGCAACATGGCATTATTATGGAATTGGGACATACCAAAATTTTGGCAAGAACTGTACCCTAGTTCTCGATGTCGAGCTACATGCCAGTCATTCTTTTTCGTCTGTGAAGGTCTCTAGATTTTTTTTTTAACAGTATAGTTGAGATTTTGTAAATATAAAGAGTTCACTGTCATGTTTCTTTAGCATTTCAGGATAAACAAGCCATTACTTTGCTGTGCAAAATAGTGGGGATGGATATGTGCTATGAAATTACACAATCAATGTTTTTGTGGGATACAACCTCAGCTTCATTAAGCCACTTTCAACTGAGTTGTAGTTCATAAATTCAATTTCATACTTTCCGAACCGAGTTCCTGAAGTTTTATTTATGCGTCCTAAATATCAGATTTCTTTCCAGTTTACTGGCACAAGCAAGAGTGAAATGTTCCTCTCTGTGTTCTTTAATCTAAACTGAATTACATTATGTGGCTAACCCAATTAGACTCCTAAAGCTAATCCTCAGTGGGTGGGGGGGAATCTCCAGAGAACAATACAAACCGCCCACACAAATATCTGCCACACGACAGACTGGGATAGCGTCAGGACTCATATAGCTACAGGACTGGTTTTAATGACAGTAATCTGCCTTTTGGGTTGGGTTTATTAGATTGTTATGCAATTCTGAATGACATTTTAGAATAATGGGGGCTTGATGGCAAGTGGAAATCAGAGACTGGCCGTGTGAATTAAGAAAATATGAAGTTTTGTCACTGGAACAAAATATTAATCACTGAGGGGGGGAAGAACCTGTATATGGTGAATGCATACAGAACAAACGTACAGAGCAAAGTTGCAACTATTCAGCAGTGACGATGCATGAAAGAGAGATGAATTCCCATGACTCTCATAATGTTTGCCCACTCTTCACGTGGGTACCCGCTGAGCAGCTCTAATTAGTCCATTGGTCTTTCTCTTATCTTATTAAAAATGCATGATTCCATAATTAATGTATGTGAGGAAAGCAAGCAGGTAGGCTTTGAAAAGGGCACGTGTGGCGTAAATACCTAATCAACCCCTATGCATGCATTCATAGTATGTGTTGTTAGTTATTGTGAAAAGATGGTACACAATACAACAACATACATTGTCTTTCAAAAGTATTCTTACACCTTGACCATTTTATTTGAACCGTATAATTCAATGTATGCTGCTGAGATTTTATATGACAAATGCCACACCACGCAAAGTAGTGCATGGTTGGGATGTGGAAAGAAAGCGATGCAAGATTTTCAAACTATTTTTACAAATAGGAATTTGTTTAGTGTGGCATGCATTTGAGTTATGTCTCCTTCACTTTAATACACCTGAATAAAAACCGGCTACTGCAACCAAACATGGTGACCCAACATGGCGTCTTCCATTGGAAGCACCACCTATGTATTTATAAACCATTCATTCTAAGCTGTGAGAACACTTTCTTTTTTGATCTGATTGTTATACGACTTTGGCAGAATATGTATTTATGAATGCAATACTTGGTTTTTGCTAATAAAACACCAAATTTTTTACGCACTGTCCCTTTAAGGCAACCCCTCAAATATGCAGCGTCCTTGTGTGACATTGTGTGAAAATCTCAAGAAACAAGGCAAGATGTCAGAAAGAGCATTGCTAAGCTTCTGAAGTCTCATTCAACTCTGCAATTTTTGGATGTCTGAGGGTACTGCGATCATTGGAAATTCAAACAGCATCAGCATCTTGGCTGTCATGTCCAGGAAGGAGAAACAGCTAGCTAAACATGGTAAAAGAGTGAAATTATTCCCAATGAAACATGTTCTGTATGGCTGAAATGCCGCTCAGAGAGGAAGAAGCCAGTGGTTGAAAAGCAGCATAAAAAGCCAGATTACAGTAAAAAAAAAAAAAAAAAAAAAACAACACTAAGGGACAAAGACACCAGTTTTTGAAGCTTAATGGTGATGAAACTACTATTGAAGTGTTTGCCCATAATGACCATAGTTATATTTTAAGGGAAAATACCATTCCAACTTTTGCTGTAAGAGGGACTGATGCACTTCACAAAATGCTGCAGATACCATCATGAGGAAAGAACATAATCTGGAGTTATTGAATAGTATTTTATAGCATATCAGTCAAAAAGTTAAGGTTTAGGGAGAAAACAAAATTTCAAATGTACAATAACCCTACTCATGCTGCAAAATTAGTGATCGGTGGAAAGTTGCTTAAAGTCATTGTCTTGCACAAAGCTCTGCTGTCAGTCCCATAGAAAATTTATGATCAGAGCTAAAAAGATCTGTGCAACAGAGAAGCCCACAAAACATACTCTACTTATACCTCAGTTCTGCCAGGAGGAATGGACCAAAGTTCTGACAAAATCTGAGGGGAAGCCTGTGAGTGGGTACATGCAATGTTTTATGCAAATGAGTCAGTTTGAATGGCCATTCTGTCAAATACCAAGGAAATGTATGAGAACATCTGAGATTGAAGAAAGTAAAAAAAAAATCTCAAAATGTCATTATTCTGGCATTCATCAAATATAAATAACTAATAAGCCTAACTGACCTTGAACAGGTAGTGTTAACTCTGATTTAATGTTAGTGAGAAGATGTACAGTCATATTCAATAAATTAGAATATTATTGCAGAGGTCAATTATTTCAGTGCCTTGATTCGCCTAAGGGAAACTCATTATATAGATTAACACAGACTGATGTTTTAAAGCCTTGATTTCTGTTAATTAAGACCCCCCCCACACACACCTTTAGCTAATAAAAACACAGCATTTAAGATTAGAATATTGCATCAGACCAATAAAAAACTACATTTTTTATATATAGATAAAGAGTATGTTTTTTTTGAAAGGTACTTTTGATCTGACAAACAAGCCTCCTAGAAATACATATTCTAATTTATTGAATATGACTGTACATAAAGTATATGTAAACAACTGTGTTTTCAGGCGCAAGGAACATTTAGTACTAAAAGATATCATGTTATTTCAGTCAACGCAACTGGTTACATGAATTTTACCCTTGAGTGTCTTTTTTAGCGGCATGCTTTTTCACATTGTGTATGCATGAGTTCCCGTATGTGATCATGCCCATATTTTACGGTACATTCTTCCTATTGTTCATAACAAAAGGCCTAATTGTCCCTCTTGTTCACAGAATAGTTGAGAAACCACATAATGTTGACAGGAATGTTATTGAAAATTATGCAAGCGATTCAACAGCATTGTTAAACAATAGCGATCTTAACGGTGAGAAAAAGGACAACTTTTTCATGCAGAATAAGACATAAGTATGCACAAATGTATGAAGGGTTCCAGACCAAAATAGGTCTTATAGGGCTGGACTTACTGGACTGAAGTTAAGAACAAGTATGGAGTTATATAATCATAGTGATCATCATTATGCATTAAATCATACATCGATAATAATAATAACACGGTTTCCACCGTTTTAGTACTCAGATTCCATTTTCTTTGCTATTTTGTGTAAGAAGATCATCATAATAAACATGAGAGGGCAATTCTAAGAATTTATAATGACTGCCATGTGGTTTATGTTGCATTTCGTTGTGAGTGGGCAAGTGAAGCAAATGGCTTGTACAATGCAATAAATTAAAAAATTTGAAAACGCAATAGTTTCTTGACATTGTGTTAACATGTTTTATTCAACACCTGCATTGGCACTGAAAAAAAAATCTATAATTTTTTTTATCACAATTAGAGACCCCCTCACAGCTCTAAATAAGAGATTTCACTTTGCCCAAGTTTAAAATAAGGTTTATTTCCAGCACCGAGTAAACTGAGTGATACAAGATAATTACTTGTAGACATCTAAAATAACAAACCTACTGGGGGAGTTATTGATAAGATTCATCACATGCTACTTTCAGCGCAATCCTACAACTCAGCGGGCTCTTAAAACATAAATTGTGTGTTAATTTGTGACAATAATTAATGTGTTCCCCATTTAAATGAAAGTAACATTAATTTCACGAATATATATATATATATATATATATATATATATATATATATATATATATATATATATATATATATATATATATTCCTTGGGCATCTATCTCCCGCCTTTTTCACGCCTATAGAAACTGCCTTGCTCATAAGCACTCAAATCTACCACAGAAACGGCACGTCGCCGGAGAGCTTCATCCGAATCTGTTGCTAGAGCAACGGTCTCCCTCTATCCCATCTTTTACCCAGCGGTTTGCCCATTAATCCTTTGTCGCCCATTCACGGTCCTATCGCGAGAGCACACGGTGCCTGCGATAGGGAACACGGCGCCGCTGATGCGTATCGCGAGACTGCGAGAGAAGTAAGGGGGAGAGGCGGTGACCTCATGGTCGTGGCGAGGCGGAGCGAACCGCTGCAACTTTGGATGAAGTTCTGATTTGAACAAACCGAGAGGCGGTCGGCGTAGAGCACGGAGCGGCAGATAAGGAGGTGCAGAATCCCCCCCCCCCCACCCACCAACCCCAGGATTTCTGCTCTTCTTTCAAATATATCAGCCATTGCAGACACGGCTTATTCATCCCAGTAATTGACCAGCGAGAGCGGCGTTCTTTTTTTCTCTCTCTCTCCCTCTGAAGGAGGCAGACAAGGTGGGAATGAATAAAGGTAAGCAACGTTCACGGCTCCGTCGGTCTTCACACTTGACACACACACACAGACTCGAAAAGCCTCCTGTTGTCGGCACATCTTGCGCATTTGGAGTCGCTTCGCGTGTCGTTTTGACTCGGCAGACAAAACTAAAGAGAAAAGTTTAGCCGAGGGTCAGGTAACTCCTCTTCCCTGTGGTCGGACATGTTTTAGCCAACGTGGGAATCAGCTGAATTTCTCACAGTAACGGTCTCAGTTATGCGGTTAGATGAAGCTTTGTCCCCCCCCCCCACACCCCCCGTCTCTCTCTCTTTCTTTCTGTCCCCTTCATGGTGCATCACCGGAACGCGCAACAGAGCCGAAAAAACGAAGACGGTTCATCCCGGCTCTTTAAAGGAACAGGAAGTGTTGGAGGGGGGGAGACGGGTAAAGATAATGATAATTGCTTGTTTAAGTCATTCCGTGACTGCGTCGTAATTGGCGACGGAAGACCGCAGCCTCTGCCGTGGGTTTCCTGTCTCGCTCATCGTCTCTCTCTCTCTTTCTTTCTTTCTTTCTTTTTTGTGTGTGTCTCTTTTTCTTCCTTGGACTTTTGACAAACGCTTGTGCAAAAGGTGCTTCCAGGGGTGTTGCAGGTTGTTGCCGAGGTTGCAAGAGTCCTGCAAGGAAGGATAAACGTGGAGTTGTCGCAGGGACATTTACGTTGCGCTTCCTTCCTGGAAAGTGTAATTAATCGTGCATAATCTGTCTCCCTTTTTCAAAGAACCACCGCCGGCCGTGGAGATTTTGCGTGAAAAAATGAAGCGTCAAGACCCCCCCCCCCCCCATATCATTAATCAAAATGGCGGTCTGTTTAGACAGGTTTTTGAAGAGTGGTATAGTTAAGGCTGCTCTGGAGGGTCTGGGGTAAATGCTTTGGTGATGCAGTGATTTAATAGAAATGTGTTTTTTTTTTTTTTTTATTTGCAGAAGTTTTCCTTTCTGTCTGACCTGCTGGCATCCTGGGAGGAATGCACATTGTAAAATTGACCCCCAGCTCTTTTGTTATTATTGCCCAGTCCACCTGTGGAGCCTTCCCTCAGGCTGCCAGCTCCTGCCCTCCAGGGGGGCCCGGCATGCACAGCAGAAGCCATCAGATTGTCTTAAATGAGCATGTCAAAAAAAAAAAAAAAAAAAGAGGACATCTCTGTCCTGTGAGTAAGTGGACATGGGCTCATTTTCAACGCAGCTTTTGGCATTATCTAAGTTTTTTTTTTTTTTTTTTTTTGTCCAGGAATGCATTTGACGTTCCTCTACAAACTTTTCAGCGTTTTTTTTTTTGCCGTCGAACGGCTCGCTCCATCAGCTCCAAGCCGACCCCCGCGGGCCGCGTCGCATTTCCAACACTAAGTAGGCCGCTGAAATTGCTTGTGTAGGTGGAGGCGCGCATGTTCCGTCACCCGTGGAGCTGGCGAAGAAAGGAGGAGGTGGGAAAAAGAAAAAAAGTATCAGGGCTTGTGACGGACGGCTAGGGGATTATTTAAAGGCCCGATGATGTAGACTATCAGAACGTCTGGTGGACATGGCCAAAAGGTTTGATCCAAAAAAGCTTCGGGACCTGGACCCTGGGTCCAGGGCCGTGGTTGTTTCTTATAAACCCAAATCATTCAGCTAGCTTTCAGCTGCAGTAGGCTCTCTGGTTGCTGTCTGGGGGAGAAAAGGCGTTGCATGCGGAGAATGGTCCAAATGGGTCTTCAGGAACAGGAGGACCTTTTTCAATAAGGCAGCTCTCCGGCTGAAGCTTTTCTTACACTCGTGCGTTGCATCACTAACAGTGGCTGGTAATGGGGCTTCACCTGTTTATGACCTCCCACGCGCTTACTGTTTTAGTTCTGTTGCTCCTGCCTCCATCTGTACCACCTACGATCCCTCCCTCCCCTTTTCTATCTCTGCCAGTGTCTTTTTTTTTTTTTTTCCTCAAGTCTCACTTTCTTCCTGTTACGGAAGACGTTCTCATCGTTTCTACCCGCAGCTCTCACCTTATTTCACCCCCTATTTCTCTCCATTTCAGAAATTTGCTCATGAGTTGTTGTTGTTTTTTTTTTTTGTGTGGATATAACACATAAACCTTTGAACGTCCCACTCGTTCTCTTTATTCCCCCTTGTGTTGCTAGGAAATAGAATAGGAATTTCTGCTTGTTGCAAAGAAGACCTTACGTTGAAGTTCTTGTTTAGAGACTCTGGTGGTCAGCCAGACTGACAGCACGGCGCGTCAGTCTGGAAAGGAGCTGCTAGAGCCTGATTTCAAAGGCGGGACTTACAGGGTCAGAATAACTACGCATGTGGCGCAAAAAAAGTCAAGTTTGTTTTTTCAATTAGTAGTGTGTGCCATTGAGCCAACTCTCCGGTGAACAATTTTTTGCTGAAAAAAATAAATAAATCAGAGGATACATGGCGTCCTCACATGTACCGTCCTAATCTTCCAAGGCCCCGAGCATCAAAAACCTACGTATGTATCTTGACTGTTATGGTAGCAGACAAGTGCTGCTGCATTGTGGGTAATGCTGCTGCAGGGACCGACGCATCGTAAAGTCCCGCCGGAGGGAATGGAGTCTTAACAGACTGTGTTGGGCTCTGTGTAATTCAGTCTGGCTAGCCAGGCTAGCGGTTTTCTTGGGCAGTACCAATTTCATGTTTTCTGGGCTCTGACCCGACGTTTCCGATTTTTTAATTTATTTATTTTTTCAAAGAGTACCGCATATTACCGTATTTTTCGGGCCACAAGGTGCACCGGATTATAAAGCACATTAAATATTATTCCCAAGTGTGTAATATCACTCCGCCCCTCCGTGTACACAGCTCTCTCCTGAGAGGGAGAGCTACCCGTCTCTGTTGGTAGGACAGAGCAGCTGGAATACACTGCCCTGATTCTAACATAAGGCCAAAATAAACTTCACTTTTATATTGAATTAACTTACTAGGTTTATTGTTGCTAGTGCGTACTCAGACGCAGGCTGCCTTACATAAGATAAGATAAGATAGGGCTATTGATCTCACAGTGGAGAAATTTATTTGTCGCACATCGGCTTAATAAACAAAAAGAAAGGTGCCAAAAGGAGGAAAGGTGCATAAGGTATACAGTATACAGTGTGTCCACATATGTACAGTGTATCAAAATATAAATAAAATAAAAAGTACAAGGGAAATAAAGCAGATATTTAGGGTGACTTATGTACGCTCAGGTGACTTGTATACAAATGGAATGACGTTTTACATTAAGGTAAGAGCAAGAGTGAGGTAGTGAGATATCTATACAGCTGAAGTCGCTTTTTAAACAGGATTATTTAACAGTATTATTGCACATGAATGCACTTCTAGTTTAGACATTACAGTCAGGCAGTCTTGTAGACATCTCAGGGGTCCTATCAGGTAGCGACACAGTGTACCGTAATGCTCCGAATATCCATTGAGTGGAGCGGCTTCGTTGCTAACCAAAGTTATACGTACACATTTTAACAGATTTTTGAGCGCACTGTACCACATAAAATCTGTCAGTAAGCACAACAGTAATTGCATGAAAGGCACACCATCAATTTTTAAGAAAATTTAAAGATTTTGAGTACGCCTTATAGTCCAAAAAATACGGTACAAGACAAAAGCTCTTTGACAGAGTAAAAAAATGATTGCAGTCTTTTATTTATATATGCATTAACCCTGCTTCTAACTTTAATGAGATATAAAAAAAATAAATCAAAGTCAATAGTTCCTTGGTACTCGACGTTGAGTGATGCATTTATACACTGATGGAGGGTGGAACTTCTTAGATTTAATGTGTTTAATGTATTGGGAAAAAAAACCCCAACAACATTAGATTTGACCTGTTGAGTACCAATAAGAGTCCGTCTGATTCCAATATCCGGCGATCTATTGGTACGTCCGTGTTCTCGTTGATGGACAGTTTGTAGGAATGGTAGAGAACGCAGTGTTGCTCAACCACAGAGGCAATCATTTTTCTATTGCCAAATGGGTGGTCTGTTTTATTAAAGCAGTATTCTGATGATGGTTGCACAAACTTCGACATAAAGACAGACAGTAGAAACAGTCATACGCCAACATCTAATATAATCTGCGAGGCTGACACATTAACTGGCCTGGCACTGCATGAATATCGGTATAGAAAAAGGAAAACATATCGTTTATCCAGCCATCAGTATTGCAACGACAAGCTAACAGGCTATTAGTGTTCACTTGCACATACAAGCCTCGTTGGTCGGCTTGCAAGTTCCCGAATTATTGTGAAATATTTCAAACAGTAAACCAAAAGGGGCTTTATATAAAGACATGGATGTGACGTTGGTAGAATGGCTGGATGCGTGTGCTCTTTTGAAGTGCGAGCCAGCATGTCGTTTTCTCATAGCAAACGGCCCTTGCAGTGTTTTCTCTCATATGTGCAACTGCATATCTCTTTGATCCATAGTGTTTTGCAAAGGATGGCACTGAAGCCCCGTTGGGGCTTTGACAGGGCCTTTCATTGCTGTTAAAAAAGGAGAAAGTGGGCACAAGGGTAAGCACTTACTTGTGTCCAATTCACCTAAAATGTGAGTGAACAAAAGCCAAATGTATCTTTTTCCATTTTTCTGTTTGCCTAGTGAAATGACTACTTGATTACCCATGTTAGTGGATTAAAGTGCATTGAAGTGAGGGATTATAAAACGTCTGCCTGTTTCAGCTGTGATGGATTAAAAAGAAAAAAAAACGAAAAAAAAAAACCGTTGAGAACATCATGAAACAATGACTGGCAGGCTAATGCATCCAGAAGGAAGCAGGGAAAATATTGTACAGATGGAGAGACCTGAGAGAACAAGCGTAGCCTACATGTACAGCGAAACTGTGCTTTCATATTTATTTATTACAAGTGGGACTGGACAGTTAAGTTTGGACACCAATGTCACGCTATAATCTAATAAAATATAGAAAAATGGCTGTGTTCATGTCAGCTGTAGGTTAATCAGACGCCAACCTTTCCCTCTCACCTTTGCTGTGATGTTGGCCATTATGTTAATTTCTTTTTTACTGGATTTTCGCTCCAAAACGTGTGTTTCAGACAGACCTATAGTTTGATAATAGTCTTTACAGTGAGTTTATTGTGGGAATCTAACCTTGGATTAGTGCTGGATTTTAAAAGCAGGTGTTTCAGGTTCTCATCTGAATGACTGAGGGCTGATTATTTTATATATTTTTTAAAATAATTAAGATCTTCTAAAGACCATGACAAGCATTTTCAGAATATCTGCAACATGTTGAATGTCTCGCATGAAAAGTCACGGCTGGAGGCCGATTTGTGCATTTAAATGATTTTCTGGCACCTATTGTTTTCTCGGGATCTCCTCGACTCCTCTCTGACTCGGCTATGACTTTGGAACAACGCAGCAGAGCACAAGAACTGTAAACCGTAACTTCTAGCAAGCTAGGGAGCGTTTCTGAAATTCCTACCAACTGTCTTGCCATCTGTTTCCAAGTAGAGAGAGAGCGCTTCAGATTTCTGTCAGGCTGTATGACTAAAAGGATGTTGCTACTGTTGGCTGCGTGTGCTGGTATTTGTGAAAGAAGTGCTATCCTCACCCAGTTGGGCTTGTTAATTGCTAATGGCTCTATAAAAGAGCTGGGAATGATTGGGGCTTTTTTTTCAACACACCACCATTCGTACAGATGGGTCTTATCAGCAGCAATATTTGCTATTACTCTATGTTAGCACTTTGATATATATATATAGATATATATATATATATATATATATATATATATATATATAGATATATATATATATATATATATATATAGAGAGAGAGAGAGATAGATATATAGATAGATATATAGATATAGGGGGGAGAGAGAGAGAGAGGTGGGAGAGAGATCTAGAGAGAGAGAGAGAGAGAGAGAGAGAGAGAGAGAGAGAGAGAGAGAGAGAGAGAGGGAGAGAGATCTAGAGAGATAGAGAGAGAGAGAGGGAGAGAGAGAGTCTCTCTCTCTCTCTCTCTCTAGAGAGAGATCTAGAGAGAGCTCTCTCTCTCTGGAGATATCTCTCTCTCTCTCTCTCTCTCTCTGTCTCTCTCTCTCTCTCTCTCTCTCTCTCTATCTATATATATATATATATATATGGTATATATATAGATATATATATATATATATATATATATATATATATATATATATATATATATATATATATATGTATATGTGTATATATATATATGTGTATATATATATATATATATGATGAATTTATTCATCATATATATGTATATGATGAATTTATTCAGATTTGATTTAGATCAAACCTTGAACATTAGTAGAGACTTGGCGGCCATGATGCTGATTCTAGTATCAGACACTGTTTTCCCACCATAGTAAGCCGTTTCATAGTGCTATTGTACAGCTGTTTATTTATTTTATGCAAAAATGAGTCAGTGTTATCGTTTATGCATTTTTATTGTCTGATTTTAAACTACTTTGTCTTGTAACGTGTTTTGATGAGATGTGTTTTGATGAGGATTTCAGTTTGTAAGAGTTTTTTTTATCTTTTTATTTGCAGGAACCGAAAATTTATGAATAAAACCAGACTTATTTGTAATTCAGGCTTATTATTAATTCACGCTCCATGGGTAGAGTACTTGCAATTGGAAGGTTGTGGGTTCGATTCTAGCTGCCCACATGTTGAGCATGACTAGCTTCCCCCTATCACATGATCTGCGTATTGGTGTATATAATGTGTTGCTAGCTATGTTTACTAGGGCTGGATGATATAGAAAGAAACGATATGGAAAAAAGCTTATTGATAAAATAGTAATATTTATCGATAGTTATCAACAAATTCAAACATGCATTTTAAGTGCAGTGTAGCCCTGGCCGTTTTATGCTGTTTCTTAGTTACTTATTTTTAGATACAGAACACACAAACACTGAATTCAAACTAAATCCTTTATTCAATTATTTACCAAAACTGCAAGTTTTTAAAAACAGAACATGTGCTCTCTGAACTTTTTAAAGGGGGCGGAGCTTGGTTCCTGGGTCTGCGTTTTGATTGGGTGGGAGGATGTAATGGCTCTAATATTAACCTACATGGCTAGAATGCTAAAGTAATGAAAACTGTTTTTTTTATTGAACTTTTTATGGACCCTTTTTTTTTCTATCAGCGATATAGGTCTATCGATCGATACATATCGTTATTGAATTATTGTCCAGCCCTAATGTTTACATACACACAATTTTACCATTGGAAGGAAATGTATTCAGATTAAAAAACAAAAAATAATCAGATTGTACCGTTTTGTATGGGTACACAATCAGTTAATCCGATTAATCATGATGTTTGTGGATGTGCACCTGGCTTTATTACGAATAGATCCACTCTGAAATGCAAATTTCCCTTAAATAAAGAAGTAATTCTGTCTTTGCTGAGCTACAAAAAATAGCAACGAGTTTGTCTTCCAAGCGCCCAGGCTGGACTTGCACCAGGTTCTTATTACAGTTTAAACGCAGCTGAATAAATAATAATTTTGACCTCTTTTAATGTTTCAAATAGGTTGTATGGGAAATGCAGCTAGTTTTGCTCCCCCAGATATTTCCGGCACTCAACGCACACATGGACTCAGGTCAGCTTCAGAATAACTTAATCCTGACCACCTCTCTCATTCGGAATACAGTTTAATTCAGATTGAGCTTAATCCGATCAGGATATTCCCACTGGCGTGTTTACGTGACACTTTTTTGTTCCGATCGGCCCTTTATTCCGATTACTATTGGCCATGTAAACGTAGCTAGTGAGCGCCTTTGTGTGAATGTGGCTATAGTGTAAAGCTCTTTGAGTGGTCAGCATGAGTAGGAGAGTAATATATAAATTCAGTCCATTTACCATTTACAAAGGGCATGTTAAAAGAAGGCAGTGATGAAAGGCTTTCCCAGAGAATATACATGTCTGAGGTGATGACTTTAGTATCTAATGACGGTTATCACTGTTTTTTAACCTACACTCCAGCTTTTTGCTTGATACCCTGAATGTCTCCTCAGGCCACTGTACTACTTTATATATTGATGATGGGTGGCTTCTGCTAAAGTTAGCTCTCATAGTTTGTTGTTAATTTTTTAAGGAGAGAACCCACTTAAAACTAGCCCATCCTCCGCAGACAAACTGAACAAAAGTGCATTAATCTCCAGGAAATATCGCGGCGTGCTTACACCTCGGTTGCTGGATCTGGAGAACATACCGTAACTTCTTTCCGTGGGAAAAACCCGTTTCTCCAGCTGGCGCCCTAAGCACCCGAGGAGGACATCACACCCGGGCTTCGAGATGAAAATACGGGGAGCCGGACCAGGAAAATGTGGCAGCTGACTTCAGCAGTTTGTTCACTGAGCGGCGGAGGGGACAAGGAGCGAGCACGGCAGCTGCCACGGACATGAAGGGGAGCGGCAGGGGGGAAAGCATCCTTTAAAATGGCCCCCGGGCTGCCATGAAGTCTTATCTGATTTCATGTGAAATACTACAACATGAGAGGGGGGGGAAAAAAGTCCAACTAAAACAAACCAGCAGAGAATCCAGCCTTTCTTCAGTCGTCATACCACACTGCAGACGTTTTGTGCTCCAGATCTGCACCATGGAGGTTTTAGCTTGGTCCCCAGCCTTCAAACAGATTGATTCCATATCTAGTAATTGACATTGTCATTAATTTCAGTTGTAACCCTCGAGTTCTCCTTCCTGGCTGTTCTCCCCGCCTCGCCGAGTCCCAACAACCCAAACAGATTGTGGCTAGTTGAGGTTTGTGGTGATGTCGCTTGGGGAGGATTAGATGACTGGATCAGAGATTTTTTTTTTTTTCCCAGGAGTGTGGGTTGTTGCGTTATACATCTGTCAAAACAAAAACTGTCTGCTGCTGGTTCACCAGCCGAGGGCAATGTTGAAGTAAACTTTCAGATTTAATTACACTTGTAAGCATATAGTTTTCCTGTAATCGCAACAGGAAATCATCCCCACCCTGAATACACACACGTGCCTAAATTCCCACATCTCCTTTGTGCTTGATGAAACGTCAACTGGATTTATTTATTTTTCGTCTCTTGAAAAAAAAGCTTTTGTCAAACACGTTTGATTATCTTGCAAACATGCTTTCAAATTTCGTTTGTCTGATGTTTTGTGTATGCATCAATAAGAAGTTAGATTTTTTTTTTTTGTTAACTTTAAAAAAAGAGTCCTTTTTATATAAACTAATTTGTCCAGGAATGCCCAGTAAACGCTCCAGATGTATTCTTTTGTGGACCTAAATCGTGTCTACTCTGCACGTTACCAGATCGCATGTGGCAGGTGTTAATTTCAGAACGCCCGGTGGAAAAACAGGGCTGGATGCATACTGAAGGGATCTTTTTGTGAGCAGATCATCAGTCAGGAACAAGAAGGCCTAATAATTGAAGACATCTTGCTCGGCTTTGTCAGTTCCAAGGAGGTCCTGCTTTGTGCCACGGCTCGTGAAAAGCATAAATCCCGTTTGATTTACTGAGAGCTGTTGAGCTTCTGGCTGAACCCTCATCAGTCTTCCTGCTTAGCAGATCCAGGACGTCTTTTACGGCTCTTGCATTCCAGGCTGCAGTAATCAAACCATTATTATACCGGTCAAAATCCGTCAGCCTTCTTGAGGTGAAAATTTTAAATTTTAAACTAATTATTAAACTAAAAATGTCCATGAATAATCTCTGTGTGAAGGAGGAGGGATTCTTGTTTTTAAAATGTTGGTTAAACCTTCCTTGACCTCAAGTGATAATGGTTTGTCTCTGTGGCAAAAGAGGAAGTAAAGATTTTATTCAGAGGCATATTCATTTTTTAAATTTTAAGCCATTTAGGATCCAACTCTTAAGGCAAAAATGAAAACAACCAACGATCCCTGTGGGTAAGAGATTTCTAACAAAGCGTTTCTGACTTTTAAAGGATTATAGTTCAGTTTTAGAGAGTTAAAGGCTATGAAATGATCATAAGATTATGGCTGGAAAATTGGGTTTTTAATCCTGCCCACAGCTAGCCTTAACTCTCAAATCAGCATTCCCCTGGACACTTGTTACATGGTTTTGAATTGAAGAAATTAATTTAAAAGGAACAAATATAGTATTGTATGAAAACACAATATAACTTAATGCTGGGTTCACACCAGGATTTCTTCTTCTTCAGCCTAACGTCGCACTGGTTCCAGGGTCCTCACCAGGACGTTTTTCAGGGTAACAATGGACCCCGGTTGTGGGGGATGTTTCGCCGCTTCAGCATGCATTCATGCAGCAGACCGTTGGGTAGTGCAGCTCGAAGGGGGAGCCCAGACCGAGCCCCATCAAGCTAATAACAGCTAGCGTTAGCTTTAGTTGTCCAGGAGGTTTACACCTACGCTGATGTACGTTCAAGAGCGTTACGCACCTTCTCAAGCATCTGTGTCATACTGTTAGCTTAGCACGTAAAATGAGCCCAATGGTCAAATTTCAGCGTCATTTTTAACAACTATCAGTGTGACGGCCCATTACGCTGAAACACACTGCCTAGAACCCTGGGATTGTTGTTTCGTTTCGTCTGTATTTATTTATTCAGGAGCATCGCAGAAACGGGAGTGACCTTTTCATGTTGCTCAATCAGTCGTGTCGCGCTGTTAGCTTAGCATGTAGCATCGTTTAGCATTTCGTTTTATTTGTCTGCCTGGGAGAGTTTCTTGCTTTTAAGTTCATCTGGGATATAAAGAGGAGAGGAGGAGTGTCTGTGCGCTGCTGCCGGAAGAAGTGCGACAATCTGGGCCGATGTGCATGGGTCTGTGGGGGGAACCCTGCAGAAAGGGAACCCAGATGTGCGCCAAAGAGCCGTTACGCTGATTGAAAGTTAGTGTAATGGCCTAATTACTAACAAGCTGGCGAGAACCCTGGAATGTACTGAAATAAACTGGTTCAGTATAACATACAGGATTGACCTTGGAGAACAAATGACTTCTGCAGTGGTTTTTGATAACAACCTGTCCATTTTAATCTGTTTTATCCTCCTTTTCTGAGTGTCGCTGAAATGCGTTAGGCAATAGTCTATAAATACTGTCGATGCACGCTGAGTTACGGCTTTTTCTGGGGCTTTCTTTTGAATAGTACCGCTTTAGTGTATTTTTTTGCTCCTCTTAGTAGACAATTGTGATATGTATCTGCAGGTTTGTAGTGGAATCTGCCCGTGAGTTATTTTCATGCTGCATTGAAGGAGCTCTCCTTGTTGTTCCCAGTATCGTTAAACTGCAGCCAGAGGCTTTGTTTTCCTGTGTTTCTTTAAAGGACAACCTAACACGCTCACCCTCCACTCATGGCTCCACCCACCTGCCCCCTCTCTCTCTGTCATAATGTGGTACCGCGCGCAAGCTATTTTTAGAAACACAACGTCACGATGACGTCACGTCACGTGGTACGCAGTGGGGCAAACTCCTGAAAATCCGCGGCTGCTTTGCTTTAAAAGAGACATGCGTTAGCCTTGGTTTTACTCGGTAAACGACTGCTTTTTCCAAATCTAAGACCATGGTTTTTAAACATTGTTGCTATGGAACGTGCAACAGCGACTCGAGGTACGCTGATCGGCCGCATATGAAGGATGTTTTCTTCAAGACTGCCAAGGAGAAATGTGTGTGCTTGGAACACCGGGGCGGTCGGCCTACACAACAGTTCAACCCGGAAAAAGTTACCAAATTCAAGTACATATGTAGCAAGCATTTTGTCGGAGGAAAGGGCACAACCGAAGAACATCCTGACCCAATTCCAGCGACATCAAGTCAAGGTAAGAGTATTTTGGTGGCCGACATGTTAATAAAGTAGCGCCTGCTACCATGACAGCATATAGGCTATCATGGTAGCAGGCGCTAACATGATAGCCTGCTACCAGGCTAGACTACTCAAAAACATTTCAAATAAGACAAACATTAAACATATACCCATTCCTGGACGGTGATTGCAAACAACAACAAAAAAAACGGCCGACGCTGCCATGATCGCCGCGCAGGAAAAAAAAACAAAGCTTACCGTTCATCATCTCGGCCAGTTTTCCAGTCTTTTTAAGCCATCGAACCTCAAGCCATCGTTTGAGCTGAAGGTTGGTGTGTTCTTCAACAGTGCGACCAGTAAACCGTGCGCCTGGGACATCGTCTTGGGAAAGTTTAACGGCTGTAAAGTCGGTCATATCTGTTATCCGTGCGTTCTCTCCTGTATGCGTTCTCTCCTGTATGCCCTACCTAAGCGGCAAAAGGGGCGTTGCTCTTGAGACGGTGACGTCACGTGCGCGGTACCGCGTTGGTATGATCCTCACGTGATTGGCCAACGTGTTGACCATTCAAAATAAGTTCTAGCAAGAGGAGCTGAGCACTGAGCAGAAGCGCCGCGCTGGGAGCTAATCTTCGGCAGCAAGAAGCTCTGTCGTCTCCCTGCTCAGTTTTCTTTTCTTTGGAGTTTTAAAGTGTCCCCACACTTTAAAACTGTAGGTTTCTTTCTCTGCGCTGCTTTTTTGCTACTTTATTTTTGGAAAACGCGTTTTTGTTGCAAGGTAGACCCCATGAATGGATCTGAAACAGATGTAATGTAATAAAATTTAAATTGAATCAAGTTACGCTCAAAAATATTCTAAAGTCTGGCAGATCTAGATTTAAAGAGATTTTCGTTAAATCAAGAAGTAGGAAGGAAGAGAGGCAGATAGCCTTAATAATTTAACCATGTATAAATTTACATGCCAGAGGCAGATTGAGAGAAACTAAAGATGGCTGCTCATATAAAGCTGCTGTAATCTGATACTAATTGAAAGCTAAGGGCCCCCTTAAAGTATATTGCTATGAAGTCTGTTAGAATTGTTTTGCCTTTTCTTGTTTTTATATTTCCAAACTTCACTTTTTCTATTTTAACCTTACTTATTAACCCCAAAAAAGGGTTTATTAGGCAGTGAAAAAAAGCCAAAGAGTTCATCTTTCACAACTATAACAAATTGCTGTGGTTCAGCTGAACATTGAGTGTGGTTGCAAGGTATTCAAAAGTAATGAATCCTCATTTTTGTAAAAAGAAAAAGAAGAAAATAATAAATAAAAGTTTAATACAAAGTGTTAGGGCCCTGTGCCGCATGAGCGGGGCTGCAGGTAGTTGTCCGCTCTCTGCCTCCTGACGAGTGTGTGGTGCCCTGCTGCCCGACCTTCTCTTCTCTCATTAGGCTCCTTCGAGTTGATTAATGGACATTTAGTCTATGCCAGTCATAACAAAAGAATCTCAGGAATTTCAAATTTTAAAAAAAGAAGAAAATCTCTCCTGTGTAAAACAAAAAATGCCTTTGAGTCTTTTTGTGTTCAACTTTCAGGCGTCCAGGGTGCTGACAAAATACACAAAAAAGTTGTTCAAGTATTGTTCAACTATTCTCTGTCTGATACACTTACAAAAATTCAGAGAATTTGAAAAATTAAAATGGTAATGTTGTGATATATACAGATGAATGTGAAAAGGATTGGCGCGTTGTTGGGTGGTAAATGGGTTTTAGGTTGCTTGCAGGTGATGGAAACAGAAACTAAAACAGGACAAAAGGCCAGAATTATCAGTCAAGCTCACTGTATGATGTACTGTGTCTGCTGTGACCCTTCAGCTATCTTTCCAAGAAACAGAGCATTTTGTCTTATAAGGAAATAGCCTTGGATGCTATAGTTAAGTTTCAAATTCCAGGGCTTTATAAAGTGCAAATGTTTTGTTACATGGTGTCATCCGTTGACTAGATTAATTTTTATCACTCTTTATCTGAGCCCCAGGTCTACGTTCACACACAGAGGAATGTGTGACGCCATTGTGTGTACACAATAGGGATGACCTCATCGTTTTCATCATTTTTTTTTTACCAGCATGTTGAAAAAGGATGTAATCTGTATGCCCCACTTCCCACCCCTCTCCTTCTTATAGGGGATATGCGAGTGTCCCTGTCCTGATTGCAGAGTTGTGTATTTACTTCCTGGTTTAGAAGGTTTCTTAGAAATATTTACTCAAGGATGAACTAGTTAATTATTATTGGAGCAAGCAGGATAGGAAGTGTTGGGCTTCAAAGGCATGAGGCATGCTGCAGCAGAGAAACACCCTCCACCGGGCTTTGTTCCTGCTGTCCTAACCGTGGTGACCTTTGAGTAGGTGAGAGCGTGAACGTTTGCTTTGATTGTAGAAACCTAAATCCTTCATTAGAATGTCAACACAGGCAAAATCAAAGGGCAGCCCGATTGGATAGCCGGGGTCTTGAGAACGCTCGAAACAAGGGGCTCCATCCGAGTACCCTTAACAATAGCTCCTAGCTCCTGTTCCTTGACCTTTCACGGGGTCAACAGTAAGAACTCTATCGTGGGGAGGAAAGTGCACACTCTCTGCTCTCTTTATGTTGATTTCCATGAGGGGGCTGTGCTGATATGTCGTGCAAAGGATTGTGGGATACCTTAAGGCTTCTTAGCGCCGGTAAGGGATGTTGCAGGGTTCCTATGCAAAACTAGCCGCGAGAGCGAGCATACAGGCTACTTTTCCTGCCTCCTTCCTTACTGACTGCACCATTCAGACAGCACTTATCATGGCGACCGATGACGCACTTCCGCTTAGGCTGATGAGTCCTTGCTCTATGAGGGTATTCGGATTGAGCCAATGTCTGATAGTAGAATGGGCACCTCCGCCAGGTCTCTGCTAATGTTCACCACGGTTTGATCTAAATCAAATCTGAACGAATGATTTAAAGTATCTACTTTTAGATGTTACCATAACTCAATTAGCTTATCATTAGCTTTCTTTTTTTTGGTCAATGCATATGCTGAGTGTTAAATGGCAGGAACATGCACTAATTAAGCTGATGTGTCTTTATAGCAGTTCATTTTGCAGAACCTTAACTGGAAGTGCAAAGTAGAATGTTTGTCTGTTATTATTGGTAAATATAGAATTACTGTCAGTTGCAATAAATCAACATTTTATTCACTCATCTCATCTTTCATTGGGATGTATCAAATATTTAGTATCTTGAGCAGCACACATGGCAGTGACTCTATCCATCAAGTTGAATATGACATTGGCATGCAAAACATGAATTCCTGACACTTGGACTACACTACAAACAGGTCTTTGCAGCATTAGAGTGGATGTTTTTTTTTTTTTTTTCAGGACGTTTCTTGAAATTGGTGTATTTATCCTTGATTTGAGCAGGTAAATAAGATGATCTGCCAATGGAATGAGTATTTGACCGATAAAATAAGATAATTATTTTGAAATAAGATGATGGAGAGGAGTTGTTCCTATTTTAAATGCAAAAATGTTATTCCATTGTCAGGTCATCTAATTTACCTGCTCAAATCAAGCACAAATACACTCATTTCAAGAACGTTTTACTTATTTTTAGTTCCGTTTTTGCAGTGAACCGTCCAAGTCACTTTCTGAATAACTGTACAAGCCCGTGTTACCTTGCTCTTCCGCTCCTCAGGAGGATCGCATGAAAGAATCTCCCAAATCCACTCTGGTCTTATTTCTTTCTACTGAAGCCTTCCTCTTCTCATGAACTTGTAAGACAGTTTGCTTCTTGCGACTCTCATTTTCAACGTATGCAGTAAGAGCAGCGGAGCTACAATGAACGTCTGGACCCAAGGCTAGCAGGATACATAAACACTGGAAGTGCGCACGCGGCGCAAGCGGAAGCTAACAAGGAACGAGCACCGGCGTGTCACAATGATTGGCATGTAGGACAACCAATACATGAGGCAATCTCCCCGGAACAGCATCACCATGATGGATTACGATGGGTTCCTGTTTTATTCTGCTCCAATTGTCAGCTTCAGTCTGACTCTACCATAACATGGTTTATTATTATCCCCATAAGCCTCCAATAACTGTACAACCAAAAGGAGGGGTAAGAAGGGGGCACACTGGTTTGTTTTGTTGTTTCACTGTTTAGTGGGCGACTGAGCTGTCAACTGATTTTCCTACGTTCCTCCGAACATCGCTTCTCTGTTTGTATTGTCGATAAAGAGAGTCGCTTATGTTTTTCGGGCTGGACATGCTAGCAGAGTTTAAACGTCCAACATCAGATTATTGTTGCGGTAAGCGGCTGCAGGGAGTTATTGTAGCGATGCAGTCAGAAGAAGTGCCACAGTTTGGGCAAACGGGAATAAGTCAGTTTATGTTCATTTTGACACTGGAATATCTTTGATTAATTACATTTTTACTTTCGAATATAGTCAAGGTAGCAATTGTTTTGACAATCCTTGTCTGGAATAGATGTGCAACAAGTACTTGCTTACATTTATGACAGTCTAACAAACTTTTGGCCTTTTTAATCCTGCTGCATAAAAAAATAACCCCTAAAACTGTAGTTAAATTAAAGAAATGTTGCTGTTGGAAGAAGAATTCTGTTTAGGGGCTCTCCATGAGAAGCACGTGGCAACATTTTGTCATGATAATCCTCTAATCAGGAATCCATATTTTGTGTTGTTGCAACCTCTCAGATAATGTTTTTCTGTTGTTTTGTGTCTCCTTACCAGCTCGACCATCCTTTTTATTCTCACAACTGTGATTTTTGACCTGGTATTGTCGGAGATTACTCAGGACTTAATGAAATATTATAAGATTAGATATATATATATAGATATTATATAGATATAGTATATGAATAGATATAGATCTATATATATATATATAGACTATATATAGATATATTCTAATTATATATTATATATAATATTATAATTTTTTTTTTTTTTTTTTTTTGTTATTTTAAACTCAGAACCTCTCATATGCATGTGTACTAACAAGAAAAAATATCTTTGTTTTCCATTCAGGATATTGGACTGATATGACTGTAAATTACGTTTTTTTTTTTTTTTTTTTTTTCTTTCAATCTTTTGCACAGAAGTTTGAAGACATCCCATTGAACTCTAAGTACTTGTGATCAAGTTTGTGACCCTTAAAGATTGACACAAATACCGCTTATTCACCTGAAACGTCCAGTCTTGTCATCAGTTTTCTTTGTTGCAAAACATTCCTTCACATTTGAACTGGACAACAGCTTTGCCATCCTTTTTTATTTTTTTTTCTCAAAACGTGGCAGTGATTTCTAAAAAAGCTTCCCTCCGGTCGCACCTGCCTTCTATAGATCTCACCCCGTCATTATGAGTTGATCCATGTTACGTAATCACCCAGACTGAGCAGGCTGCTCTGCGCTATTGATGCCCAAAACCATCCGTTGGAGTAGATTTACCTCGTAGCGCTTTGATCCATTTCAGTGACAGCTTCCAGCTAATGCCTCTATCGGGTCTCATCAGCTGCGGAGCGAACTGCCTGATGAGTGGTTTGTGGATGTTGATGGTTTTCATTAGCTGGCTCATCAGAGAAGAGTTTTGTTGCCCTGGTGGTACTTTCTAATGACAGCAGACTTGTGTGGAAGGGAAAGCTGATTGATTGAGGTTGCACAGGGTGGTTTTTAATTAAATGACTGTTTAGTATGGAGGGTTAAAGGGGACACTAATAAATAAATAAATCATGAAATGTATAAATGTAAATATATCATTAAATAAATGTACCATGAAATAATCTAATGTAAAATGAAATGATCAAATGTAGAATGAAATAAATGCACAATTAAATCATTAAATGTACCATGAAAGAAATAAATGTGCCATGAAATGTGAAATAAAATAATGAAATGTAAAATGAAATAAATAAATGTACCATTAAAAGTTCCATTGAATGATTAAATGTACAGTTTCTTTATTTAATACATCATTAAACAATTAAATATACCATTAAATTATGAAATGTAAAATTAAATATTTAAATGTGCCATTAAATAATAAAATATGGCTTTTAAATTATGACACTAAATAATTAAATGACATTCCATTATTTTACTCTGTATTTTGCAGCAAAAATATTGACCTCCGAGTCAGTATTCAACTATGAAGATGGTTTTGTGTTGCTCAGTGTGAATCAGCCAATCAGGCGTCAGAGTCTCCCTAACCCCGCCCACTGAGTTTGATGGGCGAAGGTGACAGTTTAAATGATTTGACGAGTCTGCTGCGCGGCACCATGAAATAAATAGTGAAATAATTAAATCTATATTCAGATGAATTTATTTAACAAAAATTACATTTTATAATTTAAAAGGCATATTTAATTATATAATGGTGCACTTAAATATTGAATTTTACATTTCACAATTTATTGGTACATTTAATTGTTTAGTGATGTATTAAATAAAGAAATTGTACGTTTAATTGGTGTAACATTATATATTTTACATTTCATCTTTATTTTACCTTTAAATATTTCATGACACATTTTTTTATTTCATGGAACATTTTAATGATACATTTAAGGATTTAATGGGGCACTTAATGGTGCATTTATTTCATTCTACATTTCATTAATCCATTGTACATTTATTTATTTCATGGTATATTTACATCCATTCATTTATGATTTATTTACTCAATATTGTCCCCTTTAACCCTCCATAGACGGGAGCCCTTCAACATCTCTGCATGCACTTAATGATTTAAAAAAAAGGCCGAGGGTACAAAGAATCGTTGTTTTCCTTTTAATGGAGAAATGAATTGAGGTACCCAATATACTCAAGCTTTTCAAATTAAGTTTGTGCCTGTATTACAGATCATACCGATAGTTTTGAGAAGTCACTGTTAAAGCTATAATAGGCTCTTAGATGACTTGAATAGCGTGATTGTAGTTGGACATCACAGTCTGTTCCGGAGATGAGAAAAGTATCTAGAGGGTAGTAGCTCAAAGCACCGTTGCTTCCTGAAATGAGATTCAATAAGGAAATGTTGCCAGGCAACTGGTGCTCTTCCACTTTTGGGTACTATTGCTCGGTAACAAAATAGTTTTTTAGAAGAATGGCAGAATCAGTCTCAGACAGGATGATGGATACAATCATTTAATGAACTCATCAGTTGTTTAGCATTTAAAGCTGCATATGTAGTGCCCCATAATGAGACTTAATAACCTGTAAGTGTGGGAAGTAATGAGCCACTTTCCTGATCTTGCTTAACATGATTATTATTATTTTTCTTTTTTAGAGAGCGCTCTCTTGAAAATTGATGCTGGAGCATTAATTTTGAAGTTATTATTATTATTATTATTTTTATATTCTGCGCACATCCCCACGAGTTTCAGCCATTAGAACACACTTGTCTCTCAGCGCACCTATCCTTTCAGATAGCCAATGGTGCACAAGAGGGAGGTGGAGTAGGAGGAGAGAGATGGTGTGAACAAGGCCTGCGGGGGTGGTGCTGGGTTACATAATATCAGATGAACCCAGCTGCGTTGTGTTGTTTAGCCCATGGGTGAAGGAGTGCCAGCCAAGCTGACTGATGTGTCCACCTGTGCTCGTCGGAATATGATCTGGATTAGGGTATAGGTCAGCGAACGGGTTCACGTCAGCCAGACGGATCACGTGTAGTCAGCAAAGCGGGCAAAGCATGAAACCGCAGCACCGCCGTTCCCTCCTCCGGCACTCTGTTGCTATGGAGGCACAGTTGTTGTGTTGTCAGAAACCTTGGGGTTTAATGATAATGCAGGATTCCAACAACAGTAATTAGAAGCTGTTTTTCCTTTCCTTCTTTCTTTTTAACATAATAAATGGCGCTCTCAGTCCTGCGGCACATTCTTGTGCCCACAGCTTCATCTAAAGTGGAACAATCCGCCAACAAAAAATCTCTTTTTCTACTATTCAATAGAAAGGCATACATGCTGCTGGTGTTGCACACAATTTAACCTCATGGGTGGGGGCTTATCTGAAGACAAAACTATAATGAAATACTACGTCAGGGTTGTTGAGATGTCATTGAAATGCAATATACGTGATTATTAATTTATGAATGAATTCATTTTTATACATTGCCTGAATTCACACTGCATACATGTAACCAAAATATATCAAAAAGATGGTAATCAATGGCTCACACATTGAATGAGGTGAATAAGTGATTCAAGCCATGTGGTAGTCAAGTAATTATTTTAGTGCAACAGTTTCAGAGAAAAAAAAACTATTTACATTATATTTATATCCCGCTTTGTAATTCAAGTCGGGATCACCAGCAGTTTTGCGCGTGCCTTATACATTTGCAGTGTGAAAATGGAGCAGGTCTCCTCTCTGCTCTCTTTGCTCTGACAGCATGCAGGGCCTACTTCCCTCAGTGCCTGTGAGACAGCACTGAGGGAAGTAGGGAACTCTAACAGCCATGTATCCCCTGTGAAAGATTACTGCTTTCACGTGAAGTTACTAAATCACCAAAAAAAACAAAAAACAGAGAAAAGTCCAAAATATAGCGACAGAATCATTAAGTTGCTGGCAGTGGACTATCATCTCAAGAACAGCGGGCTGTAGCCACCAGTAGCTTCATACGCTAGCAGCTTCGCGGCGAGACAGACAAGAGCCAAAGGTGTTATTTTTTTTATAAATAAAGTAAATTTGAACATTTCATGATATATTTAAATGAATTTGAAGCTTGGGTTATGCATAGAATAAGTGCGTAAATGTATAGTATGCTCAAGATCATGCTTTACATTGTTTTAACTTCTTTTTTCAAATTCATTCTGAAGCTGTGGCAGATTTAATTTTGGTGTGGCGGTGCGCCATGATCAATTACATGTAAGCGGAAACCCTGTGAAATGATGCTGGACAGAAAGTTTGATTGCAGATCTTATTCTCCTTGTTTGCAACCAAGAAAGAGATAGAAAGATACACAAAGGCGCCTTTCTAAGATGGAATCATTACCAAGCAATATAGGTTCACCGTCTCTAAGGGAATGTATTTTACCATCTTAGAGAAACTGTGTTTTCCCGATGCAACGCCAACAGAGCTACGTTTTTTTTTTTTTTGGAGCAACTTTCTAATGAATACAAACTGCAGCCATTTAAAATGTAATTGCAGTGTTTGTTTTTTTTCTTTCTGCCAAATTAGTGTGTTGCTTATGTTGAGTCTTATGTTTTCAGATTGAAGTTAACTGATAGAGGATCTGTCAGAGAAGCCTCTGGAACTGCTGTGAAAGACTCAACAGGAACTCCCTTCCTTTGTCTTGCGTCCATTGACATTATCCCGACTGTAATCATCTTAAGTTCGCCTATAAAAAGGTTAGCGGGAATTTGTTGGAAAGCAGCAGGTGCTCTCCCATTTTGTGGTGCTAAACATTTCGTATTTTCCATCTGATACTAACTTCAAACACTCTTTTATCTTGAAAATAGTCAAACCCCGGGAACTAAAAAGGGCAGCTTTAATACCAAAAGAGCGGCAGCCACTATGGTTGTGTAGGAGGGTGAGAAAGGTGAAGCCCAAGAATATCCAGCCCTCGCACTTAATTGTTTTATTTGGCCAGGAAAAGCCCCTAATGCTGGTAGTCAAGCAACCGCCTGACCCTTTCTTTGGGTTCGAGCTCTGGGGCTCAGGGCACTGCTCAGAAACCATAGCAATAACCCTTTTATTCAAAGAGGCTTTCGCTTTGGGAGGTGCACAATATCACATCTGTCAAAGTGTCATGGGGCTTGCTGTCTGCAGCATTCATCCCACTGCCCTCTTCATCCTTTAAAAGTACCGTTTCTCCACGAACCCCTCCATACTCTTTCTCACGACCATTAAAGCATACACATGTCAATCTTCCTCAACATCTTTTGCTCAGATGGTTTATATAGCATTTTGCCACTCAGCTGGCAAGGGGGAATTCATTCTAGCATGGATTTATATTTGGCTATAGTGCAACTACTTATATACATGTGGGTATAACTGTTTTTTTTTTATTACACTTAAAGCATCCATTCTGTATAAATCACAAAACAATTGTTATGTTTTTAACAGAAACTTGGTTACATGAATTTAATGCGGGACCTATTCTGATAGAGTGGACGCCTCCAAACTATAATTTTCTTTGTGAGAGCAGACAGCAAAGGGATGATGGAGGACTGGCCACTCTGTTTATGGATTCACTAAAGTGTAAAAAGGTGTTTCTGGGAAATTTTAGTCTTTTGAATATAGACCGGCATGGACTATGCTCTTGAAAATTGACAGTCCTCCTAAGTCTAAATCAAACTTTTTAAATTATTTTAATTACCTTCTATCTGTGATATGTGCTGATTACGGATGTTTAATTGTTGTGGGAAACTTCGACGTTCATGTTGACCGCCTTGAAGAAGACGGGAACTATAGAACGGTGACACAGTTAGAAATTTTGGTTTGACTCAACATGTTCAACCGCCAACACACAAACGGGGACATATTTTAGACTTGATCCTCGCTAAGGGTCTAAACATTTCCCACGTCAGTGTAACAGATGTTGCCCTATCTGATCACTTTTTTTTAAATCTTTGAAAGCATCATTTCCAATGACTCAGTTAGCGAAAGAGGCGTTATAAGAAAACGCATCTTCTAGGACAATGCTAGTGAAGCCTTTAACCAGCATTACTCTTCTAATTCCACTTTGGTCTGTAACTAAGTAGATGAATTCGTAGATAACTTTCAGTCTGAAGTTTCAGACATCGTTGACTCCATTGCTCCAATTAAAGTGAAGGTTGTGGCAAGAAACAACACAGCTGGTGAAAGACTAGACTCCAGGTTCACTATGACGCCTATAAGGAAAGTCAAATATGACTTACAACTAGGGCTGGGCAATATGGCTTAGAACTAAAATCTCTGATTTTATTATACCAAATTGGATTAATACATTGTTTTTCCTCCTTTTTGTTTTGCAAAAAGAAATTAAAGAATTTATTTTAAAAAGTTGCTTTTATTTCAGACGTTTCTACTGGGAGTTGACATGAATTCAAAGTGCAACTAAATACACGCTCTGAAACATGCTTGTAAAATTAAGATGACAACCCTGCCTTATAAACAATGACATTATTATAAAATGTTTATGGCTTCTGGTATCACACAATTAGATAAGAACATTCTTCAGTTCACTTGTGTAACTTAAAAAAATGTAAATGAGTAAATAAAAGTGGCTCGTAGTATGGTAAAAATTTTTCCTCTTTAGGAATATATATTGTCAAAATATTGTAAATATATATTCAGAGTTGCACGCTGTTCTCTTCGTGGAAGCTTAGAGTGCATTGGCAAAATAAAATCCATATTGTCTAAAAGTTAAATGTTTCTTTCAGAGCATGCCCCCAGAACTTAAACCTTAAAAAAATTGTAAATTTGAATTAATCGATTAAATCGATTCATTGCCCAGCCCTGCTTACACCTGAAAATTGCAGGGGAATCTTTCTTCTCTGAGATCATCAGCAAAAAAATAAAATAAAAATAATTCTTGTGACTGTGGCATCTGAACTCAACTCCACCAGGGCCTGCAATTACTTTTCTAACTTCTTTACTTAGAAATTCCAGAAGATTAGAGGGCCAGTCTGTACATCCTTATCAGGTTCAGTACCAAAGTTGTCTCCAACTAGAACTGAGAAGTCAGCAAAGGGCAGTCTCTCTTGCAAGCAAACCAACAGTTATCGGTAGGGGTGGTTGATATGGCCTTAAAATGTATCCTGATATATTGTGGTAATGTTGTGATAACGATAAAAGTGATGATACAAGACTTTTTTCAACTTCTTGCAATTTTTTTCAGGTAATTGTGTGGCTGTGACTGCATGTCAACTATAGCACACAAAGCACAAATACTGTTCTTAAACATTTAAAAATGTAACATACATTAAAACAAAATTCTAAATATGTTTCATCAGGACAGTAGTTACATAAAGAAGTGTAAAGACTTATCAATAAATATCAATAAAGACTTAATGATTTTTATTGATTCTCTCAATAAATCAACAGTGGAGAAAATAGCAAAAATAACAACCCTGACAATTTTGGCAGTTTTTCTATTAATGTCAAGCTAAATCCAGATTCTCATCATAAGAATCTTTTTACGATGAAGATAAAACGATACGATAAAAGGCCCAGCCCTAGTTATCGGACTCAACACTTTTAATGGTAAGGTAACGTGGGTCACTGATTAAAATGTAAATCTAACGTTAAATCTTCTAAAACGGGAAATAAAAATGACAGAATCAATTCTGGTGGCGGCATTGAAGCTAGTCATGCCGGGAACGGCCCAAATCCTCCTAACCTTCAAAGTTAGCGGCAGCGGCAGAAAAGTTACAGAGCAGCCCAGAGGTAAGTTTCAGGCTAAACTGGCTGAGAATATATCTGAAGCCTGAGCATAATAATGGTGGAATAAACTTCATTTGTGTAATTTATGATGCCGTGCCGTTTACTAGCCGATGCTACAAAGTTTCAACTTTGCTTGGCCCTTCGGCGGGTGCTTCTCATACAGCAGTAATGTATGTAGTAGATGCCAAGTCAGCAAACACTGTTTATCCGAGCAGTTTGATGACATTTATGTTTGATAATTTACCAGTTAATCTGGAAAGGAAAGAGATCATTGAAAGAAGAGAGGATGGAGACGAGAGAGAGAAGGAATAATGATGACACCAAAAGTAATAATGATTCGACCTAGAGAGTGGGAGAAAATGACAAAAGAATTACAGTAATGCTGATGGTAGTCCAGCAAAGACGAGAGGCCATTTGAGCTGTTTAACTTTTTTGGTCAAAAATGGTCAACCTCAAGTCTTCCATCTCCTTGTTGAAATTTCAATGCCGAAGAGTATTGTTGTTACTGTGAACATGTAGTAAGATATGGTGCTTTCACTGATTCAAAAAGATTGTTTTTAGTTTCCAACTGGGCAGGTCTCATAGAGGTAAAAATCACCAGCTACAAAAGCATTAGTTTTGAGCATTTTTTTTTTAAAATATGAAAATTGGTTAAATCTTCCCTGAAACTTTTCTCATGTTTAGTAAAAGTCTCTGAGAAAGTAGTACACCACCAATCAAACAGTTGTTTGTTGGACAATTGATGTGCTTGCTTTTATATATAGTTGTCACCACTCCCCATTTTAAATTATTTAGCTAACTCAAACTGTCCTCGTGCAAAACTTGCCAGGCTTTGTTTTCGCCTCGGCACGTAATGATGCTACCGAGTACTTTGTTGTGCTGACACTCCAAACGATTTGAAAGCACCAGACAAAGAGGAGAGAGAGAGATCAAGACACTGGGCTAATTGCTGTAAGTATAGGGATTGTGTTTTCAGATGTCAGGTCTGAAAGCCTTTTGTGCACACATTCCTCACACATGCCTCTCTTTTCTTTACCTTGAGCTGAATGCATTTTCTTCTTGGCTTTATTTGAGAATAGCTGTTTGTAAATTGTAAAACGGTATATTTCTTACCAACCTACACTCTGTAATACTAATTATATGCGGTCTCCTATACTTGAGGCACAGTTAGAAATGAGATTATTGTGGAGAATGCATTGCATTTACGAAGAAAAGTGTGCTCTGGTTGCCTTTTTTTGCTACCATTTAGACAAAGTATTTTGGATTCATTAGTAGCTGTAAAATCCATCAAATCGTAGTTATCAGTATATCCTTGCATGCA
This sequence comes from Fundulus heteroclitus, assembly GCF_011125445.2. Taxonomy (NCBI): domain Eukaryota; kingdom Metazoa; phylum Chordata; class Actinopteri; order Cyprinodontiformes; family Fundulidae; genus Fundulus; species Fundulus heteroclitus. Next base: position 5,285,195 of record NC_046375.1, read on the forward strand.
ATATTGAAGCCGCAAAAGATATTGTGATATAACTGCTATGCATGCAAGATCTTACATACTTTGCCTCTTGGATGAGTTTTTCTTGCTCCTGTGCTCACGCTTAACGTATATTTTCAGTAAGCGAGATGCTAAAAAACTAATTGTGGTGCTGACATTGTGATAGGGAAAGAAAGAGCTGATATTGTAGCTGCATTATTCAGCAATGGAAACTCAATTTTATGTTTTCCTGATATAGTGCAGCAATAGATTCATTGCATAACCTGCAAAGAAAACTTTTTAGTTGAGCAGATACTTAAAATTAGCAAGGTATATATTTTTTTATTTCCTAGAAGGAATAAAATATCTTCATTAAATACCTGTTCTACTCAACAGCACCTTTGAGACTTGGTCTTAGGTGAAGACGAGAGGCAAGAGTGTTGATTGCAGCTTGGCGATGCCATGGCTACCTGTGCGACTGCTGTGCTTTATGATGTGAACTGTTTTAAAGAAAGTCAAATGAAAAGCCTGCTTTTTCTTCATAGTGGTGTACGGTTCTAGTGGGCCCCGGTTTTATTAGTTCTGAGGCCTCGATATTTGGGGTCTGTGATTTATAGCTTTCATTATCAAGATTTTACCACACAGTTGGATCCCAACAGGCTCCCGACCGACCAGCTGCCTCTCAAAATAGCAGCTGAGGTTTTCACCTGAACAAACTGTGCTTAGACCAGGGGTGCAGAATTTTATTTTTTTTTTTGCTGTGGCGAAGCTTTGATCACAAAGACTAAACGGTGATGCTTTGAAATGTCTACATCAGGTGCAGGCGGCTTATGGAAATCGGCGTCCGTGGTCAGGCACTTGGCACACGGAAGCACACACATTTCACAGGCAACTGGAATCTTTGATATTTGTGCAGTTTGCCTCCTCGACGGAAGCTGCACATACATTTTAGAGTCGACACGGGGTAAGTAGGGAGACGGGTGAACTTGTGAACTCAGTTTAGGGCTTATTTATATGTTGCAGGGTTTCCTCTAGGAGTTTAGGATTTTTTTAGACCGTGGCGTTTTTAAAAAAGAATATTTTGGAGGGGGTGCTGATGTCCGATGTTTCCTATACCCCATACATAGACTCTACTTGGGCGGCTCGCCCACGTAAATTGAGACCCACTCAGGAAGTTAAATCCCCCATCTCCCAAAAAAAACAAAAACAAAAAAACACGCGATCAGCATCAGCAGCCTACTTCATGCACCTACAGCCAGAGTGTAAATTTTGGTGTTTCAGAGCTAAGTAAACTTTTTTTCCCCCCATATTGTATGACTGAATATTATATAAGATATCAATAAAGTTGCTAGTTGCTGGTTTTTTTTTGCTGTCTGTGTTTTCCACGATGTGGAAAATAATTGTCAATAGTTGTTTCCTTCCCGCTAATGGGTGGTTTTTCTTTCCACTGTCGCTTCATGCTTGCTCAGTATGAGGGATTGCTGCAAAGCCATGGACAATGCAGACGACTCTCCCTGTAGCTCTACGCTTCTCCAGGAGTGAATGCTGTTTGTTGGGACTTTGAAGCAATCAACTGGTTCCCTCTATATAGGACATTTTTGACCAATCTGTATAATATGATTGATTTTGACTTTGTAAAGTGCCTCGAGATGACATGTTTCATGAATTGGAGCTATATAAATAAAATTTAATTGAAATTGAATTGAATTGAATGATGTGGTAGAAAAGTAAAAACTTCTACATTTTAATAAAATGACACCTCCTTGCTCTAATTTTAATAGCTAATTCATTATGAAATGTGTGGATTCTGGGGAACTTGATATCAGAGTTTTCCCCAGTGTATTATAAGCCTGCCGCGCTGCCGGCTAAGCGTCGTTTGTTCATTTGAAATGCCTCAGTGTTTGAGAGTGACGTCAAAGTTCTCGCCTGTTAATAAGTGTAACTAAGGCGTAAATAAGCTAACGTGCTAGCTGACTACGTTCATCATGTGCTCCTCCTTCAAGCTGCATGACACAACGTAAACCGCCCCAACCACTGCGACACCTACTGCCATTTTCTGAGGGAAACCCTGTCGATATAATCAATGATTGAGAGACATTTTATATCAGGATTGATTGACAACCCATGCTGGGAGGTCATTGGTAAAACATTCAGCTGTTGCTATTACAACGTGATTGGGAAGGGGATCTTGTGTGTGCAGATTATTTGATTGTCTGAGTTGGGCGGTTTTTACATTGTGTTCTGGCTGGAAACAGTCAGATCTGGCAACACAGTGTAGTGCTGTGTCCATTCGGTTAACTCAAAAGTCAAGAATAAGTACAAAGAGGTGCTCTGAATAACATAAGCACTGACGACAGGCTAAACACTGACTGAAGTAAACATTCACACCAGGAGAGGTAACTACAGCAGCTAAGAAGCATAAGGATCAGAACAAAGCGCTGTTCCCTTCTGCCTTCAAGCAACCCAAGTTTCTTTCATTTGGCTGACTGTTTTGGTCCTGTTCCCCTTGCCCCCCTAGCAGCATAAATGTATACTCCAGTGGGGATGTCTCCAACAGAAATTAATGGCGCTGCTTCCTGCCCGCTGTCGTTTGCTCAGTTGCCTGTTTAGAGATAAGTCCAAATATCCATGTCACACTAGTGATAGTGAGGCAGTCGTCTCTTAGTAGGCTACAAATGTAGTGACCCACCCCCCAACCCTCTCAGTACTTGGCTAGCATGTTGCTTTCTATGCTGTTTTGATTGGTTGATCTGTATGATTGACAAGTTGAGATTGGAATAACAGAAAATTGGACAATGAGGTAAAAAATAAAACCCAAATAACAGCTTCCAGACCAGGGTGGAGTATAATTCTGATTACATATTATCCAGTGTCAAAGAGTCATATCAAAACAGAGAAGAAAAGCGCAAAATGAAATAAAAAGCGCCAGAGTCAAATGTAAGGTTTATCAAGCCCAAAGTTGTTCTTAAATTAATTTCATCTGTATCTGGCGGAAACAGACAAACAAAGAAATCCTAATTGGTTCATACACAATGTGAATGAAGTGTTTAGAAGTATTTTTGCCTAAAATGCCCAGTGGGTTTGTCTGCTTTGATGAAATGCAGCTTTAGTGTAAAACAGACATAAGCAGTTGAGGTGTTGTAATAGACCCCATATTAATAACCTTGCCTGATACTCCGATCTAAAACTTTAAATCCCTTACACATTGGTTCCTCCTGTCTGTTTCTCATTGTCTCCCTCCTGCTTGTAGATTTCAGCCCTAGTGTGATTTACAGTCATAGCAGATGATCTGGCTACTTGGTAATGCTTCTCCTTCTTGTTACAATTTCTTGACTTTTCCTCTGAGCAGTGGATTCTCAGGCTTCTCTGGAACACGCACAGTTGTTTTACTGTTACTTCTCCTTGTTTTCTTGTGTCTTATTAAGTCATTTTTGACATGCTCACCAATTCATATTTGCCATTTTCTGTAATAAGACAGGTTTGGTGGTTACAAATGCACATTTCCACTCTGACATTTAAAGCTTCGGTGGACTTTGGGTGAACTCCTCCTGCCAAATGAGGAACGTAAAATATTCTTTGGCTTCCTAATTCTATGTGGATGCCAGACAGTGCAAGCAAGGATTTTTTTTTTTTTTTTTTTTTTTTTAACAACAGCACCAGCAGTTAAAACGCATCTAATCCAGGCTGCACTTTGAAAAGGTTTTACAGACAAAACGGATTTGATGCGGTGACCCTGCCAGCCCGAGTTCCTGTCCTCCAAAGGGCTGCAGAATGTGAGGGAGGAAAACCGAGACTTATGGCGGAGGAATGTGAAGAGCAGACAGCTGATTCTTAGCTGAGATAGGGAGCTGTGCCTAAAACAATGAATTCAGGCTGAAAATTGGCAGAAGAGGATAGGTGGCAGACAGACAAAGCTGCTCCTGGTGTCTTGAAATGACTCTGAGTCCTTGCAAAAAACTCAGAGCGCACGAAGATCTCTGCAGATCCCTTTTCAGAGTCCTTCCCCCAATAAACCTTCACGGGGGTTTCCACATTACAGGCTTTTTCCTCCCCTTGTTGTGGCGACGTCTTCCTCCCTGTTTATCTGTCATGTGGTTTATTTCTTTCAGAATGGTTTGTTAGGTTGCTGTTTTTATGGGTCATTTCATAAAAGGTGTTGATTTTACACCTTTGCGCGGGAATCTTTCTTTTCACAGCCTGGGTATATGTCAAACAAAGGTTGAGCAGGTAACATGGGAATCTCATGAAAGGTGACAATTATTCCTTTTGCTAAAATGTTTTGCATACAGACAGTAAGTAAAACCCTAATTGCACACATGGCAAGAGTTGTCAGTGATTTACTGGGTTGTAAGAGTAATTCTAGGCAAGCGTGTTTCTGTTGAGCCAAAAAGTTAAAGAAATTACTATATTCTCACTAGCAGCCAGCCTTATTGGCCATTGTGATTATAGAAGAAATCTTTTAAAACAAAAACAAATGACTGCATAGGACTTTATTCTTTTGAATTATTTTTCCTTAAGTTTACAACAGTAGACAGGCCAGTGAATATCAGTCGTAAACCAGGCGGAAACTATTTTAACTCTCTTCTGCTTTGTTTTGCATCCTGCCAGACATCTGGATATTGTCTGCTTTATGACCTTTTTTATAAGCCAAGGCTCTATATGAATCCCAAAATACATGATTTGTGTCAAGCTTCTTGAAAAAAGAAATAATTTTCCATGAAAATGTCCAAGGTGCATTACATAGAACATTACATAAAATGCACATTACATACAGCTATACATATAGATATTCACGTGTGCCTATATTCAAAACTGCTTCCTGGAACAGTTAAAGTAAAATATTAAAATGACTGGAATGACCCCGATGATGTTTACCATCACACTGTCAGAAGATCCTGGTGAGAACCATGATTTCTATCTTTTTTTTTATAGTTCTCTGAATAAATGTTGAATATTATGCACCAGCTGTTTAACCCAGACGTCATTACAAGTGCGAAATGTAGAGATATACATGCTCCAAGATCAGAGTTCGGCAATTTTGCATTGAAGTCAAAGGTCAGAAACATAAAAATCTTTTTTTTCTTTCAACCCAGTTTTCAAATGATATAACCTCCCACAGTTTTTGCTCTATAAACACATAGGCCAAAAGCATGCACTTTGAACTAGTTTTTCCACGTCTGTGGTTGTGCTCCTTGTTAAAATGCAATTTGTTTAAAAGTTAACCAGCAAAAGTTGCTATTAAGAATATTTACCTATTTAGCTAAAAGAAACTAAATGCAGCTCTGCCAAGCCACAGTTGGATGAAGCTGGTGCAGCGTTAATGTTGATGTTCAGATGGGTTACATTGCACTGCAGTGGCAATGCAAAATCACACAAACACACCGATCCGAACTGCGCAGAAAGAGACAAAAAATGAAAACTGCGTATGATGCAGAATGATTAGTCATAGATGTTTGCGGTGTACCTGGCTCAGGTTTTGGTTAGGTTCATACTTTTATCAAGCGTGGAAGTTCAGCTTGTGGTGTGACTGCTTGCTTAGCAAACACACATATCTGCTCCAGTTTGCACAGTTTGTTTCCTTTCAGGCAGACATGAAAGGACTATTAGCAAGCCTCATTAGGCTGAATGCCAAACTGCAGAAATGAATCAAGGTCCAGGTCGGCAGTCTTCACCAGCAGTGTGATGACTGTAGAGATACAGAAGGTGACTAGTTTATGTCTGTAGAGTGGGACTGTAGAGTTGATGTAACTCGTTTTACTGACTGGAATGTATTAGCTTGTTTGTTGTTTCCAAGTGGAGTTAAATTCATAACATTCATTGTTTTTGTGAATTATCGGTTTTTTAAATGCATTATTTTTGAAATGCAACACTGACCAATTCTTCTTAAAATACAAAATGATTGGAATAAGAACCCGTTAACCTCCAGGATTAAGAATGAAAGTTGCAATGCCACATGGTGAACTGCATGCACAATATTGTAGAAACTGTTTTTTTCTTTTTTAGTGACTCAACTGACCATAAGATAAAATGTATCCGTTAGTCTGATGAGGCTTATCAGACGACACTAATTAGATACCACCTCTGCAGAAATACTTTGCTGGTATCTGAATGAGTCAACAGCACATCTGAGTGAGCCGCCGTGTGCTATTTCTCATTACAAGTCAAAATCCCAGTCTCTCTCCACCAGACGCTTTCAATGTCGCAGTATAAATGACAGTAGGCATCTTCCCTCTCTGCACGCACTTTAATTCAGACTCTTAATGAACAATCTGACACTAGTAATTCTGAGAATATCTCATGTTCATACAAGATATCTATCTATCTATCTATCTATCTATCTATCTATCTATCTATCTATCTATCTATCTATCTAGTTATAGATAGATCTATCTATCTATCTAGTTATAGATAGATCTATCTATCTATCTAGTTATAGATAGATCTATCTATCTATCTAGTTATAGATAGATCTATCTATCTATCTAGTTATAGATAGATCTATCTATCTATCTAGTTATAGATAGATCTATCTATCTATCTAGTTATAGATAGATCTATAGTTCTATAGATCTATCTAGTTATAGATAGATCTATCTATCTATCTAGTTATAGATAGATCTATCTATCTATCTAGTTATAGATAGATCTATCTATCTATCTAGTTATAGATCTATCTATCTATCTAGTTATAGATCTATCTATCTATAGATCTATCTATCTATCTAGTTATAGATCTATCTATCTATCTAGTTATAGATCTATCTATCTATAGATCTATAGATCTATCTATCTATCTAGTTATAGATCTATCTATCTATAGATCTATCTATCTATAGATCTATCTATCTATAGATCTATCTATCGATCTATCTATCTATAGATCTATCTATCTATAGATCTATCTATCGATCTATCTATCTATCGATCTATCTATCTATAGATCTATCTATCTATAGATCTATCTATCGATCTATCTAGTTATAGATCTAAAAATGTATCTGTCTCCAATACTGAAATTGTTTCATCATCAACTTGTTGCATGATGAGTTTTAATATTCAGACTCTGGGATACAAGCTTTGAAAGGTACTATAAAGTTACTCTTATTAAGATGCGCTGCAAGATAAAAGCAAGGTCACAACTTTTATGCGTTACGTTTGTGAAAGCACGGTTGCGTGACAACAATGTAACTAAATCATTTATATTGGGTAGCAGAGCTTTGAGCACTGACCGCATTTAAAGTCACGTCAAGTGGATTCACAACACCACACAGATGGAACTCATGACAAGTGTTTCTGCAGTGTGTAGAGCTGGCAACTCCTGCTGCCTTAGTCCTCCAGGAAATCCAGCCAGAGTGAAGAGGAAATGAAATATGTGTGCGTCGGTGTGTATGCGTATGCCTGGAAGTGAGTGCCAGAGGATTGATTGGAGCTGTCGATGCTGCACTCTTTGTAGCCTTTAACTAACTGTAGCATTTGTTTTAGGATTTTACTTGTCACCCACTTCTCTGACATCCATCTGTAAGTGGTGGCAATGGGCATTATGCATGTAGATCACTTCTGTAACTAATGGATGTAATTCATTAGACTAAGTCAATTAAAGCTCGTGCTTCATTACAGACATGAGGATTTTTAAGGTCTTGTTAGTGTCTGTGATGGTCCTTGAACTGGGATTATCACCATGTTGAGAGTGACTATTAAAATTAGCACAGTCATATTCCCGGTTGCTTTTAGAGCTCATTATAATAAAAAAAAAAGTAATACCTTTTTTAAAATATAAAAAAAGATGAAGAATGTATCTTATTAATTTAAACCGCTTGGGAATAGATATCAAATCTTAGCTGAGAATGGTGCATGAAATTCTTTGTGAAAGATAGTGAAAGAGAGTCTCACCTATCTGACTGGTTTCTCCTCCAGCTATTTTTTTTTTAATAATATTATGGAAAGTGTCCTGACAATTTTTAACTGTTGGAAATTTAGTTTTTTGATATATTGAACAGAGTTCATTTGTCACCTATGCCTTTTGATGAGATCTTTTTAAAAGCCAGATAAACAACATGCTCCAATCACAAATGTGTGTGTATATATATATATATATATATATATATATATATATATATATATATATATATATATATATATATATATATATATATGACTTATAACTACACATTCTTAATATTATGTGCGTCTCTTTTCATTTCAGGTTCGCCACAGAACCTTTAGACTGTCAATGGGACTTTCTGGCCGTAGTGATAAACCAAGTTGGTGGTGAGTATTTAACTTTCTTCACAAGACCCGCCCATCTGTTATCTTTCTTTGGGGTTGATCTTATCATGTGCTGGTGCACCGTCTCTCGAAAGTAGATCTATACTTTAGGCAAATCCCTCTGTTTTTAAAAAAAACTTAAAGCAGGGAAATGGTTATAAGTGTACCATTTGTTGTTACCATTTTGTCTATTCATACTATATGGGGTTAATAATATTTCTTCAATTGTAGAGTTGTCCCAATACAAGTCCGAGTACTTTAGTTAAGATCCTTGCCGATTCTAAGTACCAATACTGAGTACTTATTAAATTGGTACTTATAGATCATAAATAACTTAACACAATCATTGACCACTGAAAACGATCGACCATCAAGGGCGATGAATTTGGTTTGCGCTTCCTTCTTTTTCTTTTGGAGGGTCATCAAACAGCCTTTTGGTGTATAGCACCACTACCTGGTATAGAGTGTATCTAGCCTTTAAGCTGCAGCGTAGCCCAGCCCAGGAGGAAAACTGGAATTGGTTCAGAGTATCGGATTGCTTTTACAAGTATGAGTACTTGAAGCTGGTATCGGGCCCAACACCGATCGGGACACCGCTCTTCATTTGTTACTCATCATCTAAGGGCTAATTGTCACTATACACATAACCTACGTGGGGTCTCAAATGGGTTTTATAGATTAAAACAAATGCTATAATTACATACCCATGACACTTTAACAGGTAATTGGACAGAACTTAATCTGTAAAATGAACGTTACAACTTAATTACTTAATCACATGGCGGCAACTCAAACCGCCTTGGCATCCCAAAGTGGTCAAGAAGACTTGCTGATATTGAAATTGAGCATTGATATCATGAAGAAAGCAAAGTGACTTTGAATGTGCCGTTGTTGTTATACATAAATTTCTGGATAGCTCAGACTGAAATTTTCACTACCATCTCTGAGGTTTACAGATAATCTAAACAATCCATTGCGTGGTTGTTGTTTGGGTAAAAGGCTTGTTGATGAAACGATTAAAAAGGAAACGGCTCAAATACTTACTTGTTACAGTTAGCAAAGCGTACAATACCATCTGTAAACACAACAAATAATTCAAAAAGGCTCTACAACTAATGTTTTTTCTTACATTTAAACATATGTCTGACATCGCAAAGATACATTCACATAGTAAATGCACTCAGATGCAAACTATGTTTTCCTTCAGCAGAGAAATTACCTCACATAGGAGGACTTTAAATGTTTTCAAAATGCAGTATTTGCATTTTCCATGTTGTTGATTACCTACCTAAAATTGAGTTACTTTCTCAAAGCATTATAGATAAAAGTGAGGTTATTGCTGTGTAGCTCCACAGGGGGCTAAAAATAGTCATACAAAAAACTAATAGTAATAACTAAATACCAGTGGCAGTATATCATGTAAATCAGAAACGCAGACTAATCTGCTTTGAAGTGAAACTACTGAGTAGGCGGCTCTTATCTATGAGTTTGAAACAGCATGTTTTGTTCCAGTAAATTCTTTGGTTCCCTCTCCGTCCGTATTTCTCTCGCTTCATTTTCTTCTTCTTCTTCTTTCTCTCTCACCTCCTCCTCCAGCCAGCAATGCTGTTCACCTCCCACACACATACACACACACACATACACACACAGATACAAAAACTGCTATCTTCACACATGTATAAGGGGGATAAAGGAGGGAAAAATGAAAACTTCTAAGAAGGGTTGAAGAAAAACACTAGGGAGGGGACGATCATGATAATGGAAATGGGAGAATGGCTTATAATTAGACAAAGACGAATCCAAAAGACAGTTGGAACAAATTGGGTATTAAAGAGGGGCGGCTGGATACTAAAGACTTTATTTTTCCTCAACACTAAGGTAACTTTGGCCCCTAAAAGCAAACATACAAATTAATGCTGCATTTTTTTTTTTTACCTTAAATGCAACTGAGATATTATAATCTTTTGTTAAATGCAAATAAATGAACAATTTCTAGTTTTATTGAAACTAAACAATATAAACACAAAAATAATTTTTGGTAAGATGGATTTGTTTGCTACAAATCAAAACATAAAATTTTGGTATGCACATTCTATAGTCAGCGCTCATATTCCAACTGAACACCGGTTTAATGGGTATAGAATTACCTTTGAGTGCTCCGTTAGCGCACAGAAATGTATTGCAGCACAGTTATTAGAAGCAAGCAAAGACCAGAGTCGGCATCTCATCGAGAAACTAAATAGTCAAGAGGAGAGGGGGCGAGCATATGATGAGCCACTGTAGGGTAAACAGAGCGATGAACATGTGCTCATCAGTACCCAGTGTCTGTGTCCACATCTGTTCGTGCAATGAAGGTGTGCGGCTTAGTAAGCAAATTACTCGGGTTGTGACAGTGTTCTGTGCACTGTTGGTACACGAAGGTCCTATTTTACGTGCTCGTATATCGAATACGCTGTTTTTATCTTCTGAGTATGGGAACTATTGTTTAAAACAATGCAGGCTTCCGTCCACAGTTCATTGAACCTCGCCTTAATGGAAAGCTATTCCCTTTGAGCAGAGCAATTACTTAGAAAGTTTTTATCTTTTTCAGGCCAGCATCCCAAGTCAAAGATGCAAACAAAAGCAAGCCTTGAATTATTATATGAATAACAGTGTCGTACAAGCTTTATTTATTTATTATTGTGCCTTTTAATAATTAGCTGCAGCACATTGTCCTGTTTCTAACTTAGTATCTAAGCTGACTAAATCTATGGAAGAAATATAGTCTCATTATAATCTGACTACAACAGAAACACTGAAAGTTTATCATGTGAAATTATGCACGTGGTTTTTTACTTAAATTCTCCTGCAAAAATTCACCTGCTGAAATTCGCACGCAAAATGTTACCTGCAAAAATTTGCTTGAAAAAAATCAGCTGCCAAAACTTGTATTAAACAAAATGCCACTGTTAAAATTTGTCTGCAAATTTGTTGACCTCCTGGAAGGTCAAGCCAAAGCAATTAGCACTAGATCGAGTTGAGTGGCTTTTAGTCCATTAAATTATGCTTATTTGAACCTGTGACACATCAGTGCTTTAGGTGCATTTGAGGCACCAATCTCTTAACAGTTAGCCACTAACCAGCTAACTGTTAATAGACCCACCTTTACCCAACTCACTGGTGTCACGTGATCAAATGAGCTCAGCTGATTGGCTAAAAGCCGCTATCTATTACTGATTGCTTTGGCTTGGGTCACCAGAAGGCCAACACACTTGGAGGTGAATTCTTGCATGGCAAGTTTTTGTGGGTGAATTTTTGCTGCCCAGTTTCTGATAATGACATTTTGTGAAGTGAAACCTTTGGAGGTAAAATTTTTGGTGACAAATTGAAAGCAAAAAAAAAAAAATCACATAATTTCCCAATATTAAACCATAAGACCATATTTCTTCAGTCAACATCAGCTGTGCAATGATATAGCAAAGAGAATAAATTTTTTTTATCACACGGGATGGCAATGTGGATACATTTTATTTATCTGACAGATTTATAGTAAGAGTTATCTGCTTGGTTTTCAGTATTTTAATAAGTTACATCAACTGAATTAACTATATAGCACATCAATGTAGCTTGGAAAAACTACAGAGGTACACAACATTCCAAGAACAATGCGACTCAGGTGTTCAGGTGCAAAAAATGTTGTCCTCATGTGAAGTAAAATCACTTCACATCCTCTTATGATGCTGTACCCTGATGATAATACTGAGAACATGTCATTTGAGATGGCGTTGTGGTGCGATGCCCAGGAAATCAGAAGGGAAAAAACTGTCTGGCGACTACAAAGGACATAGTACTTAAAATTGTTTTAACAGAGTAACGAGGTTTTCAAAATTTTATGCAATTTAGCGTTGTTTGAATTGTAATAGACATGAAAATCACAGGACAGTCTTAATCTAATGTGAAGGGGCCTTCGATCCTTTTCCTCCACTGACTTTGTTCACAGCTTCTACCTTGTTGGTCATTACAGATCCTTCTTGTCAGGTCGCGTTGGATTTGTAAAAACTGCAAATTTGTCCTCCTCAGGACGAATGTCTAATACACTCAAACTCATTAACCTAATTAGGAACAGCGTGTTATATCCAGGTTGGATACCTCTTCCCAGCTGCTGGAGTTGTTCACTCAAAAAGGTGTCAGAAACCTTCTCCAGACATGTTGGTCTGTATTGAAATAACATGATCCTGAAGTGAGATTTGGTGACTGCTAGCGTCTTTGGACTACAGTGAATGCATTGTCATGTTCAAGGAATCGCTGTAAGATGATCTGAGCTTTGTTCCATTGAGGGTCATTTAGGGCTTGGCGTTATGGACCAAAAATTAGATCTCCATATCTTTTAGGCTGAATGCCGATATACAATATTTATCTCTGTTTGTCTGAAGCAAAGCTTTAGCCCAAACGTCCCACAGGCAATTTTTTTTAACAAACAGCTGTAGATAAATACGAGTAACTGCTGAAAAAATACATAAAACTATAATTCTAGCACAACATAGACCATCCCTGTATAAACGATATGGTCCCATCTTATTTCTCTCTTTAAAAAAATCTCGATATTTTTAAAATCTTGATGCATTGCCCAACCTCAGCGTCATTGTTGCGGAAGTAGCCATCAGAAGGTGATGGTCGTGAAGCGATGGTTGCGTTCAGCGGGAATACAATGATCAGTTGATTCTACGGTGCACAAGGTTAACCAAGAAAATACCTGCTACATCAGAGCGCAACCACTACTAGTCTGAACCATTGAAAAAAGGAAGGATGGATGCAGGATTTAATCACTACATTCTGACCGTATCTAAATATTGCAGCTGAAGCTGAGACTTATGCAACCTGGCAAGGTATTTGCTGTTGTCATTGACTACAAGGTTCAATATGTTGTCAATTTAAAGAGCTATTGTTGCTGTCTGCCCATCCTATTACCACTGGGATTTTCATACGCACATCTGTAGCTCACTGGATATTTTCTCTCTTTTTGGATTATTCTCTAACAAACAGAGTGATTGAGGTTGTGCGTGACAATTCAATTTTATCAGCAGTATCTAAAATACTCATCCTGTCCTCCGTCAATAACCACGCAAGGTTTAAAGTTAAATAAATCCTTTCTCTTTCCCATTGTGTTGCTTAGTTCCAGTATCGGATCACACCTAGATGCAGCTGTGTGGTTGTGCCATTGATGTCAACAGGGAATTGAATAAGTGTAACTAATCAAGAATCTTTACAGGGTCATCAACAGGATTATCTTTCAGGGTAATGGTGGACGTAATGGTTATATATGATATGTCATTCTGCTGCTTCTCTGGATGCTATCCCGCTGCGGAGCGTTGCGTAGTGCAGCTTGAAGGGGGTCGTTCGTCTGGCTAATAACAGCTAGCGCTAGCTTTAATGTTCGAGAGGTATATAAGCTGTGCTGATGCACGTTCAAGAGCTTTATTGACTTTTCTATGTTGCTCTCAAACATCCGTGCTGTAGTGTTCCGTGTCATATTGACCTCTACGTTTATTAAAAATGAGCCTAACGGTTTAATTTCGGCGTAACTTTGACAACTTTCAGCATAATTGTGCATTGTGCTGAAATGTGCTGGGGAGAACCCTGCTTTGTCATTACGCAGCCATAATGATGCTTTGGTGAGATGTTGGTTCAGAATGCATGCAAAACAAACAGACCGAAATGGGCTAGCCTTCAAAGCCGTAACAAAAGCTAAACATGCGGGATGCTCCGATCAGATTTTATGCTGCCGATCTCGATCACCGATACTGATCACATGGCTCTCGTTGCATGGGCACGATAACCAAGAAAAGCGGTTTGACATATGTTTTACCAGTGTTGGCTACAAGCCCAGGCAATTACAAATATGTATAAAATGCCCTTCAAGGTTTTCATATAAATAGAAGAAACCTTGACCAATATTTGGCCAGTTAACAATCAAACTTGTCCCACTTTGTTTTCTTCCAGGTATAGAACTGATAAGGGACTGTTAAGGACTATCCATCCATCCATCCATCCATCCATTTTCTAACAGGTCTATCCCTTGTGGGGTCGCGAGGAGTGCTTGTGCCTGTCTCCAGCTGTCAATGGGCGAGAGGCTGTTAAGGACTAAAGGCTGTATATTTTATTTCCCTGTTTAAACAAGTGGTTAAATGGTTGGTAAACGAGTAGAACATTGCTGACTTGATAGAGTGACTGCTAACTTACTTTTGCGCATCTATCTCTTCGCCACTTTTGGTCGCAGCATCTCATATCCTCCCACATACTCTCACATTGAGTGAGGAATCAATCCTTCTCACTTCCATTATCTCTCTCCCTCTCTCTGCATCTCTGTCACTCTCTCTGCTGCTTAATTCTGGCCATTCTGTACCAATCGACTAGCTGTGTTGTGGGCACAGTGGAGTCCCACAGCAATCATACCACGTCCTCATTAGGTTCGGTCTAGTGGTTTGCTTTATCCAGCTTCATCCCTTTCTTTCTGTAATTGGGCAAAAACCTTTTGCCTACCTGTCAGCGGCAGTCCCAGTGCAAATGATGCAATTTATTCAACTGTGTATAGAAGTTGACAATGGCCCCAGTGTAACCTCGGGTCAGTGCTGTCCGGCAGTTTTCCAGCAAATTAGTGTCATTGTGAATCAGATCTTACTCAGGACTGTCGCCACCTTTGGCAGCCTATGGCTAATGACTGCGGTCACCAGAGAGGTGATACTTTTGAATAAAATGAAATGTTTGCTGTAGAGTAGATTTCTTTTTCAAACCTTTTGACAATACCTGCTGATTTGTATGCTTAGTAATGCTATTTTTCAGTGAGAAATTAGATGCAAAATCAATATACAAGGTTCCTTGTGTGGTGTACGCCCTAAATATTTTTTAACACTTTGCATGATTAGGTGGAATACAGGCAGGCCTTTACATGATTAGCATATTACATCCCCCTTTGTAGTAACACCCCCCCCCCCCCACACACACACACACACACACACACACTCTCTCTCTCTCAACACATGGAACCAAATGTTTTCTGCTCTTCAGTTTCCATTAGTACATAACATCTTTATTGCAAAGGCCACAAATTGAAGATGATAACTTTTATGGATCTTATAACAAAAGCCAGAAGCTGTATGTAGAGAAATTGGCATAAAAAAAAAAAAAAACTAAAGTTGAAAGCTAAGATAAACACTGACTCAATGCACACATGTTTACTTTAGTGTAAATAAGGATGTGTTAGGAAAACGGAAGATGAGTGCGAAGATACCTCAACACTTCAGCCGATTATTTTATTGATGTTGAGAATCCACACTCATCCGGGCTTAATAGTCTGACTAGCTCACTGGTGCCCTGTCCGACTTGTGACTTCCTCAGGGGAAGCAGGAAGTGGCTTAGATGTGTTTCCTGTTGGAATGTGAGACAACTTCCTTGGCAAAAACACATGCTGGCACACTGCACTGTATATTTGTTTCACTTTATGGCTTGTCCTAGGTAGCTGTTTTTTTTTCCTACGCTGACATTAGAACATAAATACATTTCAATATTTGCTTCATTTTTTTTTAAGAAATGTCAACAAACATACACACCTTTTACTGTTTATTATTTTTGGGATAAGAGTGTAGAACTCATGTTTCTTTTATTGGGATTTCATATGATGGGCCAAAGGACGTAGGGTATAATTGGTTTGGTTAGAAATCAAAATACCAAGTATTGAATATCTCACAGAGCTCTGTTCAATCTGTTCTTTGAAAATTGAGAGTGTATGGCACAATTGCAAAACATGGCACAGATGCATAAACTGGCTCAGACATGGAAGGAGAGCTTTAATCAGAGAAGCATCCAAGAGGCCTGTGGTTAGCTCTGAAGGAGCTGCTAAGATCCACAGCTAAAGGTGGGAAACTCTATCAGCAGGGTAGCTATTAGCCATGTACTTTAGAAATCTTGTTATAGAGGAATGATGTGAAGAAAACAATAGTTGTGAATTGCTCAATCAATTCCTAACACTGTTGATTAAATGATGTTGCTGCTGGAAAAGGGGGTAAGTTTAATAATATGTTTATACTTCTACCCACTCCTTTCAACGTGTATTGTTATACTTAACCATTGTTCTTCTTTTTTTCTTTATCTTTTATATATATTCTTATCGTTTTTTTTCTTGTCTTTATGAATTTGTTTTCTTGCTGTGGGAATGCTTTTCTTCAGCGGAGACTGGGAAGTTGGTCAGAGTTTATGGTAAAACAGTTGGAGCTAATTACAGGACAGTCCTGTAAGAAAACGTAATTTAAATGACATGTCTTGGTCAAAAATAACACAAAGGTTTTTTATGGTTATGTCTGATAATTTCACTAATCAGCAGTGTGTGTATATATATATATATATATATATATATATATATATATATATATATATATATATATATAGCGTTTGAAGATTTATTATTAACATGAACAAACTGGAATCTTTCAGGCAGATAAGATTTAAACCAGCCTAATGCTTTTCCCTTAATCCCTACACTACGTTCAAGTCTTTCTAGGAGAATATTGTGATCAACTGTATGAAATACAGCACTGAGATCTAACAGGACAAGTACAGACACAAGTCCATTATCTGAGGCCATGAGCATATCATTAGTGACCTTCACCAGAGCTGTGTCGGTGCTATGATGAGCTCTGAAGCCTGACTGAAACTCTTTAAATTAGTCATTACTTTGAACATTTTCACATACTTGATTAGCAAAATTCAAATATAAAATTCTAGGGGTTGTTACTTAATGATTTTAGTTCAAAGCACATGCATGTTGGAATGGCCCAGTCACACTTAAGATGTAAATCCATTTGAAACTCGGACATATAAAATGATGACCACAGACACTCTGTCCAGTCTGGCTGAACCTGGGCCATTTTGTTGAGAAGAGTTGTCAAAAATCTCTCTCTCCAGATTATTACAGCTGGTAGTGATGTACCCCAAATGGCTGGAGCTATAATTACAGCATAAGGTGCTTCTACATCGTATTAACTCTGGCGGGCTGATCACAAATGCACATCAATTACTTTTTAATTATTATTTGTTAAAAAGCTTTGAAAACCATTTGTCATTTGTCTTCCTCTTCAATAATACACTGCTTTCTTTCGGACTGTTAAATAAGGTCTCGACATCTGTTGAAATTTGTGGCTGTAACATGAGAAAATGTGTCAGGTTATAAGGCTATAAATATGTTTGGAAAGCACTTCATGTTCAGCTTTGTGTAGCACAGATACCCGATGCATTGACTCCTTTTAATCACTAAAAGATCAATTTATTTAGTTTATTAGTTAAATACCTGTCTTTAAATAAATGTATAATTGTTGAATTAGTTGTCAGGTGCTACTTTTTAGACCTGTGCTTAGTTCAATTAAGGCCACTTCTGGCTGCAAGACGCCAATATCCATAGGCTTAACTTGAGCCTGCAAAGTTTGTGAAGTTTTGATTTTATGTTTCACCTGCTGCACGTCGCAGCTTCTCCTCCTTGCACAAAAGGCGGATCTGCTCTCGCTCCTTCTCCCACCGCTCCTACTGCAGCCCTGTTCCAGCTCACTGTTGCCCACGCAGTGCTGCGCCATTTTGGAAATCTGCAGCCCTCTTATAATGGCTATAATCAATGGCTTTCTCTCCGCAGTTTAAGCAGTTCCCCTTGCTTTGAGGATATGGATTAAAAGCATCCTAAATTGGCCATTAGAAATAAATCAGTAAAGCTTTATTTCAACATTATCAGCATAACAGAGCTTTGCA
Organism: Fundulus heteroclitus; assembly: GCF_011125445.2. Lineage (NCBI taxonomy): Eukaryota > Metazoa > Chordata > Actinopteri > Cyprinodontiformes > Fundulidae > Fundulus > Fundulus heteroclitus. The sequence goes on from NC_046375.1 coordinate 5,303,204, forward strand.
TGACAGATATAAATGAACTTAGACAGTGTTTTCTCCCGGAAAACAAGTTATTATTGTCTAGTTATGGGATTGTATCGTGCTGTACTTATTTCTGGGGCGTTACACATCAGATTTAGGGATTTTTCTGAAATGTTAAGGCTATATATGTTAACATGTATTTATTTGTACTGGTAGATTGTCCTATAAGGTCAATCATTCTTGTCATTCACCACAATGCAGCATAGTTTTAGTCTTATTGTTTAGCTCTAACATTTTTAGTTTAGATTATTCCTAAATTTTTCCAGAATATTTTCTCTTCTATGTTAAGCTCATCTTACTTTCTCATCCTTTTTTCTGTATTTCTTTTACGTACATTCTGCTCCCTGCTTTCTCTCCCTGTGCAGAGCATCAGCCCCCAGCCACCATGTTAATTACACCAGCGTTCTTTCTCTCTGTTATTCACCACTCTGCTATTTCTGTCACTGTGACTGCTGTGCCGGCTTTTGCTACATCGCCAGCTATTTGCTAAGGTCCACAGCGGTTGTTGAAACGAGGAGGGGGGGGGGGCGTGCACTTCTGTCCAATTCATAACAAATGGATGTTTAGCGTCATCTGATTGGCACAGATTAGCGGGTTCTTAGTGGTGGTGCGAAGGCAGCTTTTTGAAGATGATCAGGTGGTTTCAGTGCTGCTGTCTGAGTACAACGCTCGATGCCATTTGTCTGTTTGACTATTTTAATGACGCTTGCTTTGTTGTGAATGGAATGGGTGGAAAGAAGCAGCAAAGTACATACATACAGGACTGTCTCAGAAAATTAGAATATTGTGATAAAGTTCTTTATTTTCTGTAATGCAATTAAAAAACATGAAATGTCATACATTCTGGATTCATTACAAATCAACTGAAATATCGCAAGCCTTTTATTGTTTTAATATCGCTGATTATGGCTTACAGCTTAAGAAACCCAAATATCCTATCTCAAAATATTAGAATATTGTGAAAAAGTATACTGGTAGGCTATTCAACTAATCACTTGAATCGTCTAATTAACTCGAAACACTGCAGGGTTTCCTGAGCCTTGAAAAACACTCAGCTTGGTTCAGTAGACTAAATCACAAGTATGGTAGTGGTTAAGAGACGACATCAGATTCTCACAGTAACTGGTGTACTGACCATGGCATTACTGTCCTTGATTGGCCTGCCAATTCCCCTGACCTGAACCCCATAGAGAATTTGTGGGGTATTGTGAAGAAGAAGCTGAAAGACACCAGAGCCAACAATGCAAATGAGCTAAAGGCCGCTACTGAAGCATCCTGGGTATCCATAACACCTCAGCAATGCCACAGGCTGATTGCCTCCATGCCATGCCGCATTGATGCAGTAATCTGTGCAAAAGGATTCCCAACCAAGTACTGAGTGCATTAATGGACATTACTAATACTAATACTAATACTAATCAACTAAAACCGAGTTTTAGTTGATTAGTATTTAAATTTTTAACAGTATCAGACAAGCCTTCAAACGGGCTTAGAAGGTTTACAATTAATATATTACCTTTAAGAAACAACAGTTCTTGGTTGTAGTGTGGGGGTTTCACCACATTTATCGTTGTAAGACAATTTTTGGTTTTGTTTATGGTTTCTAAAAGGCCAGGAAGAATAAACTAATCTGGACTGTAGCGAAGACGGTTAGCAAGGTATTCACTCTAATGAAACATTTTGCAAAGTTCAAATTCTGTGTAATATTCATGGTGACTTGGGAAGATAGTTTGAGCACCAGGTTTTAGGCAGTGTTGTACGGGTGTAACAACAAATTTAGCTGGGGGGGGGGAGTAGATGATGCACTGGGACAGGATGAGATTTTAACATTTTCAAGAAGCCTTAGAACCCCATCACTTCACAGATTAAAGAAAACTGTGTTTTCTGTAATCTGATCCTGAGTAATCCTGAGTTAATGCATTCATTCTCTAACTACAGCAGTTTTCTATCAGGTCCTAATCTGATGAGATCCTATTGCCTAAGATAAAATGTAAATTGACATTTTTTGTTATTGACAAAAACACTAAAGATTTCACAGATCATAAACTGTGTTTTGAGTTCTGGTTTGATCATGCTAAGTATTTTAGATTTTCAAATGAAGAGAAAATACACTTAAAATACTTTAACAAAACCCTTTACTGAAGCTGTACATTTTATGCAAACTTCAGTGCTGTGCTAGTACAAATAAATAAACCAATAAAATAATTTGTTGTTGTCTTTTGTGGATGTTTTCCATTTTATCTTTATAGCAGGTAATAGTCAGATACTAATGTATAATATAATTAAAGTTACTAATTATAAGACAACAGTCAGGTGTACACTTGATTTTTGAAATGGCATACATCATTTCAAAAGTCTGAAACTAATTGTTTCAAGGACTTTGTTTATTTGTCATATTTTATGTAAGGTTTCACTTGAAGCCTCAGTATAAATGTTAAACTTTGCATTTAGTTTAACAAAAGTTTAACACTAAACTTTTATTAATTATTCCTCTCGCATCGGTCGAATGAAGTTGAAGCCATTTTTGATTTTCAAGAAATATTTTTATTTTTATTTTTAGCTGTAGAGCTAAATATTTTCAGTATCACTCTTCTTGAATCCCTCGGGAATGGCTCCTAACAGTAGTAATAAAGAGAGATGTTGTAATCTAAAACCCCAAATAATTTTGTGGTTTTCAAAACATCCCTCTAATAACTTTTCATCTTCATACATAACTGGAAGAATGTAAGCGTGGTTTGCCTCTGTGTCTCTGCAACCCCTCCAGCCTGTAGATGCAATAGAACTTCTGGAAGACTATTGTTAAAAAAAAAAAGAAAAGTATTTTGAGGAGTAGGTTAAAGCAGTGGATTCATACATATGGTCCCTTTTTTGTTTATTAATTTTCCCATCTTTATTTTACATAATCTGTTCAGATTCCTTTGCCCTGTAACAAGACCTGATATAGTTTAGACATAGTGGATGTACCTGGCTTGGAGTTAGCTTGAGAGGCTAGATCAATCACCTCATTGGGTTCTGAGATGCATCTTTTCACTATGTTTGAAAAAAAAAAAGGCATTGTTGAAGTTTTAAATATCTAAAAACATTTTTTCTAAATCATATTTTTTGTTGTTGTGTTTGGATGCTTGGTAAAGTATTCTTATCCTGCACTATGCAATTATTCCTTTTTGTGACCAGTTTTTAAAACTTTTGTTAATTTGGTTTGGTTATAAACTGAAAGGCATGCAGAATCTGTAGGCAGGACACTTCAAATATCTTCATTTGTGAAATTGTAATGATTAAATTTAATTTATCCAGCTTTAGTTTTAGCAAAGAAAAATTGTTTTTGAAAGAATACGAATAATTGAGTCTAGGGTTGACCAGTATATGGAGTTTAGGTTTTCAAGCACAAATGTGAAGCTTCAAAGTTAGATATTACTTTAGCTTCATCATCCAGTAATACCTTGAGACAATACTTCTAAAACATTTTTATTCAATGTCAGTTTATTACTCAGTTGGCTTCTTGAATGCTAATTCAGCAAGATGAAATCATGCTGACTGCAGCTTAATAGTAAAAAAAAGAAAGGCTTCCTGTACATATGACTTATAATGAGGTTATAATATTGCAAGATTTCATGTCATGCAGTCCCGTTACTCTTTGTGGGCACATAGAGGGAAAAGACTTATTAATAAATTGTTTTAGCTCTGACTTAACCGTCTTTCTGCCATCTTAAAATAAACATTAAATGCACCACTTAGAGTCTTTTGTTCTGATAAAATCAATATGTCTCTTGGGTCTAATTCAAATTACATTATTATTACATAAGGACGTTCTACCGCTTTAAGGCTCTGTGAACTTCCCCTCTCTCCTAGGGGTTGTTTTTGAATACAAGGACATAAATGTGTTTTTCTTTTGCATCTAAATAGGGCTTTTACCTGAATAAAAAAAAAAAAAAAAACCTTTAACAAGTTAGCACCAGAACTGTTTCACCTTTGGAGATCAAATAATTTCTTTATTTCCATGCTATTTAATAATGTATTTTAATTTATTTTATAAATTGTTCAGAAAAATAGCAGCACAGTTGCCAATTATTGCACACATCCTTATTTAACCACACGCTAAGCGGAGTGTGCTGCAAAGTGCACGAATGGGGGGGGGGGATCTGAAATCCCTCATTAGCTTAGAATATATCTGACAGTAAAACAGCAGACCTAGACAAACTGGGACAGACTAAGATTGTAGATGCTTCGCTGGGGATGTGCGCTGTGACTAAAACCTCCTGCACATGGAGCACCAATAAATACAGGCTCACACATTATGTTGGAGGAGGCATTCTGTTGCCCACAATGAGACCAGTGACTCAGTTTACTAATTGCCATGTAGCCGAACCATACTGTTAATGCTCTGGGTGGAAAATAAGTATAAAAAAACGCCTAATGCACCCAGAAATTATGCTGAATAGCGTATGAATGTTGTAGTTTTACAGCTACATGATGTAAAATCCTATGCAAACTGCAACACCTCTCTCTTTTACCTAGTTTGGAAGAGAACTAGAGATCTTAATCAACTTTCGTGATTAAAACAAAGTTGACTATCTTTTCTTTTAACATTTATTATTGTTTGAGCTATAGGAGCCTTTTTGGGTTTATCTGTAGCAAGAGGTTGCCTCAAATCTGCATAACTAAATGATTAGAAAGCAGCAGTAGTGAGGTAACAAAGTTACATCACTGGTTTCCGCTCATAAAAAATACAAGCCTAAGGGGGGAATTCAATGTACCTATCCTCTAACCATGCTTCCCCCCCCCCCCCCTAAAAGTTCTATGCTTACATAAATAATTGATCAGCTTGTCACAGGGGCAATTGGCTGCATAGATCTGATTTATCATTGCTCATGCAGCCTAGATTCTTCTGTCTGAACGGTTTGATGCTTGGAGCACAGATGCTAGGGTTTTAACTTGGATATTGATTAACAGTAAAATAAACTGTGGGAACCTCATAAACACGGACTAACATAGTTGTGTTGTGGGGATTCAAATCATTTTGTTTTTGTTTAATGTAGTTCTAAAGCTCCTGGTTACATTTTATTTTACTTCGCCTTGTTAAACTAAACTGCAGATAGACAAAAAGAAGGCATCCCATCTATCCTTTTATCCCAGCAACCTTTAGATTGCTAGATACTTACACTTCCCTCTAATCTCAGTTACCCCATAATGACTTCCAATAAATAAACATCATTTGTTGCCATTAATGTCTTTCTGCTTTAGGTTCAAAGCAAACATGGAGTCCAGATAATGAATCTGTTAATGAATATTGAGTTACAACAACATTTTTCTCTCAACATTGTTTTATTGTCTGGCTAGCGTCTGCTGTTTTGGCAATGAAACAATTTTCAAGCTACTTGATTTTGGTCACCGTAGCACTTTTTTTTAAAATTTGAAAACTATTTTTTATGCTGCATTAAACAAGAAGTTGCCCTAAATATATTACAGCCATAGAGAGCCGCCTGAAGGAAAGGCACAAAAATATTTAATGTTTCTTTGATGCCTCTATAAAAGTAATGTCTGTGTGCCGACAGTTGTGAAATGCAAGGCGCAGATCTTGATGGATCATAGGCAACAATAAAAACAGTTCAATTGTAAATGGAGTTTTGAAAAATGACTCAAATGGAAATGTGATGTTGCATGTTTATGAGTCAGAGCTTCACAAACAGCTGTTGTCTAATGGGAGGTAGACGCTGCGGCAGAAATGGAGGTGTGATGCAAAGCGGACATATGGACTGATGGCTCTGGTGCAAAGCAGATCCTGCCCCTAATCACTACAAGCTGCTGTTTAAAGTATGCAAACGACAGCAGACTGCAGTAATAAATATATTAGAAGTTGTATAAATCCCTTTAGTTGTTTGGATTTATTACTGTTAAATAACGAAGACTCTATGGACCTGAATACAAGGGTGTGTCTCTCATAACTCATAACTCATACGCTCTATATCTCCTGCCACTACTTCCATAGATTCTTTGTATTAGCTGCACATCAGGAAATAATATAGAAAACACTATCACTAATTTCACACTTGAGAGAAAAAGAAAGCAGCAGACAGAGCAGTGAAAAGATCCTCCTCACTTCTCACCGAGACACATCGTGGACCCCACTCGACTGGCGATGTCTGCAGAGGGAAGAAAAAAACATCAAACCACGTCTGTCTTTCCACGCAATTACAGTTTCACTTTGAAAGTCTTTGAGCCGCAACCATAAATCGGACCGCCTGCCAGTTTTCAAAGAGAAATGACGTTTAATTGAAGAAAATATCTTTGTATTTTTTTAATGTTTTGTTTCTACTCATTCCCTTCCCCTGTGTCTTCGCTGGCCATTTGCTCCGTTACACGCTAGGAGGATGTTGCACTAACTGTCTGCATCCTGTAGCTCCTCTAAGATGATTTCTGGTGTCTTTCTCTTGAGTATTGTCTTTACTCACCCGGATGCTCCTGATTAGAGGTTGACCGATACATCGGCCGGCTGATATTTTGGGCCGATATTTCCGTTTTTTTTTGTTTTTTTTTCTTGTATCGGTATAGCATGCGTCTGTTCACCTATCCACTATAAACATTTTTTTTTTAAAAACACGCCTGATGCCCAGCTGGTGAGCTGCTAACACTGTGTGTGTGTGTGTGTGTTCATTCCCATGGAGAATCATGTATGCACATGAAAACAATAACCAATCCCTATGCATACAGCATCTAACTTTACATAAAATGATGTCCATACACGGCAATGGTGGTCACTGTTTTTCTCCTTCTTCTCCCCACTGAACTAAAGAAGCTCTTTTATAGTAATATATAGTAATATCATCTTTATTGTCATTAAAACATACATTAAAACATGCATTACAATGAAATTTGTTCTCTGCTTTTAACCGATCACCTTTGGGTAGCAGTGGGCTGCCATATGTGGCGCCCGGGGAGCAATCTGAGGTTAAGGGTCTTGCTCAGGGACCCAGAGTGCAGGGGATCGAACCGGGTACTTGCATCCTTCTCTGTGTGCAGGCGCGCTGCTCTAACCACTAGGCCAACACTCCCCGTACACCAAGATGCAGCTCGGTAGGCAATTTGGGGTTAAGTGCCTTGCCCAGGGGCACATCGACATGTGGAATCGAACCCACAACCTTCTGATTGCCAGACGACTACTCAACCCATCAAGCCACAATCGCCCACAGTGCTCACTGTGGCACTTAAAGCAAAGCGTACTAAGAGTCGTGACACAGGTTGTTGTTTTTTTCTGTGTACCTTTCAAACTGAGGTCTGAAGCTGATCATTAATATTAGCTGGTTATCAGTTCCTCAATTTATTGTGTAAATTGAGGAATAAAAAGCAATATCGGCTTCATGAAACGGCGCCAAAAAATCGGCACCAAATGTCTGGTATCGGCTAGAGCTAGACTGATAAAATAATCTGTATCGGCATCATCTTAAAAAAAAAAAAACAACGTATCGGTCGATCTGTACTCCAGACTGCCAAACTAGGCCGAACATCTCCTTTTCCAGAGTTGCTAACAATATTTTTGCCCTCACTCTAGATTTTGTTTCACTAAAACCTAGAGTGAGGAAAAAAAATAAACACAAGGCCTGATATGCTGCTGTTTGAAAGTTTGAGAATGACTCAAGTGTTTGATGCTTCCTCCTGGACACTGACTCAGACTTTAAACCAGCTGAAACCTGAGAACCACACTAATGCGCAGTCTGGGAAAGATGACTAGGTGAGAAAAAGTAATGAGATGCAACATTTGTCATTAAACGGGTCCCTAGTGTTATTGTTGTGTGAGACGAAGGAAAAGACAATTCAAGGTATTCACTAATAATCTGAGTCATACTGTAGGTTGTCCTTGTTGTCTTTCCCTCTGCGTATAGTGGCTTATAGTGGCGTTAATACCCACTTGTGAAAATCTCGCATACACAGTCACACCTCTGTAGCCAGGTCTTTGTGTATCCTCTAAGAGTAGTAGTTACGTGCAGGGTCAGGGAATAGCTTTTGTCATGAACTTGTGAAAGCCTTTGTGATGTAACGTAACATGTTTTGTCAGCATCGATGCAAACATGATGTGACTTGACTTGACTCGACTCACCGGTCCGTGCTGTAATGTCTGAGCGGAGAAACGGGTGTATAATTGTTTAGGTCTAGCAACAAAAACAAGCACCATCAGATTACTGTTTCAGACTGATCTTTTCTCTTAATTCAGAGGCCTCTAGTCCTGTCATTTTGTGCTTTGTTCTGTGATTAGAAGGTGGCGATCATTGTTAAGCACGGGTTGGAGAGAACCATCCATTTTCAACACAATGCCAACTGATTAAGCCACAGAACCTCTGTCAGCCAGTCAACTCATCTGCTTTTTAATTTTCAGGTATGCGTGACTCAGCGTTTACTGAAGCAGAGTCCCACAGTGGTTGACACCGGCACACCTGTTCTGCTCCACAACAACTCTTAGATCTATCTTAAAAATATGAACATTTTGACATGCTTGTCTCAACTCGGCCCCTTTTACGTTGTTACCCTTAAAATCCAGTGGAATTTTCAGAAGTCACTCAGTAAATACTCGTTAATACCTACCTGCTATTGATTGTTTTATCAGCATAAATCCAGTTTTTGCCAGGTGGAAGACATTTAGTGAACAGACAACACGATGAAGGACAAGAATCACATCAGATGGGTCTGCGATAAAGTTGTGGAGAAGTTTAAAGTAGTAGTAAACAATGCAACTGCAAACCTACCATGGAAGAGCAGCAGGGATTCACAGTTTAGATCATCTTTTCATAGAAGAGTTAGTAGTGGATGCTAGGGCTGGACAATGATTCAATATCGATTGCTATACGTATATCGATTATAAAACAAAAAAGGGTCAATAAAAATTCAATATAATATACCTATAATGTACAATATATATATTATAGGTTATATAATGTAAGTTAACATTACTTCCTCCCAAGCAATCACAAACGCAGACCCAGGCCGACTCCAAGCTCCGCCCCCTTGAAAGAGTTCAGAGAGCACACCTTCTTTTTTTATTTTTAAAAACTTGTGGTTTTGGTGAAAAGTTGGTTAAATAAAGGGTTCAGTTTGATTTCAGTGTTTGTGTGTTCTGTATCTAAAAATAGTCCGTTAAGCAACAGCATAAGCCAGAGCTGCACTTTAAATAAATGTTTTGAATTTGTTGATAATTATCGATATCGATCAATATGTTTTCTATTTTATCAATGTGTTTTTTTTTCTATATCATCCAGCCCTAGTGGATGCATTCTGTTGTGACGCCATCCAGGGGGGCAGATCATCTGCCATTACCATATAACATAGAAAGTTTTGCAGGATCAATGGCTACGTTTACATGGACAAACGTAATCAGAATAAAGGGCCGATCAGAATAAAAATGTGTCATGTAAACTTGCCAATCGGTATATGATGATTGGATTAAGCTCAATCTGATGAAAGAGTAATCCGAATGAGAGGGGTGGTTTATGCCAATTGATAATCCGATCAAAGTACACATAAACACTTGGCAGGTTCGAGTTATTCCAAATGTGGCAAACTGACCCGAGTACTCATGTGGGCCCCACGTAAATGTGACTTATTTCCACGTCGGGGAGTGGCAGAAATACGCGTAAATACAACGGGAAGCAAAACTTTTGGGGGTCCCGATACAACCTTTCTGTTAGAAAAAATAAGAGTTCAAACTTGTTGCTTTCTCTTTAACGTTTCAACCGTAATTAGGACATCATGCAAGTCCATCCTGGGCGCTTGGAAGACAAACAAACTCGTATAATACTGCTTTGTTTACTATTTTTGTAGTTTACAAAGACGGAAGGGGAATTTGATAACCGCATATAAAAGTGGTTCTATTCTGAATAAAGTCAGGTGCATATACACGCACCTTATGATGGGATTAGTTGATTGCGTGCCCATATAAATGGTACAATCCAACTATTTAAACGAAATACATTTTAGTCTGATCATGAAATTTCGTGCATGTAAACATAGCTAATGTGTGCTTCTGTGTTTTTTTTTTTTTTTTTTCTGTTTCTGCTCTGTCTCCTCTAACCCCAGACAGATAACCGTTCACACTGGTTCTGGTTCTGCTGGAGGTTTTCCTCCCTGTTAAGGGGGAGTTTTCCTCTCCACTGTCGCTTCATGCATGGTCAGTATGAGGGATAGCTGCAAAGCCATCAACAATGCAGATGACTGTCCACTGTGGCTCTACGCTCTTTCAGGAGGAGTGAATGCTGCTTGGAGAGACTTGATGCAACCTGCTGGGTTTCCTTAGAGAGGAAACTTTCTGACCAATCTGTCTGTATGATTTGATTGAATTTGACTATGGAAAGTGCCTTGAGATGACGTGTGTTGTGAATTGGCGCTGCAGAAATAAAATTGAATTGAAGAGCTAGTAGTTGTGCAGTCCACCTATCTGGCCTTTATGAAAGAGCTGTAAGAAGAAAGTTCATGTTGAAAATGGGAAGTCTTCTCTGAAGCTTCCCACAAGTCATGAATGGTCTCTGCTCAGACGGTGACACCATGATGCTGGGGGGCCGCTTTTCTTCAGCTGGGGATGGGGACGCTGGTCCAAGATGAGTGAAACATGGAAGTAGAATAAATACAGGGAAAGAAAAGACATAGTGTAAGCTTAGTCATGTGTTAGAATGGACTAGACATGGATTAAGGTCAACATTTTTAGATGAGAATAAACAATTGAACCTAAGTCAATTTGACTGGACTTGAGGAAATTTGAAAGTTGGCCAAAATGTCAGTGGTAGATGTGTAAAACACATGGAGATATTCACCCCTAAAGACTCAGTCCTAGCTGCAGTAAAAGGTGTTTTCTTTCTTTCCCAAAAATCTATTTACTGCTTTTCCAGATGTTTTAAACAAGATAAGAAAAAAAAAAAAAACACACAGACACAATTTATGTGCAAAATAAAATAAAAAAAGAACACCCACAATCTCACAAAAGGATAAGTTCCTAAACAATTTATGTTTAGGGGTTGTTACATCAGAGTTGATATGTAGTCCTGTATTTCTGAATAGAGCTCCACCAGACAGGCATCAGGTGATATATTAATATAAAAAAACTGCTCTCCTTGGTTATTGGTAGGTAAACATAGACATCTCTCTGTCTGTTTAACATAAGATAACAGAATTACGTCTCCCATTTAAAATTTAGGGAGTACAATCATGTTGAACGATGGGTTTTACAATTTCTACAAGCTATTAATGCATACATAATACATAAACCCTTACAGCTTTTTATACTTTCATTTGTAAAGAATCCAAACCATGTTTCCAATTGCATAAACATAAAGAATGTTTATCCTTTTAAAGACTAGCTACACCTTTTAATACATCTGTAAACATAGAATGCAATAAAAAAAGGACATGTATTATTTAGGATTGCTTTTGAAATGCACTGTTAGATGTTATATTTAAAACAAATCTGTGGTTTCAGAACATTACTAAAAATTGTTGTTGGCTGAACTTTGTCCAGCAGGTGGACAATCTGAATTTATTTCTGTGGGTTTTACTTGGGCTTTACGATGCTGTCATATAGTGGTTCTGTGTTTCGACTAGGTCCACGTTTCTCACTTTGACTTCTAAATGAGCATTTTTGCGATCTGCAGTACCAAACGCTCACTTGGGTGCCACAGCAACGCCGCTATTGTGCTGCAGCCTTTTCTCATACTCCCTCAGCCCCGGTTACCTGGGAGAAGCATGCAAGTTTCTCTGTTGACATTTTACAGTAATAGACATCCTCGGCAGCAGTTAGCTGCACCGAGCAGTGGTGCTGAATATTTACCTCATAAATCGACCTTATTTAGACGTTGTTAAAGGTTACAGAGTGTCTGTCAGTGTAATTGGCCCTCAGCGGCTGCAGGAAAGGAAGCGATGCCTGGCTCGTTTGTTTCAATTCCCAAGTCTCCTTTCCTGCCTCGTAGTATACTCTCCTCTCCTCTCCTCTCACTTTGTTCTTTAACTTGTGTTCTTGTTTTGTTTCCTCTGTCTCTCTGACTCTCATTAGAAATACTGCCCAATCCTCAGTGGGGGGAAAAACAGAGAGGCAACTCTGCAGGTGTTATTTGGAGCGCACTATTTAAGTCTTGAGTTGAAACGCATCATTGGCTCTTGTTAGCTCTTAGCACCGCGCTGCTTCTTGACTTCTAATTCTGGGTCCTTTTATTGGATGAGTGGAAAAAAAGAATAATATCATGTTTACATTTCTATTTTTTTTTATTCTTCAACCCATATTAGATGTGTGCCATGATAAACCTGATATGGTTTTATTTAATTTATTTAACAACTCTCAACAAAATCAAAAGTGTTTGAGAGGCAGTTTGAAAACACATTGACCTACTTCAATAAGAGAAATTAGAGAAAAGCAGGGCTGCACGGTGGGACAGTTGTTTGCTCTGTTGTCTTTCTCTATGGGTTATGCGTGCTAACTTTCTCTATGGATTTTAGCTAACTTGACTTTTAGCTAAATTGGATACAGGCAGATATTGAAAAGTGGTGTGGAGGTGCGTGCGCGGTGTTGATGGACCGTCGACTTGTCCAGGAAACACTGGAGACATGGATGGCCGTTGAAATAAACGGCCGGATGCAACATTTAGCTTGCTGTGTTTCTCCTTTTATATGAGCTGCATGATATTTAGAAGGTAAAACATGTATACTTTGACCTTACTTTGCATCGCCGTCTCAGGTTCTTTGCATTTCTTCTGAGTCTCTGGGTTACTGTGATAGAGCTTCCCACTCATACTGCAAGGGCTTTGATTCTACAAGAGAAACTGGGACTCATTACCGCATACGTAACAGAGCCTCTGCAGCCCAGTTTTGCCTGTAATGACAGAAGCTTCCTTCTGCCTTGATATCATGAAACAAATTATCGTGTGCTCTCTCACAGAATAGCTATTGTTGAAGAACTATACCATTGTTGAATGCTTTATTTATGCTTTATTCGGTAGATATCCAGCTGTAAATTTAGTTCACAATACTAGTTATCTATATATTATACTCATAGGACAAATCTATCAGTAAAATTCTGTTTATAATAGTATTCATCTCTATATTTATTCAGTACATATCCATGTCCTGTACTTATGGAACCGTTGTTTATCCCGCACTTGCTGCTATTGCACTTCTGGTTAGATCTAAACTGCATTTCGTTGCCTTGTATCTGTACCTGTGTAATGACAATAAAGTTGAATCTAATCTAATCTTTATGCAACTTGCAGTGACAATATTTTCATGTTGGTCTAATTGAAAGTGTAGAGCTACTGCATTTGTTGCAAATGTGTATTTTTTTTTATTTTAGCTATAGAATAGAAAATAAAATCTCCTTTATTGTTTCTCAGTGGGGAAATTTAGGCGTGACAGGCAAAATCGAAGCATGCAGATTCACACAGCTAAAATATGATTGCATAATGTATAGGCAAATTTAAAACAGCATGCAGAGATTGAGTGGGTGGATTTTGTCTCCTGCCTCTTCTCCTGGGTCGAGGGGGCATCCTAGGACAGCGCCGGCCTTCCTGATGAGCTTATCCAACCACTTCCTCCTGCTGATCCTACCACAGAGTCAAAAAATGGGTCCTCATATTTGTAATGAAGTGGAAGCTGTGACCAGGGCCGTCTATTCAGACGGTTGCAGTTGTGCTTTTTATAATCCCCTTCAAACCTCAATGGGAATGGCTTATTTTATCACCCAAGATAGTTGTTTACTTCTACAAAGAGTAAAAACCTTACCAGAGTAGAAGGCTGTAATTATCCAGAAGAAGTGAATTGACCTTTTTAGGATATGAAAAAAATGTAAGCAGCTTTACAAATGGAAATGACTAATTCGCCCATACCACGCTGTGTGCACAGGGAAATGTTTTACATTAGAATTTCTCATTGTTACACTTCTCTCTGTCACTAGACTGACTTAGAGGCGACATGGAGCGCGCTCTTTCTTTTTTCCATTTTTAAAGAGTAAAGGAGACGCTGGAATGTAATGAGCAGTTGGTTTCAAAGCTGCACAGCGAGGCAACAGCCCTTTCTTGATCGGATTGCTCAGTTTTAGGGTAAAAAGCAAAAAAAAAATGTTTTCTAAAGTTTCATTCAGGCATGGAAAGTACGACGTCTGCAGCGGAATGATAAAGCAACAACATTCGGTAATTTAGACGCTGATTAAATTTTCCTTAATATTATTTGTGATTTCATTCAAGCTCAGAGGGAACCGGTCCTGAACTCTGGAACTATCTGCCGCTGTAAATATGGCAGGCCTCCTCCAGGGCCATTTTAAATCTCTCTAAAACCCATCTTTTCTCTCTGGCTTTTACTACTTAAGGTGCTGGTTTTTGTGTTTGCTGTTTTTATGTCCAGGTATTTTCTTAGTTTTCAGTCTTATTGGTTGTATTGGTGTTATCTATATTCTGCGTTTATCTCTACAGCTCTTTGGCCTCTGCTTTTTTTTTTTAAAGGGATTTGCAATAAATATAGTTGGATTGGATTCAGGTAGCTGTTTGCCACTTTTCTTTCATTCATGGTAATAGACTCTGTAACAGTTTAGATATATCACTAAGGCTGGCTGATATGGCTTAAAAATAGAATCTACGATTTGTTTATACCATATCTGATAAATAAAAATGTTCTCTCTCCTTTTTGTTTGGCAAAAATAAATTATATTAAGAACTTTTGTCGAGCATTTCGTCTGGAAGTTGACGTAAATTGAAAGTGCAACCACATGCAAGCTGTGAAACATGGTTGTAAAACAAGATGGCCGCCCTGCCATAGTAAATAATAAAAATATAACAAAATTATGAAAATATAACTAAATGTTTGCTGCTAGTGGCATTTCACAATGAGATGAGAACAGATTTCACTTGTGTAACTTCAAAGTAACTTAAAAAAAAACAAGTAAATGAGTAAATTAAAGAGCCTCCTATCATCGTAAAACGTTTCCTCTTTACAATATTTTAACAATATATATTCAGAAACATAGATTCAGCATCACATGCTATTCTCTTCATGGGAGCCCGATGAGTGCGTTAGCAAAATAAAATCCCACTTTTCCATAAATGAAATCTTAAAATATCGTAAATTCCAACTAATCGATTGAATCGGTTTGTTGTCCAGCCCTATATTCCACAAATAATAAGTTCTTAGTTTCCTTAAACTGCATGTCACTTTTTTTGTTTATCCTGTCGGGTTGGAATCACAGCAATTGTGCGAGGGGGGGGGGGTGCTCATGTAGCAGCTCCCAGACTATATGTCATGGGAAAATATCCCTGATAATCCCCAGAAAAACTGATTTTTAGTGGTTCAGTTACGCTAAGAACATTGGAAACATATTTGCATGTGGAAAAACTTTATATTTGTAACATTCTGTAGATTAATGGTACATTTTGTACTCTTTAGGTCCAACTGTGAGCGTGGGAAATCTTATCCAAAGTCATTGAAGCACAGCTCTAATATTACCCTGAATAAACGCCATCATACGTGAACTTAGTGAGTTCTGTAGTGAGGAAAGGAGTCTGCAGTTCTCATCGCCTTTTCTCCTCCACACACACACACGTAAGACGAAAAAGCATGGACTCTGCAAGACCGCTTATCTCCATGGTGACTAAAAAGATTGTTCTGGAAACGAGAGGTGTTGCAACATTGTGGACAAACCGGTTGGGAAGCGGACAGCCTGGCTCCCTGCAGCCCTGCAGCAACGTCTGCAGGAGGAGAAACATGTCGTGTTGTTTTGACTGGCTTAATGAGCGGCGCTCACCTTTTTTTTTTTTTTTTTTTTTTTTTTTTTTTTTTACCGTGTTGATCCTGAACGTTTTCTGTTTCATTGCGCTCCTACGTCTTTCCAAACATCCCTGAACAGTGACTTTCTGCTTGGTTTTTATGTCTCAGCTTTTTGCAGAGGTTGGAAAAGTTAGAATTAAGTGTCACTGAAAGTTTGGTGATCTGAAGCTTGCATAATTAAACATTTTAGTCACACAGTGATGTACATCAAAATTGGGTGAAATTGAACAGTTTTAAAGGCATATTTGAGAAAAACCTGAACTCCATTGATTCTTTCAACTTTAAAAACAGAAAAGGGATATTTTTTTGCCTTAATACCATATTTATCAGACTATAAGGCGCACTTAAAATCCTTACGTTTTCTCAAAAAATTATGGTGCCCCTTATGGTTGGAAAAATACGGTAAATAGCGTTTTTTTTATTGTTTATAGTAAACTTTGTGGTATTCTGTTGAGTTCTTTCATATTGCTGTATGTGCTGTATATAGAGGTATAACCTGGAGTTTTGCCTGTTTCCTCTGTGCACAGGCTGTCTGCACCACTGTTCCCAGTTGCTGGGCTCCAGTCTCACTGTCGAGGCAAACTGACTGCTTTTCTCTCATGAATCCAGTGCAGATGGGCTTTTAAAGACAGCGGTAAACGTTTCTTCATACCTCAGGCTTTTATAAGGTACAAAATCCTGAACTAACCTTTGAAATTAGAGTTGTGTTTTTACAGGCTTTTAGTATATAATTGTTAGAGTACTCTTAGTGGACCTCCTAGCGGTTCAACGTCAGCAATTTGGCAACAAGTAAAAAGTTAATGTTATAAAGTGTTACGATATTCTGCTGTTTTGTTATTGTTTTATGAAAGTGATCTATTTTTAAATTCCCACCATTCATGTTTTTGTCTTCTCTTCTCCTTCCTCAGAACCAGATGTGAATCTCCCTCTGCTCTTGACTCGGCGGGCATTATGCTGACCCAAATCTAACCCCGTTTTACAACCTTTCTTCACCTTTCCCTCCCGTCTCCCCTCCCCGCATCCCTCCCCGTTCTTCGCCATGACTAGTCTGAAGCGCTCGCAGACAGAGCGGTCAGTCGGGGGCTCGGTGCCGGCTACCGACGAGTTCTATACCCGTCGCCTCCGACTGCCCAACGGAGGAGCACCGCCACCTCGCAGCGAGAGCGCGCACATCTCCTCCGCATCAACCACCGGCACCAACCCCGGTGTCCCCAAGATGGGGGTCCGAGCTCGTGTGGCCGACTGGCCCCCTAGGAAAGATGGAGGTGGCGGAGGGGGAAGTGTTTGGCACATCACAGTGGAGACGGACTCGCCCAGCTCCACAAACACCACCAGCTCTTCAGGATCCGGAAGTGGAGACAGAGAAAGGATCCTAGGAAGTGGAGGAGGAGGAAGTGGAGGAGGTGGAAGTGGGGGATCGGGCAGCAGTGGCGGCAGTGGAGAAAGAGGAGGAGGAGGAGGAGGAGGTGGGGGAAATGTGTCAGCCGTCACGGCCCACAGCAATCTCTCGGCTAAGTTAGGACACCTGATAAGCCCGCAAGACTCGTCGATGCTGCGCAACATCCAGAACACGCTAAAGAACAAGATGCAAAGCAAGGGAAAGGACAATCGCTTCCTGTCGCCAGACGGTTATCTCGGTTCTCCCCGCAAAGGGATGAGGCGCATCCGCCAGCGCAGCAACAGCGACATAACCATCAGCGAGCTGGACGGTGACGGCAACGAGGGCTGGTCCTTCTCTGGGTGGACGCCCATGCACCGCGAATATGGCAGCACGTCTTCAATAGACAAACACGGAGTGTCCGGAGAGAGCTTCTTTGACATGCTCAAGGGATACCAGTCCTCTGAGGCGCCCGATCAGAGAAGCCCAGCTCCAGAAAGACTGTCAGAGCTCCTCACTGTGGCCCCCATAAAACAGGCCGCCCTGGATCTGCCTGACGGTCCGGCGCGGGGCAGCCCCGCCAGTCGACTCAAAGAACGGGAGAAGCACTTGAAGAGAAGGTCAAAGTCGGAAACGGGCGGAGAGTCTATATTCAGGAAGCTGCGCAGTGTGAAGGTGGAGGGCGACACGTCGAGGGCCGGCTCAGATGCTGAGGACGGGGGCAAAGCGGACGAAAGCGGCCCACCTCCTAAACCTTGGCTGTGCCAAAAAGGCTTTGCCCATTTTGACATCCAGTCCCTACTGTTCGATCTCAACGAAGCGGTCCAGAACCGCCAGTGTGGCTCCAAGCGCAAGAACACCACAACCGGCGCCTCGGCCGCTGCCGCCGCTTCGGCGTCTGCCACATCCTCCCTTTCCTCCAATCAGAGTGGAACCTACGGCTCCCCTTGTGGCTCGCAGGAGGAGCTGAGCAAGGAGCTTACCGGAGGAGGACACGGCACCAACCCCGCAATGGACCCCGGAGACGATAAGAGCAACGACTTGGTTCTCAGCTGCCCTTGTTTCAGGAACGAGATTGGTGGAGAGGGCGAGAGGAACATTTCCCCCGCTAAACAGGTAGGTTGATTTCAGGAACACACACGTGTAGATAAGACAAATGTTTTACACGTTTCTTTGTCGTGTGTCTTCCAGCAGGGCAGCATTGGTAGCGGTGGGAGCTCCAGCAGCTCCTCTGGTAGTACAGAGGAAGGACCCCTGGAGGCCACGCTCACAACCCACTTTACCAACGCTGGGGTGGCCGTGTTGGAGGCGGCTAAAGATGGACAAAGTCAACACGCCGACAGGTCCAAAAGATATATCGTGGAACATGTTGACCTTGGTGCCTATTACTATCGAAAGTATTTCTATCTAAGAGGTAAGAGACCTGGACAGGTTAGCCTGTTACAGTGCCGGTCAGAAATTTAAATGTTAGATTGAGCGTTGCATTATGTTCATCTTTTCATCATGTGTTTTTCAGCCGTTTTCAGGACATCACCAAGGTCCTGACATATTCCTGGGGGATATTTAGCTCATTCTTAATTAGCTTTTCAGCATTGTCAGGACATTTATAATCAGTGGCGATAAGAAATAAACGGGGCTTTAAGCATGAAATCCACCTGATCAAGAGATTTAAGCTCGTCTGCATCGAAGATGCTCAGGTTTACGGTACGGTTGGTTAGCTAATGTGACAAAAGGATCATTAATTTTACTATCAAAGACTGAATAATTAGGTCATTAAAATGGCCCTTCTTGTAAAGCAACTTTTATTGTGATCTGTGTTTGTTTTTTTGCCCACTTTTAACCCTTTACAGCCTGATACAGGTAATAGTGAGGAAACTTAACATTTAAAAAAAATAAAATATTTTTTGTTGCTTTAAAAAAAAAACTTAGATTTTCAAATTTAATCATAATCGATATGTTAGTCATGTTTTCTGCAATTTTACATAGCGTGTATAAAATATAGTCATTTGTATGTTGTAAAACATATGTTCAGAAAAATACTGACTTTGTTGAAGAGGCAAAGGACTTAGAAATATGTGTATCAAAAATTATCAATTTGGAGTTATAGGATTACGCTTGTTAGAAATGTTGCCTTAAGGTCTTAGTTTTCTATTATTTTCTCTGTGACATTGTACAGTATTTACTGTACACCAAACAAGTGCTGTTTAGTATTTACAAGTGTTTGGAAGGTTTTTTAAATGGCTTGTATTTTCAGAATCAGAATCATGTTTATTGCCAAGTAGGTTTGCACTTACAAGAAATTTGACTTGGTGTTGATGGTGCAGACAAAACCAAATCTATGCACTGATCATATTCAGCTGTTTTTATTTAGCTGTTTGTGTCTGTTTTTCAAATAACACTGTTTAGCATCAGTAATGGTCATGGAGACTATTAGTTGTCATATGATAGGTATGGCTTGTGATTACAGGTATGTCCACCAGTTTAATGTACTATTTATTTTTATTTTTTTTTATAAATGCGCAGCCATGCTGCAGCTTTGTGTTGGAACTGAACCGGTAAAGAAACATAATTTCTGCTGTCGGATTATGTGGGAAACAGCTGGAAAATGTGTTGCTTTTCCCCCGAAGGGTTGGAGTCTGACTCATTGTTCACAGATGCGCTAAAAGGTTGAAATGTTTTTTTTAAGTTTAGGCCATAACGGCCATCCCTCTGTTCAGGTATGACTAGAGAACCGCTGAGGCTAAAGCCTGTGATGATTAACCGGGAGCTGCTGGAACACCAGTGCCTCACTCCACATTGAATGGAAATTAATAATCACAACAGATTGAGAGGGTTCCCATCAAGGAAGAGGTTCCTAGTTTTAATTTGAAGAAATTTGACAAAAGATGGTGTTCTAAAAGAACAATAAACCAATTTCAATGAATTCTACTATTTAAGATCAACAAATTGGTCTAAATATCCAGTCATAAATATGCCACGACCTTACTTATTGTCTCAAAAAGCATGTGGTTACTTTGCAACTTGAATGTGTTTAAGTTAACAAAGATAAAGACATTAAGCTCCATGATAGGTGTGTGTAAACTGCTTTCCAGCACAGTGTGACTTGTGGTTCTGGACTTTGAAAAATGGTCTTCCTAATTGTGTTTGCTGTGGGAATGCCCTTTACAGGCTGATGTTTTGAAAGTAACATTTGTGGTGTTCCTAAGATAATTTAACTGTTTTAATCCACCGCGTTCTTCTTCATTTCTTTAGGTTTCAGCCTTTTTTTTCTTTCTTGTGATCATTTCATCACCACGCCCGTCTCAAATGGCATTTCTTCTCAATCCCACCCTTAGAGCACTGGAACTATCTGGGGGTAGACGAGAACTTGGGCCCGGTGGCGGTGAGTTTGAGGAGGGAGAAACTGGAGGAACACAAGGATCACGGCCAGCAGTATAACTACAGGGTCATCTTCAGAACGAGTGAGGTAAAATGACATCAGAAGAAGAACGACTGTGTTTTATGGCTTTATAGTGTTCTCTGTTTAGCTTCTTAAGCTAAAGTGTTTGTTTTCATTTGAGCTCTCCATTCATCTAGAGTTGCTGTATTAGTAGCTGCTTTTTGCATGAATGTGCATGCTCTGAAATGTGTCAATATTTAGTACACTCTGTTCTGAGTGATGTTACAGAGAAGCTATTATGAGTTCAGATTGTGTAGGAGTTAACACACAGGATCGTCACCCAGCAGGGGCTCGATGTAAAAGCTTCATTGCATGGTTGTCAGCTCAAGATTCTGCCGCCTCTGCTCAAACCACCGCCTCAAATCCTTGCATGTTTGATCTGATTTTGAGCGTTTTCTTCCAGTTGAGCCTTTGTGTTCTCAATCAGCCATTTTTCCTGAGAGTCTTTTTCTAAACCTCCCTAGTTTGTGCACACGGGTGCAAAAGATCCACGTGCTCCTTCCCAGAGCCGAACACCCACCCAGAATCCTTGTCAGCTTTCATCTCTGAAGGACTGAGCTGCGCCATTTTGCAGCTAAAAGGTTACATTTAGACCAAAAGTATTAAAGTATCAAAGGTAAAGAATAGTTCTTGCATTGAAGCATAACATGAGTAATTGCCTTGGCAGTCCCTTAGTATGACGCATACCCAAGTGAGATTTTTTTTTTTGTCTTCTTACTGTGCATCCTTCTACCCATTGTAATTGCTATTTTTTTTTTTTTTAGTTTTGAGAGCTTTTCAGGTTTAAAAGTACACGTGAATATGTGTGGGAGTGAGTGGGATGCATTGGTTTTGAAGACAAAGTTTTGTGCGCGTCCTTTACTACTGTCCATCGCTCTTGAGTTAAGAGCATTTCTCCTCCTCACTTTATATAAAACTGAGCGTGTTTACACCACCACAGGCACTACCAAACATAAAACACACACTGTTAAGTGCCTGGAGACGGCCGGAGACCAGCCAGCTCTGTTTATTTGCTCACGGTGGATATTCAGGCCTTGGACTTTTCTACAGTCTTCCTGATTTATTTATGGAAGTCCTCTCTGTGTCTGTCTGACCCCAAGCCTAAGAGACTTGACAGTTAAAACCTACACATTCTTTCCGTTTTCCTTTACCCAAATCATCTCTATACTTTCTGATATAATTTACCTGGAACTATAAACTGCTACATGTTTGTTAGATAACCGCATAACACAACAATAGCCATAACACATATAAGTAAAACCCACTTAGAATCTTCTCTTCTTCCTGTTGCCTCCAGCTTACCACCCTGCGTGGCTCCATCCTTGAAGATGCTGTGCCATCGACGGCCAAGCATGGTCTCGCTCGTGGCCTGCCCCTCAAGGAAGTCCTGGAATACCTCGTTCCTGAGCTCAACGTGCACTGCTTGCGGCTGGCGCTCAACACGCCTAAGGTCACAGATCAGCTGATGAAGCTGGACGAGCAGGGGGTAAGAAGACGTACTGAGCAAGTTTAGAGAATTAATTCCTGGATAAGTCGTTCTGCATTCGTTTTTTTTCTTCTTCTGTGTTTATTTCCCTTGCTTGTGTACCTTAATTGCTGCTATCAGTTTGTGTCAAGTGAAGGAGTCTTCAGGTTTCCCCATCCTAATAACAGTTTTAGAAATCTCATGCATTCATCATAACATAATAATATAATCTTAGCAAAATCTGCGTCTTGAAAATTTGTACCGACACATGTTTCCCCATTTAAAACTGATGGGGATTAAAATATTCATTTTGTAGTATTCTTATTCTGAAAAATGTCTTTATCATGACAAGAATTTAGATTTTTCATGACGGTGATAAATTTCAGTTGTCTGAAAACCTAAAAAAACTGACAGTTTCATTAGGAATCATTTTCCTATTTCCTTTAACGTGGATTCCACGAGTGACCATAATTATTAATAAATTTGAAAATATGATTGAACGCAGTTACCCTATGCAGTCTGGATAAAAATCACTGTTCCGTATATACCGGGGTCTTGAAGAAGCCTATTTCAACATGAGAATATTTTTTAAAGCAGTATTTGTGTTTCTGAGGTTTTGCCTTCACTTAGAGTGATAGCCATATAGTTGTCTAAAAAAAGACTGTGAATAAGTTATAAATGCCCTTTTTATTGTCATTTTTACAAAATATAGAATATATGTCCTTGTCACTCATCCCTAGTTCTGACTGCAAAACTGAAACCCTTTCAACATGACAGAATAGTTAACCCTACATGACAGAGTAGTGAAATCAGGATGAAATAATGATGAAATAAGTAAATATTAATAAATCCTGCAATGGACCCAGACAATGAGAAATTTCTCTGCGTCATTTTAAGCATCAGTAGCATCAGTAGCATTTAGCGAACTCTCCATGTTTATTTTTATGGTGGTAGAAAAGAAAATGGGTTTTCTTTTTATACCCGTCATGCCTCCAAACAACTAGTTGACATTAAAACGGCATCTAATGGTTGTTATAGACACTAAGTGACTTTGTTTTTGCTGCAATTTTGTAGCCGTGAGCTTTGGATATTTTTTTTTACCACCTTTGTATCCTTATTATGCGTGTTGGCAAGATAAATATGGGTCAATGTACAACCGAGTGGCCAGCGGCTAAGAGAAATGGGCGTCCATATTTATACTCCTGAGAACAGGAAGTCATTGATTACTAATTAAGTCATAGGCTCTCTGACCAGCTTTATCAGCTAAAACACTGCATTTATTTTATTTTAATAGAATGAAAGGAATGCAGGTGATTTAGTAAAGAAAATGCTTAATGTAGAATATGGTTGCACTCACTGAATAAATTAATCTAAAAAAAAAGGGTTTATTATTATTTTTTGCAGTTTTAAATGAGATGTTTTTGCCACTGCTATAAAATAATTGTTGAGATGTATCCACACATCTTTACCTTGGATGTCATTTAGTGCGGCAGGTGCTTTGTATTCCACCTGTTATGTGAAACTATGTGTCTGAGCAGGTTGTCGTGAGCAAACCCACATCACATTCATACAAAACTTACAACAACAAAAAAAGAAAGAAGGAAAACACAAAACAAGCTTTTTGATGCTCACAATGCTCATGCTTGCTGGTGCAATCATCAGAAGTTGAAATCTCTGAAAAATGCCAACATAATTTCTTGGGGAAATAAGCACCGTGATCACGACAGAACAACACAAGGTTGTTCCTAAAATGCCAACGCAAGTTCTGCCTGAAATGTCAGCGAGGTGACTTTGACTTGACTCGATGTTGCGGTCTCCCCTCCTGCATTTGTATTCTCCGCACAGCTGAGTTTCCAGCGGAAGGTGGGGGTGATGTACTGCATGGCGGGCCAGAGCAGCGAGGAGGAAATGTACAATAACGAAGCAGCCGGTCCAGCATTGGAAGAGTTCCTGCATCTCCTGGGCGAGAGGGTCAGGCTCAAAGGTTTCAACAAATATCGAGCTCAGCTGGACACAAAGAGTACGTATATGACAAAAAGTGGCCTTTAGTTTCAACTGTCTGCCAAGAAGTTAATAGACTGTGGATACAGGAACTCAATCACACCTTTAACATATCTTGTATATGGAGCATAGCAGCGGTGGGACCTGATAGATCATTTATAAAATGTAGAAAACTAAAATGTTTCTACAATGCCATTTCTTTCCTCCAAGTTATTTGTGTAAATTTGTTGTAAGGACCAACATTTTTTCTTGTTTGTCTTCTGCGTTCTTTGCTGGTAAAATCTAAAAGAGCTGATTAAAAAGATTTATCCCTGTTCAAATTTAATTGTTGATGAACTATTATAGCTTATTCCACTACATGTACTTAAAATTGTTGATGAATCAATAAAATGATATAATATTATTTAGCATATTTCTGTTAGCTGTCCTAAGGTTTGTTAGGAAATGCCTTGCCTGCAAACTGAATTCTCGCCGTATTTGTGCGTTCACAAACACACGAGAATCCATCTTGTCTCACTCCCGCCTCAACTGTTGAAAAGCAACCCAGCACGAGTCGGCCAATCATGTTGCAGCATTATGTTTTAAGGCGGGACAAACCAGCTGTGACGAAAGCAGGAACAGCCGAGCCCACAGCTGAACCAAAATAAACACCGCTGTTAAGTCAGAATCCACAATTTCATCTTTCTACTATTTGGGATAGCAAAGATGTTTGTTGTTGCGTACGACAGTTTCATTGGACACCATGATTGGCTAAAACCAACTTTTGGTAGGCGGGCTCTAGGTGTTGCATCGCCCAATCAGCTTGAAAAGTTCTGCTGAATGTCCCTCTTTTCCCCAAATGGACTTGATGGGAGCACAACCAGATTGCTAACATGTAGAAATAAACCGAGAGTGCTACACATTATCAATCTGGCTTGCCTGGTTAATAGAAAATATTTTCTTATTAGGTAGTTTTTTTTACATCTTTTGATTGCCGAACTGAT
This sequence comes from Fundulus heteroclitus, assembly GCF_011125445.2. Lineage (NCBI taxonomy): Eukaryota > Metazoa > Chordata > Actinopteri > Cyprinodontiformes > Fundulidae > Fundulus > Fundulus heteroclitus. The sequence goes on from NC_046375.1 coordinate 5,328,265, forward strand.
TTCTAGCTGCATCTGAACGTTTAGGAATGAATGTTGGGATGAAGCTAATAAAGCCTGTTAAAGTAAAAGTTATAAGCATTTATAGTTATTAAATGAGATAGTCTTCATGTGCTTTAAAATAGTTCTGGGTTAAAAAATCGATTTTCCAATTCTGAATTAATTCTCATATTTATTCATATAACCAAACATCGATTTTATAAAAGAAAATGCATTTTCCACTCTGAACTTAAATGTGTGAGCTGGCATTTCCGGCTCACACTCCACTCTGAGAGGTGAATTTTTAATGTCATATTTTTAGTAATGCACCAGCTTAGTGTCCAAATAGCAGCTGTAGATATTTCTGGCGTCCTCAGTTTTCTACCTTGGATCTATTTTGGTATTCTGCCCCACAGCCTGTTTGTGAAAGCAATTGTTTCAAAATTCAGGGAGAGGGTTTGGTTCTTACAGCCGCCATTAACTACAATTACTTTATTAATTTGCTGTTGAAAGTTGATAAAATACTAGTATTAATATGTCGCATAACTACACAGTCATTAAGGTAACGGCTTAAAAAAAGTTTTTAATGCCAGCAATCCAATTTGAGATCAGATTGAAAAGAATCGATTCTAAATCTTGAGAATTTAATTGATTATTGAAATTTTAATTAATACCTGACCCTATTTCCTGTCTGGCATTGTAGCATTAAGAATTTCTCTCTTAGAGAGAGCACAACAGATTTTACTTTCACAAGTGGCGCATTACTGTGTTCGCCACAGTGCTCCTTTTGATTTATATATGCAAAAAGCTTTATTAGATTTTACTCTGGGACTGTTTCATGTTCAATGGACACAAAAACGGGAAGTTAGAAGAGGAAAAAAGAAGAGAAAAAGATGAAACAAAATGCTAAGAGGTAGAAAAGGTGACAACAATAGAGGAGAGGAATAGGAGAGAGCAGGATAACATCCTCGGAGTCTGCTTCTACACCTACAGAGAGAGAGAGATAAACAGAACGGCAAAGATACCCAGCTCTCCTTTTAAACACCTGGTAAATGTGATGAAGTCAAACTAAAGGAAATCAACAGAATGTGGAGTTAGTTATAAGTGAGCTTTGGTGTGAGAGCCAAACACTGGTCCATCGGATTTTGCTGGGGGTAATGAGGGAAAAATAAATATTGTCTAATATTGTCTCCATATTGTCAATATGGAGTCAGTTTCCCTAATATGAAATCACAGCATGTTGGAATTAGTTTTTTTAACCAATTTCTGGATTGTAGATTTTTTTTTAATAGTTCTGAATATTTCAGCAAATCTTTTATTTGCTGAAATATTACAACAATATTTAATCCATATTGTAACTTACTCTTGTGTGTTTCACAGCTGATTCGACAGGCACCCATTCCTTGTACACCACTTACAAGGATTATGAGATCATGTTCCACGTTTCCACCATGCTGCCCTACACACCCAACAACAAGCAACAGGTATGAAAAAAAATGTTAATGGAATGTGCCAGATAACAGCTTTGTCTGTATCAAAACCCTGACAATGAACGTTGTTAAGAGATTTCCATGATCCTGTGAGATCCTCTATTGTAAAACTAATGGATTAAGTAGCTAATATCTGTACTAGAACACAGCTTTTTAAGTGCTCACTGATGCTTCTGGTTAAGTTTTCTTCGTATCTAACCGCCTGTTGTCTGTTTACCCCTTTTTTCTCTCGACGGTTTTGTGCAGTTACTGCGGAAGCGGCACATCGGGAACGACATCGTCACAATTGTGTTCCAGGAACCTGGAGCGCTTCCTTTCACTCCTAAAAACATTCGCTCTCACTTCCAGCACGTCTTTGTGATTGTTCGGGCTCACAACCCCTGCTCTGAAAACTGCTCCTACAGGTGAGCTTCAGAGACAAACTGAAGTGTGATGAACATGTAGATGTTGGTTTTTGCTCATTATTACCACTGAGCTATATTATACACTGGAGTGCTAATCGCCCGCTGTTAGAACGAGTCGCTGTGAAGCCACCGGCCGCCATATTGGTACTCCCTATTTTCCTCCAGTAACTAGGGAATATGTGCGCTACAGCATCGAATAACGAGGATTTTGTCGTGTTAATGGGGGGCGGCGGCGGCTTAAAACTTTTAAAATGTCAAATGCCATATACTTTTATGTTATGTACTAAAACTATCAAGTAATGAAAAAGTCATGTGCTGAAATATTTTGCATTTTATATATATATATATATATATATATATATATATATATATATATATATATATATATATATATATATATATATATATATATATATATATATATATATATGAATAACATGTAAAATATTTCAGCACCTAATTTCCTAGTAGTTGATAGTGTTAGTACATCCACTGACTGTAAAATTACCTGTGAAGCGTTTTCCCACAGCCAGAAAACTGCTTGTTGTTGCAACCAAATCCTATGGGATTCTGTGAGAGTAGGGAGTAGCAAGATGGCGGCCAGTGACTTCAGCACTCCAGTGTATTATATAGCTCAGTGATTATTACTCCTTTCCAAATTCTAGCATGTTAGGTATTTTTTATACACAGCAACGTGGTAAAAAAAAGACCTTGCTGAAGCCTTGTTCTTTTAAAATTATTGAATGGAAGGATGTTAATTACACATTTTAACAATGCTGAAAAAGTCAAGTAATGTAATTGATAAAAACAGAATAAAAGACCTTTTTAAATTGTTAGTGAATTGTAATAAAATATTAATATAGCGGGTGACAATTTATTTTCACATTAGGTGTACATAATAAGGTTTGTCTTTGTTCAGACCTCAGACATTTAGTTCGATGTGCTCTGGAATGGTTAAGTGAGAATGCTCTTCATGGTAAGATAGGAAAAGCTGTCGGAGGCTTTGAGAAAGAAGATTGTAGCAGCAAAGGGGTTTGGGATTTAAAGAGGTCTAAAAAGGGTTTAGAAATCAGCAGATTTACTGTAGCCTACAAGAAAATATTCAAAACAATGGCTAACATGCCCAAATCTGGTCCTGGATGACTTTTTTTAATGAGGAAAAAAACTTAAAACAATTGATTTAGAGAAAAAAAAAGATGTTATGGATTTCTTTCGTCAGATAAGAGCCTAAAAGCTCTCTAAAACATAAAATAAAAATCAAACCCTCTCCCATCACAGCTGAAAGATGCTCTTATGATGTTTTCCGCAAAGTTTTGTACTTTCAGTAATCCATCTCTTTACAGCTCAAGCACACCAGCAGTCTCTTTTTAACCAACACCTCTTAGTGCACTTTGCTTTAGGTTCCTGTTTAGTGTTCAGCTCTAAAGAGAAGTTTTGTCCCCCCCCCCCCCCCCACCCCTCCTTTTTGTGGTGTGCTGTTTTTGGTGTCACACTCCGTTTGACTCCAATCATTGCTGTTTTTAATTGCTGTCTGAGCAAGTTGTGTGAGGCCTTAATCTTCCCCCATGTGGTTGCTTCATTACAAAGCAACACAAATAAACACACGTGAGCAATGAGTGAAAATTAAACAAATCCTTTTATATCTTCCCTCTGTGAGTCGTAGAAAAGAGAATTTGACATGATGCATACATGTTGTTTCATAAATGGTAATCATAATCACCACAGAAAAAAATGCTTTGCCTAAGTTATGAAACATTACATAAATATATATTTCTATACATTTATTTTACGTTACTAACAAAAATAAGCTGTTATAACTGCACAGACTGGACTGACATCGTATTAAACCCTGTATATTTGGTTTTGGATGTGACTCAAGCTTGTGTGTTTGTGTAGAGGCAGAAGAGCGAATACTTTTGACATTGCAGTGTATAATGTGCTTCACATGTGCTATTGTGCCAAAGAATACACATTTTATTCATGCATAACTTTAGATCTGGATATAGGTACACATTTAAAAAGACACAGCTCGGTTGTGCAGGGGCTGGCTCTGAAATCTTAACATGCTCAGTGAAAAGTTGCAAGCTTTTACTAGATCTTTTAGATATTTCTTTTTTTAATTCTTTATTCTATGAATGTATCTTTACATTCCTATCAGCTAAAAACAGACATTAATCTAACCCTAAAAGACTTCTGCTACATTGACTTGTCGCAAAAAGATCGAAACACAGTCAACTTCATGTAGCTTCCCCACATTTATCCCCTCAACAGTTGTCCAACCTCTGAACTTCCCACAGCGTAACGTATTGACTTAGGGTTTTTTTCTTTCTTTCTTTTTCTTTTTCTTGGCCTGGCTTGGTGGGCAGCTGTTTGTGGATACTGGAAGAGCAGACTGCCCACACGCTAGATATTTATAAGCCCACAAATCACTGAAACCGCAGGAATTTTCTCTGATTTCCTCTGCCATGAAGATCCCCAAGAAGCCTCGTAATCCAGCATTTCCCATAGTAGCTTTCCTCTCAACCTTGCCATCTCCAATATTTCCCATCTCTTTCCCTCTTTTAATTCATTACCCTGTATGCAGTCTAATTCTTTCTTTTTCTGCCCCTACCTGCTTATCACCATCACTTTGCTCTGCCCTGTATGATTCATAGGTCCTGGCTCGACTGACTCACAGGTGTTCGAGATCTAGCAAGTGCTTTAAAGCTTCAGTATAATGCATTTAGCAGCATCTGTAGTGATAGAAAAGAATTGGAATAACAGGTCTCGTTCTTTTTTGTTCTGACTGCTTGTAACCACTTTAGCTTTCTCCTCTAAAATACACTGTATGATTCATTACCTATTTGCAGGCGCAGGCATATATAGCTACGATACTGTCAATTTCTTGCGTGGGAGTTGTCAACAATTTTCTGATTGCTTCTGTGTTACTGAAACTCTCCAAGTTGGCTGCATAGCAAACGTCTGGAAGATTTCAGTAACTAAAGAAAGCCAGCGCCATCAGGTAATGCTGTTTTTGAGAAAGGGTGTGATAGTGTGATACATTCAATGTTGAAAGTATCACACTATCCCTTACAAAGTCACCTTTTCCATCGCAGAGTGCCTTGCCTCCCCCCGATGCCAGTAATGCATGTGGACCTTAGAATCAGTTTTAGGCCTTGTACACACGTAGCCAGGTCTTTATAATAAATGAATATCTCCCCCACATCGTTTTTAAAAATAATGTACACACAGGATCATTTTTAGAAAAATTTTCATCCATGCATACCTGCACAAATACACCACTGAGCGTTGTTTTAAACATGCCAGACCCATAGGAGGCAGTGTACCGCTAAGATAAACCCTACGTCTGCCAGTCAGAATCCTTCAAAATAATGGCGATGTTGAACAAGAGGTTGGCCTTAAACGGCTGACATCAAAGCGCTCTTTCTGCTTTGCAGCTGGGCTTGTAAAAACAATCAAGCAAAAAGTGTTTGAGTCAACTGTAATGTTTGCGACGGCATCGAGAATACAAAGTAAAAGCATACATGAAACATTGTAAAGACAGGAAATAGTGTGCAGTGCCTAGGAAACGTCAGTAAAAAAACAACCGCAGATGCTGTAGATTGGCAGTGAATTTGTCCAGTTTAGCGTTGATTAGATGCGTTATTAACAACAGTGGCTGCATATTTGACTTCAGCGCCGCTTTATTTGTTGCAGACTGTGATGCACCAGATCCTAAAAGTCCATTTTGCCATTTACACAAGCAGTATTTAGAAATCTCCACTTTGGCCAGATTTTCCGAATTATTAGTTTTTAGAGATGCAAAATGGAGTTTACATGTGGATGAAGGACTAGCCCCATAAACTTTTACTGGTTTTCCCTGATATCCTGCTACGTGTGGACTAGGCCTTGTTTGCCAGGTATGTGCAGATTGTTAGATTTTAGGGGCTTTTACATCTACAAATGGTATAGCATAGAGGAACTTAACCAGTATAAGGCCACACAGTTCACTGTGATGTAAAGACATTTCCTTTCTAAGGGAACCAATTTTAAGTCTGTCATTGGTTATAACTCTGGCGATGCTTAGCTTTGAGCTGTGCTCAGATCAGTAGTTGCACCTCATATGCATCAATGGGTCTTGCTATACATGATTCTTCTGCAAGTTCAGTGTTATTTTTCTTCTTTGGACCCCTATGCATTGATCCTGACTCAATGAAAAGGGGGGGATCCTAACAGGACAGAGATATGCTATAAGAGCTGCAGTTTGGGCTCTGACCAGGCCTAAATAACAGCTCTAATTTCACCCCCCCCCCCCTTTCTTGCATATTTTTCTTACAGTTTCAACACGTCAACTTAAATGAAAAATGTTCACCTGCAGCTTGATAAATCATACTAAATGGCAGCTGTCATTGTAGGATGAAGAACATATAATTTTTTTACTTCACTTCTCAATGATCATAATGTTATGACTGCCGGTGTCTATGCTTTCCTGCTTTGTCTTATTGACTTGACTTCAGCAGTTTTGCCATAATGGGAATGCAGATAAACGTGCGACTCTAGCCTTTTCCCCTGGTTGCATTTGTTAAAAAAAGAAAAGAAATGTTCATCTTGTGAGGCTATTTCAGCCAAGGAAAAAATCTTTCGTCTTTCATATCTGTCTGTCACGAAGAAGTAAAGGTGGGAAATAAGCTGTCAACAATTTGAAGGCTCGTATAATTGAACACCACATGTCTCCAGTGAGGACAGGTGTCTCTAAGGTATGTTTAGAAATATGTGGGTGACACAGGTATTGCTTATTAGGGCAACGTGATTAATCCCATTGTCAACATGGGTGCGGATGCTTGTCAGCAGGGAATCATGTGGGATGGAGGCTCCAACTTCAAGTACTTCTCCTGTCACCTGGCAATTATCACGTTTGACGTATTTTTGTGATGGAGCTCTTTTTGTTCAGACTAAAAAAGTTGAGCCATGTAGGGATACAAGCTCTCTTGGACAGCATGTTACTTTTAGTGTTTTACTGTCTCTCATTCCCCCACCTGTTAGCATTTTTCCACCTTTTTTGTAAGTCTTTTATTCACTCGATGCATTTAGGGGGATTTTTTTTTTCACCCCAGAGTCACATTTGGCAGGAAGTTTGGAAAAGCAGTCACGGTGCATCCTTTTCTATTTTTCCTGTCTGTCCATGGCTGTTCAGCTGAATTCTTGACATACCAGAAAAGAACTGACTCAAATGGCCCTTGCAGGGTCTTGTTAAAGGAAAAAAGGCGCCATGCACCATATGTCTTTATGCACAGTGGACATGGGGCCCAGTGTCAGATTTGCACAATATAACCAATAAAAACACCGTGGTATTTACGCAAATGTTTTAAACAAAAATGTACAGTGCACATGTGTGTGATTAAAAACTTTTCCTACTGGTGCTAAACCAGACTGTGAGTCTCTAGTTGGTTGCTGAATAAACATCAATCAATCAATAAATGAATCAATCAATCAAACAATCAATTTTATTTGTCAACTGCAATTTGCATTGCAATCGAAAATACACCTCTATGTGTCTTTTTTACAACTGGAAATTTTGCTAAGCAACCAAATTTGTGCTGAGTGTAAGCGATGGAAGATTTTAGCTGCCTTCATTTAACCAGCCGACTGGTTTTGTGCAGCAATAGGTGGGAGAGGGGCAGGGCTTCATAACTTTTCTCCAGACAGCTGAAGAAAAGTCTGATCAGTCCAGCAATTTCTCTACATCTTTCATTAAAAAGGTTTTTGGTTAAGCTAAACATTTTTGTAAACTATAACTCTCAGTGAAATGAATAGTTGGAACATCTGATGGAAATGTTCTAGTTGGTTAGATTGCTTCGTAACAAAACCGTAAGTCAAAACTAAAGAATCTACGCTTTCAGGGTAAAAACTGCCTAATCTAAATAACTACAGATTTGCTAACTGTCTTGTTTTTCATGTCTCTCTTTCGTGCATGCCTGCCTTATTAGTTGTTTTGTTTTTTTCCCCTCCTATAGCGTGGCAGTCACCCGTTCCAAAGACATGCCCTCATTCGGCCCCCCGATCCCAGAGGGGGTGACCTTTCCCAAGTCATCCGTGTTCCGGGAGTTCCTGCTGGCCAAAGTGATCAATGCCGAGAATGCCGCCCACAAATCACATAAGTTTCGTGCCATGGCCACCCGGACGCGCCAGGAGTACCTGCGGGATCTGGCAGAGCGCCACACCACCAGCACCCCGATCGATCCCTCAGGAAAGTTTCCTTTCATTTCTCTGGCCCATAAAAAGAAGGAGAAGTCGCGGCCGTACGACGGAGCGGAGCTGCGCAGCCTCGGAGCGGTGACCTGGCCGGTTTACGCCGAGGATCACGGGAACGGAGGGGAAATCGAGGCCCTGTTGGCAATTTCCAACGACTTCCTGATCCTGTTGGACCAGGAGGCCAAAGCTGTGGTGTTCAACTGCGCCACCAAGGATGTGATTGGCTGGACGCTCAGCAGTCCTGCTTCGTTAAAGATCTTCTATGAGCGGGGAGAAAGCGTGTCTCTGAGGAGCATCAGTAATAATACTGAGGATTTTAAAGAAGTGGTCAAACGTCTTGAGGTAAGAGGGATAACAGCTACACATACAAGCACATTCTCTTAGTAATAAAGCTGCTGTCTGCGTTTAATTCAATTAATACCAAGGGGATACACGTTTTTACAAAGCGTTGCTGGCTTTGTGGCTTTGAGAAAGGGAAAACATTCTTCAAGTAGCAAAATTTAATCAAACTCACTTTAAATACCAAAAAAAACGGACCATGCTTTAGCCTACTCACAGACGCCCCTACTATTCAGTGATGGCTGTCAGTCTTTCAGAATGAAAACACTTTTTTTTTTTTTTTTTATTCTATCTGCAGGCCAGCCTGCTGTCTCACCGCGGCTCTCAGTTTATTGAGGGGTGTTTCAGAAACACCTCTGGACAACATTCTGCTTATGGCTCATACACCTACACATACAGTGAAGTGATGCTTGTTCGTTCTTAGCTGTTTCCATGGAAACTGGTCAGGAAAAAAGGTGTTTTCTTATGTAATCAGTGGCGCTTTAAAAAAGAAAAATCATTCATTTCCTGAGTGTTGCTTTCAGGATTTCAAAGGAATAATCGCACGCATGTTTACATGCATGTGATTTTTTTTCTTTTTCTCCTTTTTTTGTGTTTATGTAACCTGAATCAAACTGGAAGTGGGTTTTTTTTATGCTCTTGCATACAGATTTGAATAGGAATGTTTTACTTGAATGTGATTGACCCTAAAGATCAGTTCGACCGCTTTAGAGTGGGGAAAAGGGAGTGGTTTAACTTTTCTGTCTCTCTGTACCCTTTTCTACGTCAGGTTTTATATTTTCACACTGTTTTCTAATGCGCTATTGCTCCTGTTGACACAGAAATTAAATATGAAATTTAAATTTGGTGCTTTTTAGTGAGGTTTGATTTCTTTGTTTATACAAAAATGCAAAGGAAGGTCAAAGATGCAAAGAAAGCTCAAAGATGCATCATTAGGAGAGGAAAAGGAATATGGGTAGAAAACAATAATAGCTAGGTGATATTTGGGAATTACTTTTTACAGATCCGCTCTAAGCTCATTGGTGGAGTATCTCTTTTCAAGTGTTCCCATTTTCAGCCCTTGTGCGAGGAAGCGCAGTTGCTTCTCAGCACTCTTCCAACCTCACCTGAACAATGGGAGTCGCATGATAAAACGGTTCAAGAAAGTTTCTCCTTTGTAACACGTCTTTGTGTTCACACAGGCTCGGGTTTCTCAGAAATGGAGAACTTTCCTTCATGTGTGTCAGTCGCTCAGTGCAAATTAATTCAGAAACTTGTATTTGTGACGGGGCTGCATACTTTTTGCCCTGAAATCTCTCAGGGCTTACTTATAACCCCTAGTAAAATGGTTTAACTTCAGTAGAACCATGTTTACAGACACGGAAATAAACAGACGGCTACAAACAGAGACAGTGCTTCAAGTTTTCACAAACCTTTATTAATTCAGCTTGGGGGGAAAAAACTGAAATCTTAACCCGTTTGATTACTTGATGTTTCTGATCCTCTCTCTTCTCCCGGTTTGTCCAGTTTCTCACTAAGGGCTGCGAGACATCCGAAATGACGCTTCGTCGAAATGGTCTGGGGCAGCTCGGCTTCCACGTGAACTATGAAGGCATTGTGGCAGAGGTATTTTTTTCTGGGTTTATTTCAAAACTGTAACGGACATGGCTTATGTGGTCATGATCTAAATTTGTTCCATTTTGCAATTAAGTGATTTCCTATAAGTATGTTTTATTTTCATATTATTGCTTATATACAAAGTGGAGCTTCTAAAAGATATGAACCCTCTGATTTGGCAAATCAGAGGGTTTAGCGCCATTGTCGGCAGCTTAACGCTAATAATCTATTACCTGCTTTTCCTAAGAAAAGTTTTTAGTAGGGATGCCTAAACAGGATCAGGATTATTCAAGGTACCATTTTAGATATTATGTATAAGCTAAAAATGCCAGTCTCACACATGTTCAGTAAAATACTACACAAAATGTTTTGTTGTTTCACTTATAGCTATGTGCTATCTGTTTTTCTTAAAAGCAACAGATATGTTGTTTCTACAGAAAGACTGTAATATGTTGCTATAACTGAGTTAATGTAGGTTGCTACGGGTTGTTTGATCCAGTTGGGCTCCACCACAACCTATGTTATTATTTGCCTTATTAGCCTCCAATGGCTTACAACTAAGCGCGCGTTTTCTTATTTTTAACCTTTGCTTGGCTGTTTAGCAGCTGACTGAAAGTCTGTTATCCTTTGATTTGTGCTGCAGTAGAACAATACTGAAGAGCATCTCCACGGCGGAGCTCAGACAGACAGAACACCCTCACGGACTGTCTGTGTCCGTGAAGCTAATATGTAAACAGATAGCATTAGCTAATGTTATTTGTGTCCGTGAAGCTAATATGTAAACAGATAGCATTAGCTAATGTTATTTGTGTCCGTAAAGCTAATATGTAAACAGTTAGCATTAGCTAATGTTGTCTGTGTCCGTGAAGCTAATATGTAAACAAATAGCATTATCTAATGTTATCTGTGTCCGTGAAGCTAATATGTAAACAGATAGCATTAGCTAATATTATATGTGTCTGTGAAGCTAATATGTAAACATATAGCATTAGCTAATGTTATCTGTGTCCGTGAAGCTAATATCTAAACAGATAGCATTAGCTAATGATGTCTGTGTCCAAGAAGCTAATATGTAAACAGATAGCATTAGCTAATGTTATCAGGAATGTATAACACTTCAGTGTTGCAGATACAGGAGCTTTACTGACCTTTTTAAGTCGCTCTCAAACATAAGAGTTGTAGCGTCAGCTTGTAGCGTCAGCACACCTCTCGTGTGGCATTGTTATTAAATTTTTTTTCCTCGCCGTCTGCCTCAGAGGGAACAAAGCTTTTGTGTTTGCCTTGTTGGCTAAAGAGGGTCGCAAATATCTACTCGACATGTTTAAAACTCAAAATCCAGCCGCAGCTCATTGTTTTGGTCAGTGTGGGCGGCTGCAGAGAGGGGACGGGTTGAGTGTCTCCGTTATTTTAGCCGTACTGCCAGAGCGACAATTTCATCCATCCATCCATTGTTTTCTGCTTATCCGACATCGGGTCCAGGAGAGAATCCCAGACATCTGTCTCCCCAGCATTATCCACCAGGTCATTCTGGGGGACCCTAAGGCGTTCTCCAGTTTAAACAAAAAAAAAAGGCCAATTGCCATATTTAATGATCTGTTTTACTGATGTGTGAGTAGAGAGAGCTACAGTTAATGTAACCAAACCTTAGAAACATTTGAAAGGTTCCAGCGTTCATTTTCCACCCTGCTGGTTGAACAGTGACCAATAATGAAACCTTGTTGCTCATAGGTGGAACCGTACGGATATGCTTGGCAGGCGGGACTCCGTCAAGGCAGCCGATTGGTCGAAATCTGCAAAGTCGCTGTTGCGACTCTGACCCACGAGCAGATGATTGACCTCCTGAGAAATTCGATGACAGTTCGCGTGGTCATCATCCCACCACATGATGACGCTACTCCACGCAGGTGAGTGGGAGGGGATGTATGCAGACAAACTAATTTTGACGCTAGCTGCTGTTTTCTGGCTCTATGTTGACTATTTGGCATCGCTGTCTGAGTCTAGCTTTAGGCTGCCACATTTAGAGTAGAAGATGGTCCTTGAGGTTAATCCTTGAAACCTGATTGGACAAAAACAAATGCTTTTCAAGCCTAATTTAATTTGTCTCACAATTGTTTTCACATGGCTTAACTTCATGCCTGTCTGAAGCCCTTCATCTAATAAATGGCTAATAAAATCAATCCACTTTTCTAGCTACAGCTTATGAGTGCACCGGGACTCAAATCTCTCTAATGTGCAAATGTGAAGAGCTGAGGCTCCAAAGAACAAATATGACCTTTTTATTTGTGTCATTCAGTAGTCCCAAATCCCACAGCTATGCGAATAGCGAGCAACGTTTTAACTAAACCCTTTTGTTCTCGTCTTTGCAGGGGCTGCTCAGAGCTCTATCGAGTGCCGGTGTCTGACTACAAGGGCAGCAGCACAGACAGCGGCTCCTTCGAGTACAAGTTCCCATTCCGCAGCAACAATAACAAGTGGCAGAGGACGTCGAGCAGCCCTCAGCAGTCCCTGACCGCTTCACCACAGCCGCACACCCCCAACCGAGCCATCAGCCTTGGCAGCTCAGTGGGAAAGACCCTGTCTGCTGAGAGGCTGGAGAGAGGCGCTGCCATTCCACGCAGCGTCAGCAGCGACGGTCGACCTCTGGACCCCAAGAGGTCAGAGCTGTTTAGCTTTCTAAATTTGGACTGGCAATGTACATAAATATTGAAAAGGGGGTCGGAAACTTTTAGTGGAAAGGGTGAAAAGCTGGGAATATATGATTAGAAAGCAGGAAGCAGCCGTGTTAATTTTTCTTGATGTTTTTTTTTTTTTTTTTTTTTTTTTTTTTTTTTTTTTTTTTTTTTTTTTTGAGGTGTAAAGCCTAATATTTCACTTTGTCCGTGAAATAGAAACACATTGCAAATAACTAATGTCCCAATAAACACAAGCAGATGCAGCAATGATGTATTATTTAAGCTGAATATTTTTTTTAGTTTTGAAAACTTGAAGTAACGCCCTCTGGATTTACCCGTGAACGTTTTTTTTTTTTGTTTTTATTCACTAGTTTCCAGTGAATATACGTATATAGTTTATTTGCATGCTTTTGTTGTTCTCCAGGATGTCTCCTGGCAGTGAGAGCTACAGCCTGGCCTCTTCCCTGGCTTTAGGTCGTTCTCCTCACAACCGCAGCTCTCCCAGCAACCTGTCCTGCTCCAGCGAGGCCTCTGGAAGCTCCGCTCACTGGAGGCAGAAGTCCATGCCTGAGCAGTAAGAGCGATAGTTTGTCTAATGTTTCATACCCAACCTTCACGCAGTTATATTCTGTAAACTCCTAACTTGCCCCGAGGCTCTTACTGTGCACGATTATTCACCGCGTGTTTATTTTAATGACATAAAAGCTGTGGCACAATCATCAGTTTTCACATTTAGAGGACGTAGATTATATTGATTTTGACGTTTCAGCCCCCAGAATTAAATTACACTGTAATCTGGTTGAAAATACAGTATATTTGTTGTACAGTTGACAGTTGTAATATTCCTAAGTAAGGTGCTCTCACGTTACGTCCACCCACTAAAGTCTAGAGGCAAGTTTTCATTGTCTTTTCTTGCACTGCATCTTTAATCATGTATAACACACTTAAAAAAGTTTTGTCTCAGATTTAGTGCCTTTTCTCTGTTTTGACAGGTTTGCAAGCAGCCGACATTCACCCATGTCATCAGAGAGACGGGAGGTGGCCGGAGAGGGTGGTTCCAGCGGAAAATCCACTCCCAACTGGTCGAGAACGGAGGAAGGTGGAGGCGAACGAGGGTCAACAGGTAAATCTGCTCAAATACGTCCTGAGCCCTGATTGGTTGGCCACGCTGTTTGCTGGAAATATATGTCTGAATGCAAATGTATGCTAATGGGACTTGTATACATGCAAAGAGTGGGTGCAGTTTGATATATGCAATGGAGGAGGAGACGGCGCACGAAAGAAATCTTCCAAATTTATCTGCGCTTTAAAACCCTTTGAACTGGCAGGTATCGTGAGGGGTGTGTGAATACTGCGTCCGTAAGACGTCGCTCTGACAGCAGCCTTCCTCAACCCTCCCATCGCCTTTCTTATTCCTCCTCTTCTCCCGCAAGCTGTGAATTATATAGCCTTCACAGACGTCCTAATGTCTCTGCAAGCAAAAAAGGTGGAAACTTAATAAGACAAGCAGAAAAAGCAAAATGGGAGACTTTTTGTAGTTCCATTGTAAGTAAGCGAGAATGGATTTACGTCTCTCACTTTTTCCTATTCTGAGGCGTATTGAAGGAAAAGCAGAGGAGAAACGGAAGACACATCTGTCTTTCTTGTCAACACACCATCATTGTGTGCCTTTCCTTCCCCCCCCTCCTTCCTGTCTGTTCCTCATTTTCCGTTGCGTCTCATGTTTTCCCCTCATTCATCTTTTAATTCTCGTTTTCACTCCCTTTCATGCCGTTTCAGGAATTCTCCCATCCATTTTTTGTTTTAAATGCTTTCTCTTTTTACTCTAGCGTTGTTTCTGAAAGCCACAAAGTTTGCCTTTTCCCCCCTCTGATTCCAAGCAGAACGTTGCTTTGATTGTTGACCAATTTAGTTTCAGCCTTGTCTTCAACCTGTCGCTGGCCACCACAACCACAGTTCAAGGTCTCAGTCTTTCATTTTGTGGTTGTTTGGAGCATTTATGTCATGATTGGTTAGGGAGGAACGATCCGTGCCGGGGCAGCTGAGCCGAAGTCAGCCAAGATTCCAGCCCTCGAAAAGCCCTTTCTGTTGTCTTGTGGTTTTGAGTTCTGTCTTTTCCTTTGCCTCCCATTTTTTAACTCTTGACCCTCTAGTTGTCAGCAAGGACGATGTGGCCAGACTCTATCCAGAAATATCAGAAGTCACACAGAGTGCACGGCGTTTGGTGTTGGGGATCCTTTTTATCTCCTGATCATCTTAATCAGAACTTTACAAAAGTATTCATGCACATTTTGTCTTGATAAAACCATACATTTCAGTGTATTCTTTGTGATTTAATAGACAAACACAAAGTAGAGCATTTTTGTAAAGTGGAAGAAACAAGATTTTTATTTTTTTGCAGTAAAAAACTAAAAGGTGTTGTATCCATTCGTACAAACTTTTTCTTCGATTACAGCTGCACGTCTTTTAGGGTTTCTTTATACTAGTTTTGCTCATTTAGAGGAAGGCTGGGCAAGACAACAAATATACTTGCCCTATCATGCTATGCTTTCTGTGCAATGTGTACAATCACAATATCATGACTATTGGAATATCAATTCCCATTGCAAACATTGTTCATCTTTATCTATCTTGTTAGGAGCTCAGATTCTCTTAGCTATCCTGAACGCATCACTTTACCTCCCATCCTGGCCATGTGAAATACTCCAGTATGCTCAGATTGTTTACACAAACAAAACACAAGGATCCAAAAAAAAGATTGTTCACCAGGTGAGATGAGGAAGTATTGCAGCTCAGGAATGTAACCAACCCAACAAGAGCTCCCGGGTTTTCAGTATCAGATGGTGGATTAATTGATGGATGGAAAGCTTAAGAAAGGAAAACGGTTCTAGATTAAGAAGCAGCGATAAGGAAGAGACGTTAAGCAAACAGGACTTTTTAGTACAAACCAAGCCAGTATGAGAGGTTTCTGCCTGTTCCAGCAAAACGGGTCCGGCTTGTCAGAGGTTTGACTAATCTGACAAGCTGCTTTCTTCAAAGGGGGAATAATTTAGCTGTAAATAACAGGGCTGCAACTAAAGATTATTATTTATAGTTCGCCTAATCTATTGGTTATTTTTTCAATTAGTCAATGATCACGATAATTTTTTTTTTTTATTGATCTTCATCACTTCAGTTGCATGTAAAATAATATTTTGACTCACCTGTTCTTGTTTACACACATTTGAACGCCTCATTATTGCCACTATACTTTATTAGCTTTATAAATAAGCCTCCATAAAATATTAATTTTAAATTCAACTGAGGTTCAACGTAGCGTCCCACCACACACACACACACACACACGCACACCCCGGTCGCATAAATCCCATACCGAACTTTTCGTTTAACTCAATTCAGTAAAATTTTATTTATATAGCACCAATTCATGAAACATGTAATCTCAAGGCACTTTCCAAAATCAAATTCAATCAGATTATACAGATTGGATCAGATTATACAAATTGGTCAAATAATTTCCTATCTAATGATGCAATCTACCCAGCAGATTGCATCAAGTCTTGACAAGCAGCATTTACTCCTCCTGAAAGAGCGTAGAGCCACAGGGAGAGTCGTCTGCATTGTTGATGGCTTTGCAGCAATCCCTCATACTGAGCATGCATGAAGTGACAGTGGAGAGGAAAACTCTCCTTTAACGGGAAGGAGAACCAGGCTCAGTGTTAACGGTCATCTGCCTCGACCCACTGGGGGTTAGAGAAGAACTTGATAGCTCTGCTATGTGAGTGAGTTTAGAGGATTTCTTTCGCCCGTTCTGTTTTGGCGGTCCCCTGGCGTCGTTTCTGCAATAGAAGTTAAAAAAAGAGAAGAAAATCTTTTCGGCTATTACTGCGGATTTACAGTCATGTGAAAGTGTCATGTGACAGATGCTCTTTGCTAACTAGGGAACTGACACCATAATTCCCTCTGCTGCAGCCTTATGCTGCGTTCAGACCAAACGCATCGGGTTTACATGCAAAGTCTACAGTGGACGCACCGCGGGGGCTTCTAGACGTCCTATGCTGAAAGTGAAATATTGAGACTGCCGCAATGTTTAAATATTTTTAAATGACACATGAATTTTTGCGTCAACAGTTTTTTATTATCGACATTGTCGACTAATCATTGCAGCCCTATTAAATAATTTGCTCAGCCATGTAAAACGGCTTTAGACCTTTTCTGTTCTTTGCAGATATTTGATTCATTTGAAATCGGTGTTGCCTTTTGTTATATTTATTATAAACCCTAAGAAAAAAAAAGCAGATTTCCGTAACAAAATATAGCACATTAATCTGCTGTTGTAAAATATTGGTGCTCAGTTTGTACCTGCTCCCTAATACTGTCAGCTGTTGTGAATTATTATTATTATTATTATTATTGTTGCATAACTTTTATTCTCATGTTTGTGCTGCAAAGTTCCCTATCAGATTGTAGTGTCTTTATTTATAACCTTAAAACGAAATGTGGCATTTGTTCACCATGTAAAACATTTGCCGTTTGTGCATTCAGGGTAATGTGCATTAAGTGTTTTACACACAATGTATTTCCAAAAGTATTCATCACCCATCCATGTAATTGAAAAATGGTGTTTGAATCACTTCATGGTGTATAAAACCAAACAGCAGGTATGCAAACTGTCTCTATAAAACCTTTGTGAAAGAATGTGTCGCTCTCAGGAACTCTGTGAATTCCAGCGTGCGATGGCCACCTGTGTAACCAGTCTGGTCATGAAATTTCCTCGTTCCTAACTATTCCACAATCAACTGTCAGTTGTGTTATAAGAAAGTGGAAGCGATTAGGAACAATAGAAACTCAGCCATGAAGTGATGGGCCTCCTAAACTGACGGGGCGGGAACAGCGGCTGCATAGAGCGCTAACTTTCTGCAGAGTCAAACGCTGCAGAGCTCCAAACTTAGTGTGGCTATCTGATTAGCCCAACAACATGGAATGGGTTTTAATGGCCAAACAGCTGCATCCAGGCCATATGAATTAGAGCAGAGACTGAGAGCCAGGCCTTCTCGTCCAGAATGGTCAAAACTTCCCATGAAGCCACACTCCCCAGCCTTGCGACCAGCCTTCCCAGAACAGTTGAAGCTGTTGCAGCTGCAAAGGGATGAACATCATACTGAACCCTATGGATTAAGAATGGGATGTCACACAAATTCATATGCAAGTCAAGGCAG
The DNA here is from genome assembly GCF_011125445.2 of Fundulus heteroclitus. Taxonomy (NCBI): domain Eukaryota; kingdom Metazoa; phylum Chordata; class Actinopteri; order Cyprinodontiformes; family Fundulidae; genus Fundulus; species Fundulus heteroclitus. The sequence goes on from NC_046375.1 coordinate 5,346,192, forward strand.
GTCAGTGAATACTTAGTTATATAAAGTACTTAGTTTCTGTGTAAGAAGGGCTGGGTAATATACCGAGATTTTAAAAATATTGAGATTTTTAAAAAGAGATGTAAAATTAGACCATATGGTTTATATCGAGATGTTCTATGTTCCGTTGTAACTATACTTGTATGTATTCCAGTAGGTTATTTTTCTGCTGCAGCTGTTTGTTAAAAAAAACATGCCTGTGAGACAAGCTTTGCTACAGAGATGCCTTTTTTTCTAATTATTTTATGAAAAGAAAAATATATCAAGATAAATATCGTATATAGGCATCCAGCCTAAAAATGTCCAGCTATTATTTTTGGTCCATATCGCTCAGCCCTTTGTGTAAGTGACCTGCTTGATATTTGGAGACCTTTACATATCATGTGTATCTCAGCTGAGCCACAGCAATCCACTTTACAAATGTATATTTTTCACTACGGTCTGCTCAGAAGAGGAGGAAGAAAATCTGAACAGAAAGAATAAAGTGATTTTATTTTTTTCATCTGAATATCAATGCAGTTTTCTTTATCCTATTGTCTGTTAAATGAGAGATCCATACTGGGAAAACAGAAAATCCCTACTTTGTGTTTCTGTAGAATTAGTCTTACTGCTTTTCTTCTTCTGCTCATGATCTCTCCGGTCATTTACCTTATCTGCTGAGTGTTTGGCGCCACCCCCTGACTTGGACAATAATTATCCCTGGAGGTCTGAATTTGACTAGTTTCTCGCCTAACTTAGCATTTTACATCTTGGCCATAAAGTGCATTTTTTACTCTTGTCTTGCCAGAGCGCCTTTTGGCTTTTCTTCCAGTTCTTGATTGTGTGCTACTACAAAATGTAGATAAAACACCTAAAAGTTGTCGTTCGAGCATGAAAACTGGTGAAAACTGTTGAAGCAGTTTGAAAACACCGTACACGTCGATCTTTCCACTATATTGTTTTATAACTAAATACATTTTAATTATTGGAAAGGCGGTGAACACCGAAGCGTTTAGTTTACCTGGCTTATTTAGAGCGTTAGATAAGTGGTGATTTACAGTAGACCGGGTAGAAGTCCACAATCCGCTCCCAGCTCTAATTAGCGCAGAGAGCCCCGTGGGCTGCAGCGCAACCCTACAAAGTAATAAATATTCTAAATGAGATGGAAACTACGTTTTTAGATTCATCCCAACAGATGTTACGTTTCAACCGCTAGCTCGCTCTCTCCCTCTCTCATGCTGCTGTGCTCATTAACTTGCCTGCTCTGTATATCTTATTGCATAACAGACAGACAATTACACAATAGTCCCATTTATACCAAGGTTTACTTCAGGACTCTGTCATGCAGCACATCTTGCCCAGAGCAAGCAGAGCCAGCAGGGGGGCATATTTGTGTTTGATGTGCGTTGCTTTTCATAACAACTGAGCTGGGATTTTGTTAATAGACGATGAAAAGGCAAAATGAAAACAAGTCAGTGCTTCCTGGAGCTTTTGTCGCATAATGATCTGTTGAATTATCAGCAGCTTTTCTGCGCTGCAGGGTCTGTCCGTGCGTTTGTCACCAACCCCGGCTTTGTTTAACTTCATTGCAGAGGCCCCAGCGTCCAAGTCAAGCCAGGGCTACTCTGGAGCCCCTCGCATCCAGAGGCAGGAACAGGTCATTCACCTCTCCCCAAAGAAGGGCAGCCAGGTCTGAATTTACTCCTGTCTTGTGAAGCGTTTCTCTGATAATACCTTCTGACTGTACAGTTTGTTCTTTACTTGTAGATTAAACCTCAGACCCTTAGCTAATTAAATTGGTGCTTATATAACATTGCAGTGTCTTGTCACGATGGATCACTTGCTTACATAATAACCCATATTTTCCCTAATAATGAAAATTATGTTTTTTTACCTTCTCTTTTTTTTTTTGTTTGCCCTGGCAGTCAGACGGCCCTTACTCGGGGCACTCCAGCAGTAACACTCTGTCCAGCACCGCTTCCAGTGGGGGCCACAGCGACAGTGACAAATGGTTCGACCTGGGGACAGGAGGAGGCTCCACCGGGGACCCAAATGAACCGGAACCCAACGGCCTGGGAGGAGGAGGCTACCTCCAGGGGGCCTCAGCCGACAGTGGCATCGACACTGGCTCTTACGGAGCCTCGCATCATTCCCACCCCCACTCCCACCATGGCAGCACCGCCTCCCTGCTGGCCCCCAGTGGGAGCAGAGAAAGCAGGGAGCGCACCTCGTCTCCATGGCATAGTCCGACTGAGGGGGGGCGCAGGATGCTGGAGAGGTCGCCTGCTGCTGCCGAGTCTCCGGGGCCTCCAGGAGAACGGAGCCATGACTCGGGGGGTAGAAGCCATGACTCGGGGGGTAGAAGCCATGACTCTGGGGGTAGGAGCCATGACTCTGGGGGTAGGAGCCATGACTCGGGGGGTCGAAGCCATGACTCGGGTGGTCGAACCCATGAATCGGTGGGTCGAAGCCCACCAACTCATCTTCTTGTCAGAGACAGCAGTACTTTCAGCCTGGGTGACGGTGGATCACATTCGAGGTAAGTTTATGCAAGCGACATATAACGGTGCATCTCGTTAAATCTGAACAGCGATAAAACGCTTGTTTATGTAGTTAAATTCAAAAAGTTAGACCCAGACAGGAAACCGTCTAACAACCTTCGTGCTTTTCTGATATATTTAGAGGTTTGCCAAGCTCAGGTTTGTCTAGCTAAGCTAGTTCATCCTGAAAAGCAGATTGCAAGCTTGAAAAGGTCTCTACAAACCTAAAATGTAATCGCGTAACCGGACGGCAGATTCTTGCCACTTTCAATATAGGAAAAGCTTTTGCTTATGTCTTATATTCCTATAAAGTTTGGTTAGTTTGGCGAAGGCTTTCATCCAAAGCAGCTTGGAAGGGAGTTTCAGTGTTAAGATCGCAGTGAACATGGAAACTCTGTAGTAAATTTAAAGTATCAAGCCAAGTTCAATTAGAAAATGTGTGATACATTTACAACTATGAGCTACTATGCATCAGTCACATACAGTAGTTTATGGCACTTAACATGAGAAAAACTAAAAAAAAGTTGAATGTTTGAATGCTTTCATAATTCACTGGATGTTGGTGAGGGTAACTACCACCATTGTATCTAAGTAAATCTAAGGACAACCATAGCTTTAGCTTACAAAAGATGCTATGAGACGGGCCTTCTCAGAGCAGATTATTTAATCAGCAAAATGTCATTTGTTGTTAATCCAAAGATATTTTTTTGCATCGTAATCTTCCTCCATGTTTTAATTTGACACAACATGAAAATCCACCTCAATCCTGCATCCTCTACACAGATGAAGCTGGTCTGAACCTCAGCGTATGTCAACACAACCAGCTCAATCTGTCTCCGTTTGGCAGAGGACTCGCATTCCTGAGATTTCCATTCATGCCGTTTTGAACTGACTCCTCTCTACTTCATAAATAATCCAAGAGAAGAGAACCGAGTGGTTAACGCAGTTGGAAAATAAATGGTTATTAGATTTAAACTGGCAAAAACATTTTGGAGGAAAAGGAATTCAGAGTCTGGTTGAACTACATATAAAATCCTTGCAGGCTTTGTGGGCCTGGTTATGCTGGTAGACACATGATCCAGCCAGAGGCAGAGGCAACAATCTAAAGCAGATGGCAAAACACAAACTATGTGTTGTTTCAAAGTCATACATTTGCTTGGTCAACCTTGTAGTTTTTTTGTTTTGTTTTACTCTTTACTGCTTTTAATTACTTTTTATTGTTATGGACTTTTAACTGTATGACTACAAGCAGCCAAAGCAAACAATACACGTAATAATTTTTAGATGCCACCTACACACATAGGCCAAAAATATATAAAAAGCAGCAGGGTGTTCTTATATATTTAGTTTCTATGGAATTGCATTAATGTTTCATCTGTATGCTTTAACTAAGTTCAGCTTTGGTTCTTGAATTTGGCTCATTTATTGAATATCTTGTCCTCTCAGCACGCGCCTCACCACTGCAGTGTGATTCCTGTTCTCATTACTTATGCCAAAACCTCTTCATCCGAAAAGATCACATACCAGGCAGCCTCCTTCTCAGCAAGACGTTTCTGGAAACCAAGCAGAAAGAGTCATTTTAATTCCCTCTTATCTTTCCACATTAGGCCTCAGGAAATGTGGAACACATGTCCTACTTTTCATAGCTGAGCTCGCGTATCCAGCTAAGGAGAACTCCTGTGTCCAACGCCTCCTGTTGAACCAAGTTCTTTTCAGCAGTCCAGACAGAGATCCATTGAATCACCTGGGCATCACTTCACTATAGTTGTAGTCTAGAAGTTGTGTGGGGTAGGGTAAAACATAATCTGACAACAGCCAGATGCATGTCTCGCTCCACCTAGCTCCACTCACATACATCTGGGACACCGCCATAGGAATTGCCTTTATTGAAGGCTGGGCCTTATCAAAACTTCTTGCATATGATTGGATAAGCCACTTGTCTGTCATCTTTATCGACGTGCTATTTCAACCACTCACACCGAAGCTAACCCGTGACGCTGATGAGAGCGACGCAGGAAAAAATTTTTTTTTTTTATGTGTTTGCAGCTCTAGTGGCACGCGTTTTATTGACAGTGAGCTGACAGGAAGAGGGTGGAAGAAAGGCAGCAAAGCGCCGCGGGTCGGAGTCGATCCCGGGCCGACCGCGTTGAGGACTAAAGGCCTCCTTATATGGTTCGCGCTAACCGCTCCGCCACGGGCGCACCCTTGAAAACAAAACTTGCCAAATCCGGTCGGGAGAAGGGCGAAAACATGGTTTCCACCAACAAAAGCCTTCAGAGCCGTTCTCTGATGTTCTTTTAATGAAACAATATTAGGTAGATTGGACAACACGGAAGAAATAGCAGCATCAATGTTAATGCTTGCTTCTTCGACAAGCCGCCATTGCTATCAAAACAGTCTCACGTCATGGTTGCGTCTCCACTACGTCACATCTATGAAATGCCAGCCCTGCGTCCTGATTGGCCAGACCATAAAATTGGTTGGAGAAATCACTTTCAACGGGCGATGTCCCAGATGTATGTGAGTGGAGCTAGGCGGAGCGAGACATGCAGCTGTAGTTAGGTAAAACATGGAGTTGGCCAAGACGAACTTCATTGCTGCTACAATGTTTGCCAAGAAAAAGGGCCCCATGTACCTGCTTATATTTACTGGATTATATTTTCTCATGTTATGAGCATAAGACAGAACATCAACTAGCGGCCCGTGGGCAACATATGGCCCAGCAGAGCTTTCTATCCGGCCCCCAGAATATTTCTGAATTCAGGAATAGCATAGTGAAGAGGGGAAAAAAATCAAATTAATATATCTTCATTTGATATTAAGAGTTTCTTCTGTCAGTGACTGACAGCCATGCAAATTTGAAACCAATATCGCTCACGCCCCCTAGTGGTTTGCTGCCATACATGTAATGTGCGTCTGTTAACACTGACAAAGTATATATATATATATATATATATATATATATATATATATATATATATATATATATATATATATATATATATATATATATATATATATATATATATATATATTACAAAGATTTATTTATTTATTCTGACCATTTTACATATATTCTCATTACAATACATTGAAGTTTGTGGCTGGAACATGATAAAATGTGGAAACGCAAATGAAGAGTTTGTACTGTGCTTTAATCGGATCTCTTGTTCCTAAGCAAAAATATTTTAGAACTAGATAGGAGGTTTGATATTGTGAAAAGAGTAAAACATTTGCTACTTGTTCTGAGATTTGTTCTGAGACAAAAATCTTTAGGCGTCATCGGTATCCCATTTCCTTTTTTTTTCCCTCATCAGGCACTCTGGCCACAGCTCACCCAGAGAGGAGTCATCGTCTTCAGCCACCTCCCCTTCGTCTCAGTCTTCAGTCTCCCCCGGGCCCAAGACCTTCTACCCCCGTCAGGGAGCTCAGTCCAAGTATCTGATTGGCTGGAGGAAGCCTGGCTCCACCATCAACTCTGTGGACTTTGGAGACACAAGGAAGTAAGGATGAGCGAAAAGTAGACGACACATTACCTGAAATCTTTAAAAGTCCTTTCTGAGAGTAAAGTTTCATAAACGTTTTAGTCAAATAGCGCTTCATCCCACCTTAATCCCATCTACTGCAACTTACCTTTGCCTTTAGAACATCTGACACTGCCGAACTGTTGCTTCTGCTTAGGTATAATGTTTTTGTTAGTAATTTTTTTGGGGAAAAAACATTTAAAATTTCAATATTTTTGCTAATTATGTGTATAAACCCCATAGGGACTCCTGCTTGACTCCATTATTTATAGCTAACTTCAGTTCATCCCTTCAGCTGACAGCATTCGCACAACATTTACTCAGTAAATGCTCATTTTTCTGTTGTATATTAAATTGCCTGCACAGTGGAGCAGAAATCAGACTCTTAAAATACATGACCTTGCTACTATATTTTGTTATTTAACAAATGCTTCTAAGGTAACTTGGAAGAAAGCATTAATGTTTATCCTCCAGTGTAAGTAGGAGGTTCTGGATAAAGCGTTAGGCGTGATTTATCAATCAATTTATCAAGGCGTGATTTATCAATAAAGCAGACAAATCAAAGAAGTACTCTCAAGGGTCCCATGTTAGTGTTTTAGAGACATTAGAACAGATGTTTAAATGAGATTCTTAAAGGTAGAGAGGGAGATTTTTGCTCAATTAAATTGGTAATTTGTTTCAGAGCCTCAAATTGACCAGATTGGATGGTGTTCAAGAACAACTCCCAAAGAGTCAGTGTAAAATTTAGATAGCTGAGTGCAGATTAGTGATTGAACTTGAATATTTATCGTAATTAAATTCAGTTTAATTATACAGCACCAATTCACAGCATGTGTAATCTCTAGGCACTTAACAAAGTCAATCATACAGACAGATTAGTTAAAACTTTTCCACCTAAGGAAACCCAGCAGATTGCGTCGAATCGTTGACTTTGCAGCAATCCCTCATACCGAGCATGCACGTAGAAGGAAAGAAAGAAATCGTATTTATCATTGGAATTGTACATTCCAACTAAATCTGTCTTCTGCGTTTAACTCATCCTCCTTAGGGAGCAGTGGACGGCTCATAGAGCCCGGGGAGCTACGACCAACCAGGGGTTAGATAAAACTGACCAGACGCACAAAAAGAGCGCAGAAGCGTTGATCCAGGAGTGCTTTCTATGTTAGAGAAAAGTAAAAACATAATGGAAGTAGTACCTCCTTTTAGTGTCTTTATCTAAGAGAGAAACGCAGCTAAACTCTGAGTCTGTGTGGTGGTAGAGGTTGAAATAGAGCACATCCAGTTAGTCAGAGTAAAACCTCAGCCAATAGATTTGTCTGGGAGAGAAACAGGGTTAATCACTGAAACACAGAACCTAGTGTAGCGTCTAATTGGTCCAACTTACAGAAGTCAGAGTATCATAAAATAATTCCCACTACCAGAAGTCTTTTGGTATAATGAATAAAGTCTGGCCCTTATTTCAAATAATGTTACAAAATGTAAAACAGGATGGCCAAGTGAAAAAAAAAAAAAAAACACTAACTATAACTCGTTTTTTTTTTTTTTTTTTTCAACTGAGATAACTTTGTCCTTACAGTGTAGCAATAAACGTAAGTTTGACAGCATAACAAATAGTTTAAAAATGTGTCCCTGTTTTATTGTAAAGAGTGAAAATATGTGGCTAAGAGATGGAAACGGACATGGTCAGAGGTGTAACAGCTTATTTATTATGACTCGCATTAATTATGTTTTACCACATGTTTCATCAATGTGTCTGGCTGGTTTTTGTTATTATTTTTTTTATATAATGAAATGATTAGTTTGAGACTTTATTTTGAGATTGAGATTTTATTTTTTAGGTTTTACAGCTTCATATAATAACTGTACAAACAATTGGATTTGCAAATTAAAACACCTTTTTATTTATTATCAGAAATTCTGAATCTGTCTTTTCTAATTCTATATTCACTGTGTGGGTTATTCTCTTCTTTATTATAATTGGACCGACAAATTGAACGTCACACCTTTGGGTCTTTTTAAAATCATGACAGCGTTTCATCTTCATTAGGTGTCGGCAACAATGTGACTGTTGCTTGATTGCCTCCATGTGGCTGAGAAATGTACAGCAACAGCTTTAATATGTGACATGAGTGTGATTTGATGTATTTTTTAACCCAATTTGACCACGCAAGGATATTCCTAAAGTGTATGCATACATTTTTTTTAATTATTCCTAATTATTGGCAAAAATCTGTTTTAGGAAATCTCCAGGCGAAAGTGGAGGAGAAGTGGCCCCGACTCCGGCAGCGAGACCATCACTTCGAGACATGCACTCCCCGCAGACTCATGCCAAATCTACTGTGGAGGAAGACGTTAAGAGGCACCCTGCTCACGACACGCCACCACCACCGAGAAAACACAAGGAAAAGGTACCTTTGTACGGCAGCAGAAAGGGAGCAAAAGTGAGATTAAAATGTACGCATCCCTAACTTTACCCTTCAATCTGCCTCAGCACGGCCAGAAGTCGCCTCCAAGCCAGCCGCTCAGCCGGCGCCGCTCGCTGCACCGCACCCTGTCAGACGAGAGCATCTATCGCGGTCAGCGGCTCCCCTCCCTGAGCGACTCGGTCACCGAGCCGGCGCTCGCCACCGATCTCCTCTTCAGCTGCTCCACCCTTCCTCGCTCTCCCACCACTCGCGGTGTACCCCTCAGACGGCCCTCCTATAAACTAGGAGTCAAACTCCACGGTAAGAAAGGGCCGGGTACACATCTCTATTTCCCAATATTTTATTCAGTTTTTTTTGCTCATTTAATGGACGGATCGACATACTTAATCTTTAGCGTTTTCAAATAAACAGTGTAAAAAAATTAAAGTTTTTACGTCTTAAAAAAAAAGTGAGAAAGGATTAACTTAGAAGTCAGGGAAGTGTGTCTATTATAAATGTGGAGCTGCTGCCCCCTGTTGATTGGAAAAGCAAAGTGCCGGTAGATGCGTGGGTTTGTTTCACGTCCTCCTTCATACAATTTGCATTAATAGGGGACCTTTCGGCATCTGACACGTCATTGGTGGATTTGGTGGAGCGTCATCGGGGACCCCTCCCTCAGGAGCTGATGCCCCTCCCATCTTCAGGTAGAGACAGTCCTCTTGAGTGGACTCACCTGGTGGATGTGGCCAGTACCTTCGAGAATGAGAGAAACACACACTACAGTAAAATAAAAATACTTGTTCTACCACCTAAAGCAAATCAACACGCTGACATCTGTCGATGCGTTTGCTGAAACTTTTTCTTTTTTTCCTTCCCTCTCCTTCTAGTCCAGAGAAGTTATGTGTTTGGGGATTCAAACCATCGAAGCAGTGCGGCATCCAGTCCCCAGCAGCAACACATAGAGCTGCAGCCTGCTCCACTGTCACGGCCCTCATCCAGGTTCAGTCCTACAGCCTTTTTTTTTTAGTTTTTTTTTTTTTTTTTTTTAGTTTTCTGACAGTTTGTGACAATGTCCCATTGATTCTGGGATGAGCTTTATGAAAATCAACTCCATTTCTATTTCTATAGCGAGGGTCACATAGGGCTGGAGAGGAAGGTGACTAAACTGGAAGCCATGGTGAAGATGCTCCAGGAGGACCTGAAGAAGGTGAGACAAAACCAGAACATATCTGCAGTGCTTTTTAAGAATAAAATTTTCATGAAGTATCAGGTTTTATTTAAATTACTTATATTCCACAGTGATTCAGTAACCAGGTCTGTCTTCCATTGAAGGAAGAAGCGCTTCCAGGAAAACTCACATCAAATGTTGTTTCGTCGGGTTATTTGTGCAGAAACAAATCTAAGGTGTTTAGATTTATAGCCTCAGCTAATTTGCATTTCCCCGTAGATGGGTTATTAGTTAAATATTTCTTGGGCTTATTTCAGAATATTATTTAGTTTTAAATTGAATAAAATGTTGTCTTTGAATTTTAAAGGGATTTTACTGCACTACTAGATTTAGCTTCCTTTAACAAGTGTAAATAACTTTTACCTAATAGTTGCATTTTCTGAAAGGATTATCAAAACGTGTTTTCGTTTTCTTTAGGTTGGTTGATATTGTAAACAGGCTTGCTAAGAAATGTTGAAAAGTCTGGAATTATATATATTTTTTAAATTCTACATAAATATTGAAGAAAATTGACACTGAAAAATGTTTGAGTTTCCAGACTTTGATCCTTTATATTATTACCTAAAAGATCAAAATCAGAATTCTTGGTAAAAGAATAGTACCTCAACTTTTATTTATTTTTTAACTATTTGATTCGTTATGGATTTGCCGCATCATGGGTTGTGTTTTTCTCCTAATCATTGATGATTTGGGGTTTTGAACTAATGACAGATTAAAATCAAAACTGGTCTTTTTTTACTGCTTTTTTTGGCCTCTAGTTTCTCTTAGATCAGAATTTATGATTATAAAACTAATTCTGGTTTCGATACCACACAAAGCATACAATCCCCCATTTGTTTATTTATTTTTAGAGCTAAAAAGGGAACGATATCACAAACTGTCTACATAATCTATATGCAGTTTAGGATAATATCAAAATCAGATTTGACGAGTATCACCGTCATATGAAAGAGAGCTCTTCTGAGTTGGTTTAGATGCCATAAGAGCAAAAGCAAACCTTTAACACAGCACTGAATCTGAAGCCAGCTGCAATATTTTAAAAGAATCAGGTAATTACATTTAAATTTTGTGTACTTGGTTGTCTTAAATATTACAAAAAACTGCCAGAAAAAGTGTGACATTAAAAAACTAGTATTTCCTGTCCAATTACTTGATTAGTTGGTTATATTTAAGTAAAAAAACAAACAAAACAAATGATTAGCAAAGTAATACAATATTGGTTAGCACATGTACGGAATAGCTGCCGACATCACGGTGTTTGTGCTTATATTTTTTTCTTTTTGGTTAGTGTGAGTCTTAATATTTATATTCATTCTTCAGCTTTGCAGTTTACTTTTGTTTTACCATGTGGATTTTTTTTTTTTTTAAATGTCAACCAATATTATCTGCCCACAACGCTATTCAGTCTAGCTCTGACTCTGTCTGGAAATGTTTATATAAGTATCCAGAAAAATAGCTACTCAGTCTAAATAATGTAAGCGGTTATTTTACACCGATGTAGGGAGCGTTAATCTTCTAAAGCTGTAAGTATATCTACCTAAACATTTTGATCTAAATGCTGTCACTGCACCTCACCCTGAGCCCACCGCCCCCATGGTGAAACACGGCAGTGGCAGCCTCATGCTGTGAGGAGGGATTTCTTCAACAATGTCAGGGAAGCTAGGCAGAGCTGATAGAAAGATGTTGTGAAATGCAGAGAATGGTTGCGAGACACCAGATCGAGGCAGAAATTTTACCTTTCAGCAGGACAACAACCCTGGAACTGCAAAGGAATGTTTTTTATAAAGTCATTTAGATGTGTAGAGATGACCCAGTCCAAGTCCAGGCCTAAACTCAGTTAAGAATTTGTGTCAAGACTTACAGGGATCCACGTTTAGTTGGACAAATAGACTTTATTTGAGAAATGTCTATTTTAGATGTAAGAAAATAATACGGTAAAAACACTGTAAGATGTTTAGTTTTTATAAATTTCAATAAAATATTGTCACACCAACGTTGCCATGTTGTTTACGCTGCAATGCGTTCTGGGTAAATGACGTATGCCATGTCCTTTAGTTCTAGCTCTTTCCAGCTAAAACAGCAACGAATGAACCGGAGCGCATTGAAATTTATGACATCATAGTAGTAATAATAATAATAAAATCAATCAATAAATAATGAAACGATGAATGACGCATACTGCTCTTAGGACTGTGTGATCCAGCAAATAGTGCTCCGTGTCCGGTATCAGGTCTAATAATACTTCCTTAGGATCTGATGGGTCTGGTCTTCGGTGCAATGTCGGGTCTGTGATTTCACATTCGGTACCGGCAGCAGTTGCTTCGTCATTTAAAAGGGCTTCCAGTGTTGCCTGTCTCTGATGTTTCTCTCAGCGTCTTTCACTCACATAGCGGCGGGGTTTAGGCGCTTTATGGATAAAAATTGTCGGCACCACTGCTGGTTTAGCTTGTAAAGGTAACATCCACCTGTTGGCTCCTACTTCAGTTTTGTTGGTAACAAATGACTCAGTCTTCTGGAGAAATGTGGGTCCTTCGGAAGTTGTCTTCCTCCAAAACCTTTTTCCCCATTGCACTTTTCTTTTTTTTTCATGCGGGAAGCGATGAAGACTCACCTCACAGTTTCTGTTGTGAAATCACAGCCAACAGCTACACCCTGTGGCATTGCCTAAATTTACACCAGTAGTCAAGCTCCATAGAATAAAAAAACAACTCTTGATCCCTCTGTAGGTTCCAGTCCAGTAGGACCTAACCGCATCATTAACCCAGCATGCATTGCACAGGTCAAAAAATGGTGACCTCCATGGGTGGAAAATATAACAAAGCATATACAATTTTTTTTATCACAAAGAGCAATTTTGAAGTTAATAGGAAAATTACAACATATTTAGGCCAACATTTTCAACTAATCATGGATCTCTTTAAAAAGATATTCTCCTGCCGAGCAGGATACATGTTGGTAGGAAAACTCAGTGTGTTTGGTCCTGTCCCTCAGCTGCTCACTATTCTACCAACAAGCTAAATTAAGCTCTTTCACTGGATTGCTCCTCCGCGGAGAACTGCTGTGGATTAACTTTCTGACCTTCTCCTCTCACGCAGGAGCGGGAGGAAAAATTGCGGCTTCAGTCTCAGATCAAGAGGCTCTGGGAGGACAACCAGAGACTTCAGGAGGAGTCCCAGACATCTGCTGCCAAGCTCAAGAAGTTCACAGAGTGGGTCTTCAACACTATCGACATGAACTGACCCGTCGTACCGAATCCCTCACGCACGCACACAGCTCATCTGCACACACGGCGTTTGTGAAGAGGCAGAGGGGGCTCCACCAGACCCTTTCTACAATCTTCCATTGGTTTTTAACTCCATCGACATCATTAGACTTTCTGGTTCTTATAGGAGGAGGAAATATGTGGGACTCGTTTCTCCCCGTTTGCCTCCCCCGTTTTCATTTAGTGGCCAAACAGAGCTCCTCATTCTCCAGATGTTTGACTTTCGCACTTATTCCAGTGGTCAAAATGAAGACTCCTGTCCTTTTATGACATAGACCAACATTTGGCCTTTTACGCATCGATTTGTTCATTTTCCCTCCTCCCACTTCTTTTAAAGCATTCTTCAGCTGCTCTGAAAAAGCAAACATGGTTCTCACCAAATCAAAGATGCCTCAGCGGGGGGGGGGGGGTCGCTCAGACATCCTGTCTTAAAAGCAGACGCAGCCACACAGACGCTGCTGCAGCGAACCAATAATACATATTATAGATCTGAAGCCACAACACAGCGCAAGAGAGGTTTCCATCGCTATTTAAAGGAGTGAATCTATATATTTTTTTGCATCTAAAGTACCTGGACATCCAGCTTCAGACGCATTTATTTTCTATTTTACTCCTTCATTCAGATCTTTTTGTATACACTATCGCCTGAAAGAGGAGTGTATTAAAAGCCATTGGCAAGCAGTGCCATAAACCAAGACTGATCCAGTGTTAATCGGTCCATCTCAGTTCTGCGTGTCTTAAAAGCAATAGGAAGAGGTCCGGACTCCTGGAGCTATCTGAAAAGAAGCTTGAGGTGAAGAAACAAACAAACAAAGAAAAAAAAAAACCGCTTGACGTGAAAAGGGTATGTTTGCAAGAAATCAAATCTCCGCTGCACAAGAGCCTTCATCGATTTCCTCTGAGAAAAAGGGAATATAAGGACTCATGATCCCACTGCCTGAAAATAAAGAGCCGGCTGATTATAAATAAGAGACAATTAGGGGCTGGAACGGTTGGAGACTTATCAATCCCAGGTTAATTTATTTCCTTGTATTATAATTCCAATAAACAAGTTGTTCTATTCGTATAGTACAACTGATATCAGTGTTTAGTTCTCCAAGACTAATGGTCAATAGTTATATTATTTAAATGGCTTTCTTTCCTAATTCTACCTAAAGCCTGACTATATGCTTTTTATTCTGTATTATGTTGTATTTTGTGGTGCCCGAGCCTGCTGTTGTGTTGCTTACAGTGCCATCTAGTGGTGACCAGTGGAAAATGTCATGATTTGTAAATGTGCTGCCAATCACCTGTATTTTTTTTTTTTTTTTTTTATTAGAATTTCTTTTCTCCCCCTATGCTTCTTGATTCAAGGCCACAAAAAAACTCTTAGAAGAGGAATAAGAATGAGAAGAAATAGCAGCCAGCATTTAGAGACAATCAGAGATGGATTTTTATATATAAAAAAGGAGCAGACTTGGTGTGGATGTTTGTGTGTGTGTGTGTGTGGATGTCTGTACATTACATCTACAGTTTTCCTCAGGTTTAAGGGGACAAAATGTTGTCGGGAAAGTAAATTTGCACATGTTAAAGAATATATCTTTTGCGGATGTGAAATGTGTCGCCATAGTGAGAATGTCCATTAGTCTACCCAGCCGTGCCTACGATACATTCACTTCTTGTCGGTCATCGACTCCCGGGCAGAGCAGGGACGTGCCTTTGAAACAGCAGCTGGGGAGCAGATAAAAGGGAAAGCCTCTCGATCTCCATCTGGATCCAGTAACACACTTTTCTTGTCGCTAAACCTCCTTCACACTCATTGTGGATTGCCGTCGCGAGGCGTTAAATGTGTCTGCTGACAGGTCAGTGGTGTGAGGCGGGGGAGTCTTCACACAAGCGTGTTTGGTTATGTGTGCCTTTGCATTCTTTTTTTTTGTTTGTGAGCAAATCTGAGCAAAAGGACCTCGGAGTGCAAATATTAGAAGATTAGGTTCCCCACGTCACAAAGAGAACAACAGCGGAGCTCAAAAGTCCACCCGACCCTGTTAAAATGGCAGATATTTGACAAAAACAAAAATCAAAGCTTTTCCCCTCCCATTTAATTCTGCTGGGAAAAACAACCTTGCTATCGATTCCGCTGTGAATCAGTGAGAAAGGCTGCCATACCACGGTTGCATTAGCGTGCATAGCCTCCCTTTTAATGAATTGTTGAAACACATTTTGACTGAATACCAGCATTCTGTCTTTCTTAGGAGGATCAGCTACATGTTGACTCACAAAGATTTGCCCGTCCTAAATAGTTTAATGCTGGAAAAATTAAAAACCTCTCCTCCTTCGGATTTTCTAGCAGACACTTACACAACTGTTTTTGGAACAAAGCTGACGAGAAAAACCTTTTATGAATACATACACTCTGACCAAAAGAGCTTAAGGAAAGTAATCCCTCATCATGATGCTTCCACCAATGTGTCGTACTCTGGGTATGGTGTTGTTTTGGTAATGCTAACTGTTGGTTTTTTATCTTAAGGGACCGTGACTTGAAAGTTCCAGTTGGGTTTTATCACACCGTAACACATCCTCCCACAAGGTTTTATTAGATTGTGTCTGGTTGTTTCCTATAGAAGAAAGAGCCTCTATCTTGTAACCCTGTTCTGTAGTTCAGACATATGTGGATACAATACAAGAGGCCAGTACTTGTTGGAAGTTTATGCCGCATCTTTCGGGTTGCTGTCAGCCTCGGCGATCAACTTTGCACAGTTAGATCCGACTGACTGTCTGTCAGCGTTCAGCAAACTACGGCTTTAGCTAAAGGATGCAAATATCAGCAAAATCATATGACAATACCACATTTATGTACAATTAATCAAATTCCATGTAATTTAAGGCAGGGGTGAACCCAAGATGACCGGATGCTGAAACCGAATCAAAGTATCGGTCCAAAAGGTGCGCACACTTAAGCAACAAGGTATTAGCAGCTGTTTAGGAAAGTATTGTTCCATCTTGCGAAATAATGTTTCAGCTGAATTACACCGGATCCGTGGAGTTACGAAACGCATCGCTGAAAGCGGCCATTTTAACAGGTGTGTGTTCACTTTTTATTACCATCCAGGCATGTATGTGAAAATGCCTTTCTGTCTCAGTAGTTATCATCCCCTGTTCCTATAAACTCTGAGTGTATTAACATGTATAATTAGTGAGGCGGACGCCCTGCCAGTGTTCACCACAGATTTACAGAAACGTGAATGTAGAGTGAAGTGAGCTTAAAGAATTGTGATGTTTTATTATAACCGATATTATTCCTTCAGCTCTGTTGTTTTGCAGAGGAAAACCAACAGAGACTGGACTCTCTGCATCAGTCTTGGTTCTGTTTTAAGAATCTCCGGTTCGTCTTAGACGACAGCAGTTATCCCAGTAGACAATAACCCTTTCTTCTGATTTTAATAGTTTTTACGAGGTATGCATCTGTAGAAATCAGCCTAGAAGATGTTCTCCATCCACTAAGATTGGACTTCTGTTGAACTCAAAAATGTTTCTGCAAGCGAAGGTGCCGTTAATCACGCTGCTGTACATGGGAACAACTGGTTTTTTTTTTTTTTTTCCCCACTGAAGAATGACGAAACGTGCCGTGCAAATGTTAAAAGTGTATCTAAGACAAAAACTCATTCTGTAAACCAGTAAAGTTCCTTTTTTTTTATGTGTGAATGTTGTATTAATTTACAGTTTACTCATAAGTTTGCTGTGTTTTGTTTTGCTCGACAGACGGATATCGGAAATGTGAATGTAAAGATGTTGAGAAGGTCCATTTTGTAAGATCTGTTATGGAGATCCTTTGCACAGTGTTGACAAGTTTTGGATATAAAGAAGGGTTAATTTCCTTCCCAGTGCAATTTTGTCTAGGTGTTGCTCTGCAGCTCCTGCTCAACAAAGGAAGGACGCTTAAGTTTCATAAAACAGGGACCCTACTTTTCCTCGACGCACCACCGATCAGGTGGGGAGGAAAAGCGAGAGCAGACGGGAAGGCGCTCGTTTGGTCGGCATGCTCGTCACGCACAGCTTGCGAGGTCATTGACTGCAGCGGGAGAGGGAGGATTCGCAAAGCGCCGCCGTGTCGTGACGCGCTCTGCTCGCTGCTCTTCCAGAAACGGACTCAGCTGTACGCTGATCAGATCCCACTGAAAATAAGGCACACGGCATCAAGAGAGAACCAGGAGTTTCAAAAGATTGGAAAAAAAACAACAACAACACTGTTTACATCCCAGTCCATTGTCTTTGTAAGATGTAAAAGTGTGACCAAGACATTTGCGGTGATCACAGTATTAAAGTTTCTGAAATAAATAAATGCTCTCAGTTTGATGTACTGTCATTTGTGTTCCTCATACCCAACGCAGGGAAAACGGCTCACGTTCAGTCGGATTGAGGGGGGGGGGGTGGATCCTGTGCCGGGCCTGTCTGATGATTGGACCTTGCAGCCAGTAACTATAGAGGGATGAGCAGCTGAGGGAAGCTGGATGTGACCCGAGGAGGCCTCAGGCTCCCACTGTTCTTCTCACTGATTCATCTGATTGGATTTTAGCTGCTCCCACGGCCAGAAACGAAATCACTCGACCTGCGTTTCCTCTTTTCTCTCTCAGTATGCGGTAACCACTGCTTAAACAGGGATAAGAAAGGATGCCAAAAAAAAAAAAAAAATTATGGGTATTGTATAAATCCGTTCTCATAATTTTGTAAAATACTTCTCACTTTCACCCTGAAGCTAAATACAGCCTTGAAGAATTGGTATCAGCAACAACAACCTCTACAGTAGTTGGTCAAGATGTGTAAAATGCCTTAAAAAAGCGTTTTGAATCTCGCAGTAGCTTAATTTCACACAGAGAAAAAAAAAGTTAATAAAGTTCAAGCCTAGATTGAAGTAGATTTTCAATGGATGGGCACAGCAAAAATGTTTGTGTACAAGTCGTTCCAAGTTGAATGAATGAATCTTTACGTGTTTACACAAAACATTTAATCGCACGGTTCAAAATTAGATATTTTAATGTCTTCCGCTGGTTTAATGGGGGTACGAATACACTTCATAGTTGCATTGTTGAACTGCGAATTTTGAGTTGAGGGTAGTAATATAGCAAGACACAGAAGCCAAGTTCTCTCAGCCGCTCTACAAATTAGGCAAGACAAGAGAACATGCTGTTCAAGTTTAGCAGATCTTTGTTGATATGATTGAGTAAGGAAAGTAAAGAAAACTGGTCCAAGAATAAATTTCCCTCACCTTTATTCAAAAAGACACAAAGGACTGAAACTGATTTTTTTTTCCACGACTTGGATATGAACTCAATCTGTCTTCCAATCAACTTTGACTAACTGCCTTGTCCATGGTGAAGCAGACCATCCTCCACATGCTGATTCCAGCATCAACACTTTTCCCCGTTGGCGGTGGCGTATCAGGGTGAATTCAGAGGTCACGTTTTGGTCTGATCTTACCGCAGCATCTTTTGCTGCTGCTTCTATATAGCTTTTGAAGGGGAACTGTAAACCAGACTTCTTATGGCTTTCTCGTTGCCTCTGCATAAAGTCCAGAACTGTGACGTGCATTTGGTGTTTAAACAGAGTCTTATCAGAGCTAAAGATTTGCACCTTCTTCCAGAGCCTGTCAATTTAGGCAAATGGCCATGTCGTAGGTTTCCATACTCCTGGAATATGGAGTATATTGTATATATGAGATGTTCAAGGCTTGGGATGTTACCATTATTGTTTTTATTTGTCTAACTCTGTTCTAAGCTTTTAAAGCCCCAGTGTGTAAGATTTTAAGTGTTAAGCACATGACTACTACGGAAGCCGTGGAGTGTCATAAATGTGACAATGTAAACATGTCCTCCATGTGTTAGCTGCTGTTAATTACGGAAGAGGATTAGGGCCATTCAAAAAAATAAAGTAACAGGGTCATTAAAAATCATTGTCTTTTTTTTTTTAAATTAAGGCCTTAATTGGCATTAAAATTCGTTAAATGTGATTATCAAAGGCATTTAAAATGCCTTTTTTTTTTCTTCTAAAAAATGTTTTCATAAAAACATTTTCGTCAGATGTATTATATCAGATATAACTGATTCTGCGTGTTTGCACAGAACCAAACATGCTGAACTGCTTCCGGTTGTTCGTAAAGCTGTATGTTTTTATGATGTTTGGATGGGGAAAATGCAAATTTCAACAAAACTGGGTAGAAAACGAGGAATTCAGGACATGGCTGCAGCCCGTCAACGGTAAAGATTACGAAAGATTTTGCCGTGTTTGTAAAAAAAAAAAATTAAGCTTTGCACAATGGGTGTCAATGCTTCATGATCTCACATGAAGTCAGACAGGACAGCCACAGATCAGCTGCAAGGGGCGGACAACAGTTAACAATGTCAAGTTACATTTCTGTAACCAACGCAGTCACATCTGTAGCTACCACAAACAGCACAGCAGCAGCTGGAGCAAGCTCTACCGCCACTAACGTCGGGAAATCAGACGGTCTTCGAGCAACATTTGGATTCATTGCAACACTGCATGCGGAGGTGCTCTGGTGTCTGAACACAGCCATCAATAAGTACCCATGACTTATGTATGTATGTATGCATGTATGGAGAGAGAGAGAGAGAGAGAGAGAGAGAAAAAAGTCGGGTACTTGTTGATGGCATTAAAATTATTTCTAAGCATTAAAAAGCATTAAATTAGAGTTACTCATTCCTGTATAAACCCTCAATAAAGTCTATTTAATTCTGAGATTAAAGTCAGAATTCTGAGAAAAATTTAATAGACTTTTATTATTATTTTTTCAATGGTCCTAATCCTCTTCCGTAGCTAATAGCTAAGGTCATCATGTGAAATAATTTTTGGCACAGCTGCCAAGCCCGCTTGTTTGTTTTTTTTCCAGTGAGTCCGTTTTTTTGGGGGGTTTTTTTGGCACGTTTCCGAACGTGCAGTTGGTTATTTTGGCTCTATAGTAAGCGACGATAAACACAGGTAAAGAGACCCACTCACGTTGCAGCGCTATGGACAAGAGTGAACCGACCAGCTGATATCACTCCACCCCACCGCGTACACTCACTTTCCCTGAGAAGGAGACAAGACAAATGAAACTGGCCGAGTGGTTGCTGAACTACACTACCCTGTCTCTAATGCAACGCCAAAAATAAACCTCACTGTTTTATTGAATGCGGTACCGCGCGCGAGCTATTTTTAGAAACACAACGTCACGATGACGTCACATCACGTGGTACGCAGTGGGGCAAACTCCGGAAAGCTGCCGTTGTTTCGCTGTAAGAGACGTGCGTTAGCCTTGGTTTTACTCGGTAAACGACTGCTTTTTCCAAATCTAAGACCATGGTTTTTAAACATTGTTGCTATGGAACGTGCAACAGCGACTCGAGGTACGCTGATCGGCCGCATATGAAGGATGTTTTCTTCAAGACTGCCAAGGAGAAATGTGTGCGCTTGGTACACCGGGGCGGTCGGCCTACACAACAGTTCAACCCGGAAAAAGTTACCAAATTCAAGTACATATGTAGCAAGCATTTTGTCGGAGGAAAGGGCCCAACCGAAGAACATCCTGACCCAATTCCAGCGACATCAAGTAAAGGTAAGAGTATTTTGGTGGCCGACATGTTAATAAAGTAGCGCCTGCTACCATGATAGCATATAGACTATCCTGGTAGCAGGCGCTAACATGATAGCCTGCTACCAGGCTTACTCAAAAACATTTCAAATGAGACAAACATTAAACATATACCCATTCCTGGACGGTGATTGCAAACAACAACAACAAAAAAAAACGGCCGACGCCGCCATGATCGCCGCGCAGGAAAAAAAACAAACAAAGCTTACCGTTCATCAACTCGGCCAGTTTTCCAGTCTTTTTAAGCCCTCGAACATCAAGCCATCGTTTGAGCTGAAGGTTGGTGTGTTCTTCGACAGTGCGACCAGTAATCCGTGTGCCTGGGACATCGTCTTGGGAAAGTTTAACGGCTGTAAAGTCGGTCATATCTGTTATCCGTGCGTTCTCTCCTGTATGCGTTCTCTCCTGTATGCCCTACCTAAGCGGCAAAAGGGGCGTTGCTCTTGAGACGGTGACGTCACGTGCGCGGTACCGCATTAACTTACCTGTCCAACAGAAAGCCTGCATCCTCCATTTTGAATCCCTGCTCCCTCATGAATTGACCCCACTCCGCCTGGTAATAATTGACTCCTTTTCTTGTTACTTTTTCATCTTATTTTCTCTCGCTAGGCAATGAGTATGGATAGAAATCCATTTCAACAGAAAATGGCAACTAGAATGATCTACGGTCGTCTTTGCTTGTTTTCTCCTCATATCGGCAGAGGAGTGTGTCTCTTTTAGGGTGTGGTGGCCTAGTGGTTAGAGCAGCTTGCTTGCACTCTGAGAAGGTTCCAAGTATCTGGTTCGATCCCTGCAGACTACCATTGTAGGTCACTGAGCCCCAGATTGCTCCCCGGGCACTTTGATAGCTGCACTGCTCCCTAAGGGATGGGTTAAATGCAGGAGACAAATTTCATTGGAATGTACAATTGCAATGATTTCTCTTTCGGCTTCTGAAATCAGAAATGCCGAGGCAACATGGCGGCTCCCAGTGGTTGCACCGCCACTATGTACTTATAAACAACTAATTCTAAGCTATTATGCTGTCAGAGTAAAGGGATCTGAAAACAAATATATTCCCCAGCAATCAGAATTTAATGCATAAAATGGTTTTAAAACTTGTTAATTAAAATAATTCTTAGTCATCTTTAAAGCATACAGTCTGACCGCTCCATGTAATGAAACAAACTTTATAGAAATTGAAAAATTAAATAACTTAGCTTCTAAAGAAATATTTTTGGCTTCGGTTTAGTTATCCCGTTCAGATCTGTGCGCCTCAGACGTCACAAACAACACCGAGTGCACTGTGCCCAATCAGGTGAAAAGACCTGACATTTTGTGCGTGATTGCACGCCGCTCTGAAAGTAAATCATATTTGATGAGATTGTTCACCTGGGCTAGGAATAACTATATGTGCAATCATCCTAAAATAACATGTTTTCTTTTCCTCCGCGAAAACAGAAACAGAGGTCCAGAACTGCTGTATTCAGAGGCTTTATTTACTGGGAATTAAGGCTCAACAAAGGACAAACCCCGTAATTAAGCTTGATTTTTATTTTACCTTCCAGCGCCAACTTAATTCTTATCATCGCAGTGACGATATAGTTTTGGCCGAACGCTTTGATTGCAAGCAGTTGCACAGGCAAGCGCTGAAACCAATGAATTGTGCTGATCCTCCTGAACTAAAGCTTTTCCGCCAAATAATTTCATCCGTGACTGTCGGATCAATTTGCAAATAAGAGATGCAGTTGTACCAGTTGAAGGTCTGATATCAGCAGGTGGGTGTGATGTTATGTCTGTCCACCTGCAGTCATCCCCAGAGCTGTCCTTGTCTTCAGAATGTGCAGTTGCTGCTTGGCCGGTCCAGAGAAGGTGTTTAATGAGGAGGTGGCGACGCCGTGTTCATCTTACAGGTGGGAAATGCTGAATCAGCTGTACTGTCTTACAAAGTGCCTTAAGCTTACGAATCCCAAAGAGGTGGAACCAGAGGGAATCGGGTTTGTTTTTGCGCCTGTCAGAGTTGAATTGCAAATATAAAGCCAGCCTTGGCTTAGCTCTCTTGGATAGTTTACATTTACAGGGCTGCCTGTCACTTAAACCTTAATCCTTTATAGGTTACAAGTTGATCAAAGTTTGCTACAAGATCAACAAGTCAGTGTTCCCATTAGGAATTCCCAGAAAATTAACTGACTCTGATTGTACCGTTATAATTGGGATCTAATTGGACTTTTATGTAATTAGATCTGAATGTGACAATTGGATTGCACTGCACTTGAGGTAACTAGACTCTTTTAATTAATTTGAACTGAACTGGTTTATGTATAATTTAATATTAGTCAAACCTGATTGCTTTGACATTAGTATTGCTATGAATCGGTCCTATATCGATGAACTGAATTGAACAACATCCTTAATCGACGTCACTTTCACCTTTCTGTGTTAGCAGTGAACATATTTGCATCATGTTTGCCTGGTGGCAGGAAGCAGAGTATATCCTGGACAAACTTTTAAGTTTATAAACTGGTAAAGAAAATTTACCCAAGCAATCAAACTAGAAATGTTGTTGCTTTAAAACAATGGCATTATTGTACAAGACTAGGATGTTTATATTAGGTAAAACCAACAAATATTACAGTGTTTTGTACTTGTCTCCAGCTGAATTAATCAACAAAAGATAAAAAATAAGTAATGTACATATAACCAGGCTATAATAAAGCCATCTCAATACTGCCTGTGTAATTCCTTTGCAGGTAGACACACAGTTAGTTTGTGCATTGGTCTCACTGTAAAGAAAAATTAGATAAAACGCTATTAGTAATTTAACTACCTTCTATCTAAACGTCCATTTCAGAAGTGTTACATCATAACTTGTGTATACAAGTTATAAATATGTGTATCATAAATGATACATTTGGAGTTGAACCCTCCACCTCTTCAACAACGTCAGTATGTTTCCGAACATACAAATCCTATATAAAAATGCAGAAAACACAAGGAAAATGTATTTTTTGGTCTAACGTATCAGTTACGTTACAAAGAAAATTTGAAAGCCTGACAATTATTTTTTTTTAAATCAATTTAAAAAAAATCTGTTTTAAATACTGAGCTCGGTTCTGCTGGAGGTTTTCCTTCCCGTTAATGGGGAGTTTTCCTTCCCACTGTCGCTTCATGCATGCTCAGTATGAGGGATTGCTGCAAAGCCATGGACAATGCAGACGACTCTCCCTGTAGCTCTACGCTTCATCAGGAGGAGTGAATGCTGCTTGTCGGGACTTTGAAGCAATCAACTGGTTCTTTTATATAGGAAATTTTTGACAAATCTGTATATGATTGAATTTGACTTTGTAAAGTGCCCCGAGATGACATGTTTCATGAATTGGCGCTATGTAAATAAAATTAAATTGAATTGGAAAAAAAAATCTAAAGTTTCCCCACCTGTATCAGGCTTTAAAGGGTTAATCTTTAAAAATTGCAAAAACGACTAAAAGGAAAAAAAAAAATCCTGGATCAATGTGTGCTTAAAGAATCATAAATGTTTTCAGTTAACACCTTAAATAAGAATCGTCGTACCATTAGCAGCTCTTCTCTGCTGCTATCTGGCTGAGAGCAACGTTGCTGTTTACCAGAAGAATCAGGCTCTCTCTTTCTTTCTTTTTTCTCGTTCTCCTGTGTTGCGTGCGGACCCTTGGTGCTTTTATCCCACACACTCCAGCAGCCCACACAAAACGCCTTCATGTCTCTGTGCAGCTCTTCGGCTCTCATCAGACACACCAAGAGCAGAGGACCGGAGGAAGTTGAGGTGTTTTGTTCTTCGGTGGCAGAGCCTTGTTGTTTCGGTGTCATTCGAGACGCGAGACGTTCCTCTGCGGGCTTCAAGACGGCCTGTCGATTTACACTTCTCCTGTCAGCCGCCGTCTTGGCTTGTTTGTTTGATACCTCCACAATTGCTTTTAAGAATCCCATTTGCTAAAATATGGGCTGCCTCTATGATAAAAGACCAAAAACTAAAGCAGGCACTGAGATGTTTTCCATAGGACTGATGCTTTGTTAGTGTTTAATAAACCCAACGTCTCCGGCATCTTAACATCCTTGGTGCCACATCTCTGTAATGAGTTCAGTGTTTTTCCCTTGAATTATTGTATCAGATGTTGCCACGAATGGTGAATACAGTTATTTTTGTCAAGTATACTCAGCAGCAAGAACACCTGAAGGAAGCTAGTCACACATAAGAGATTTAATGTTTCACACATTTCCTTGAAGCAGGAGGACACTGGGGACAACGCTGATTTGAGAAGGGTCGAATGTGGCGCCAGAAACGTTGGATTGACTTTAAGAATGCTGTTTTCGGGTGTGAAGTCGAGGAAAAGACTAGTGCATCCTTTCACAGCAGGGGAGGTGACGTCACGAAGGAGCAATCTAAGCTCACGGAGACGGATCTCAACGTCTTTCAGTGCCTTTTGTACTGGTTCAGTGTTCGTCAGCACTTTTGCCTTTTCTCAAGAGAAGCGCTACAGCTTCAACACTTTTCCCCCGAACAATTTAAACTGTGTATGTGCTTAATAGTAGAAATAAAAAAACATTTTCTGTTTTATAAAAGTTAACTAAACAGGCGGCTTGTCACACAAATCAAAGCTGTATCCTGAAATGCAAGCTGGACCTGAAAAATGAATCATCTTTCTGCCTATTTTAAGACGTCAAAGACCTATTGACAACGCCGCCCTGCACACTGCACCTGTACCTGCCACTGTTTTCAGGTGGTTCCTGTTTCATTCTGCTCTCCATCCCCATCTGACTCTTCTTCCTCCTCTTCCTCACTCCTATGACTGACATTATCATGTCCCTCTTCATAAACTCCACGACTGACACTGGCCTCCTCAGCTACTAATAACAGCAACAATAATTTAATTTCCAGTGATAAACCAGCTTGTTTATGCACATATGGTGCAATGTTACATTGTTGATAGGCCGCCTTTAATGTTCTGTGTGCCCCAAACACGTCAGAAGCATAATATATACAAACCCTGGGATGGGATAAGGGCGTGTAGGGAGTGTTTGCTAACCTGCTGCAGCCATGCTGCTCGGCCCCCGGGTCTTCACTGGTCTTCCCGCTGACCTTCGCCGCCTCCAAAAGATACGGTCTGCATCCTGCTCAAACTTTCTCTACTCTACCTATCTTGTTCTTCCTTTTTTAGCATCTCCAGTTGAAGCCTGACGTCCTGAAAAACAAGCTAGCAAGGAGTTTGGGTTGAGGGTGGGCATCCGCCGGAGCAACCCACTGCCTGCGCATGGCCAGATGAAGAATTAAAAATCTTGAAAGGGTTGCCGTGCATTTTTAACCCCCCTGAATTGGTGCTTTATGCAACCATCTTTGACTTCAGGTACTGCGGGGAGCCTCTTCGAGTTACAGCTCGTCTCTACCAGCTTTGCAGATCTGGCGACTGGAATGTTAGCTGACTCCTAACAGCAAAATGGCAGAAAATCAGTGAGACTAGATGTTAACGGGAACTTAAATTTACAACTCTCTGTTGGAGTTAGGGCAAAACTTTGATCTGGCCGATAAATGAGTGTTATTTGATTGAAATCAATCCATTGTAGCACCGGCTGTAAAGTTGGGATCGTCCTGCTGAAAGTTAATTCTGCCACCTGGTCCAAAGTCTTTTGATTTTCCTGTCTCCGCATCTACTTTGACCAGCTCACCTATTCCTTGTGAGGAAAAGTATGCCTACAGAATGATGATGCCTCCCCCATTGTGTTCAGGAATAACTGGTTAGGTTGATATGCTGTTAGTTTATCTTCCAGTCACAGAGGTGGTTTGAAAGATAAATGTTTCATTTTACCCTAATCATGTTTTATTATGTGCAGCGCTGGTAATCAGCCCCTTGTAGACCAGAAAGCTACATTTTAGTATCATTTGTTTAGAGCACATTCTTTCAGGTATGCTGTGTCCTCCACACTTTTTGGGGCTGTAAACTTGACGTTCATGGCTAACGTTGAACGATGCCTCTCTTCTTGCCAGTCCTTCATAAAGATAACATTTGTAATGTGCATGAATAATAGTTATGTTAACAGATTCTTCCACTTGAGCTATCTCTTCAGCTACTCCGTAGCCAGCATGGGCCTTTTAGCTGAACACAAATTATTTTTTTTCCATTTGTAAAACATTTTGAAAACCATGCGTCATTTTACCTCCACTTCAGTTCTATGCTTTGTGTTAGAAAAACCCTGAAACATACTTTATAGTTTGTAGTTGTCCCCAGTGGCGGCTGATTTTAAGAAAAAAGTTTATTTTTGGGGAGGGGTAAACCATAGATGGAGATAACCCCACAACAATAAACATCTGTACACAGGCACTTGCCTCATGCTCTGGTTTTCTCCAGGTTCCTTTTTCCCCTTATTTCTTTCAGCCAAAGCCTGCGGAATTCATTATTTTGTAAATAAACTATTGAATATTCTTTTGCAGCACCGTTTTCTCCTGTCTTCTTGTTGTCTTTGTCTTGACTCCTCGGTTTGGGTCCGTATATTTGACGTACATTTGTGTCTGCGCATCTAAGCTGCCAGGGTTGTGACTTTGATTGACATTGTAAAAAAAAAAAAAAAAAGGGAACAAAAAAGAAGTAAAATTTTCTTGAAATGAGTGTATTTGTCCTTCATTTGAGCAAGTAAATAAAAAGATCTGCCGATGGAATGAGTATTTTGCCCCTAAGATAACATAATTAGATATACTACGCTTGAAATAAGATGATGGAGATGAGTTGTTCCTATTTTATAAGTGCAAAACTCTTCAACTTGAAAGATTATCTTATTCACCTGCTCAAATCAAGGGCAAATACACAAATTTCAAGAAACTTTAACTTCCTTTTAGTTCCTTTTTGTAGTGTTTAATGAAATAATCTGATTGAATGAAGAGTGACAAAATGCACTGATTGGCCTTGAGAATATTTAAAGGGCAACTCAAGCCCAAACCAATGTTTTATTTATTTATTTTTTTCCTAATAAACTGTTAACATGGCTGTCTTATAGAGCTGTCTACATATCCTGGTCATTATTTTGACAAATTAATGCATATTTGTTGAAATCCTGCTTCTGGCTCTAAAACCGTCAGTGTGGCGCCCTCCTTAGGTTCAACGGGTGTCTTGCATTAAATTTTCAAATCAGTATTGCTATTGGTTCAAGTTTTTGTGACGTCACCAGGAGAAGCAGAAATGTCAGTTTTTAAGGTTAACGATTTATTAGCTTAGTTTTCAGTTTATTTTTGCGTTTATTTTACTTTTACCAGTAGTCCAGACCACACCCAGCCAGGCTCCACCTCCTCTGGGCACATTTTACAAGTATGAGATTGGGCGGAGTAAGGCTCTTGTATGGGGCTGAGTTCCACTTTAAGTAGCCAATTAGAGACCACCAGGTAGTCACACGTCATCTAAGTACATATATATCTGTCCGGCGTCCCTCAGCATTGGAACATTTGATTAGGAGGGCTTGTTGCGACAGTGGTGCAGGGGCAGCTCGCATGACTCATGGTGCTTAAACAAAAATTCAGACTGAGGAAACTCTATTGCTTACCTCCATCAACCAGAGACTCATCCGCCTCCGACGCAAGCCAATCAGTTTTGAACTGCTCCTCCTCGAAGCCAATCAGCATCCTGGGTTCATCTTAAAAGAATTCCGCATCCTCGTCTCGGCCTTCTGCTCAGCGAGCAAGCAGTGGCTGCGCCGTGTCCGGTTTGGACTCTGATGACTGGATTCAACCCACCTCCATCCCCTCCTCCACCATCGTAGCAAGCTTCACCTGGCTTTCCTACGGTGCTGCTTCAACCTCGTCCTTATCAGAGTGTAATTCCTCCCGGACTCTTACGGATAATTTCCCAGTCACTCCTTAAAACGGTCCGGCAGAAGACCACCATGTTGAGCCTGGTTCTGCCATAGGTTTCTTCCCAAAGGGGAGTTTTTCCTCTCCACAGTCGCTTCATGCTTGCTCATCATGGACAGTTCAGGCAAACCTGTGTTTATCAAGTTGGACATCTAGCTCAAACAGATCATCATATGGAATGAAAAAACTTTGTTTATCTCCACTCCACCACCAGTTTCAGGCCCGGGGGGAAACATCCCTATTCTCATACGCCTGCTTATGTATATTGAAGTATAATTCAGCGTGAATGTTTCCTGCCAAGGTCTGAGCGCGAAACTCTTAAAATATTGTATCAATAAAATTCTTTTAATTGCCTTTTCTTTCTGTGTGAGTTTTTCAGATTGAAATATATACAGAGGCTTTAATCCTCCACTTTCCGTTCGCAGGTCCAACACCGGCCCGTGGACCTTCCTCTCTTTAACTCCTCCCTGTCAACCTACTTTTATTACGGGCCACTAGTGCCACAAAAATGACAAAAAAAAGTATACATTTAGGAGGGCTGCACGAATACCTAAACTAAAAATGGATTGGGAGTGCTGGAAAAGCAAAAGTCTGACAACAGACTTTTGACAATCCACCACTGGCTGTAACGTGACAGAATGTGAAAGTGCTCAATATAAAAACTTTCGCCAGGCATCTCATCCTAAAGCGAGGCTCACTGCAAGATCCTTCTGCACATTCACCCCCAAAACGTGCCGTAAAACACGTGCTCCTGTTAACGTGTTAGTTAGAAAAGATGAAAAAATATGAGACATCCTTCCGGCAGTGTTTTACCACAACCACCACTTACATCACACACACAAACACACACACACGCATGGAAACATACACACACTGAAACCCAGTGGGATCGTCTCTTCCTGTTTACTGATGCTCAATAATTCAGTCCAGAGTGATCGTATAGCTTCCACCCATGAGTAGATGCGGTGTGTGTGTGTGTCTGTGTTCGTACGCGTCTGCCTGAGCAGATTGGCCCATTAGTATCAATTTTGTTTTTGACGACAGTATCCTCGTAAGTGCATGGATTGATTTTTAAGCTTATTTTCTTTCACTTGCATGGAACAGATCAGCGTCAACATGAGAAAGCAACAAACAAAAAAAAAGAAGCAGCTGGTTGTTTGAAGCCTGCTGCCACCCCCACCCCCCCGCGAACGCCCTGTCCCAGTAATGGCTTATTGAATCAGGGCAGCAAATATTTTTAGTCCATGCCATCAGTTGGAGAAGTACCCTACCTGAATTGCAGTAAGTAGGGTGTGTGTTGATATCCTCATTGTGAAACTGAGTTTCACACACAGTAACCCCCCCCCCCCCCCCCCCCCCTTCTCCGACGCTACGAACTCTCAGTTTCTAGCCTCGGCCCCTCGTTGCATCAGTCGCTTTGATGTGCCTTAGAGCTCGGGCCAAAGTCCTCATCAGCCACGGGTTCTAACTGCCGGGCAAGCAGCGCTGTAAGCTTTGCACATTTCCAGGATGGGAAATTAGGGAAGATTACTTCAAACAGAGGGATGGATTCAAAAGGGAAGAAAAAGTAGCCGGAAAGAACACGTAGGCATCGGAAACCGCAGCTTTTTATAACTCATTCTTTAGCTTGCAGGCTTGTAGTATTCATTAATGCATGAGAAATGGCAAACCACATACAGTTAAGTGGACAGGGTGAAAAGAGTGATAGAAATACATATTCATCTGGGTGTCTCATTTTAATTTCAGAATAGCAAACATGCCTCCAGATGAACGCGATTAAAGCCACCCTGCTTTAAACGCAATGTTTTATTTCTTGATAAATATCCAACCAATATGTTACCTGACTGAATATACTGAAAATCCATATTTTGTTTGTGTTTTATTGAGAGGTGGAACAGTGCTAGAAAACTAAACAGCAGTGCTACAAGAGCTTTGCAGATATAGAGGTCACAACCCCTTCAGCATCAGTGTAAAGCCTTAAACTTTATGGCACAAAGACGTCTGATGGCCTAACCTGGTCGAAGAACACTACTGGGATCATGAATCCGGTCCAGCAGAGGCCATAGTTTCAGGAATCTGACTTTTCGCACCTTTCACTCTCTCTGACCGAGACTTGTTCAGGATGTGAGATAAATCTAAAATGATATTCTGTCCCACAGACCACGTTCCTGAGATTGTGAAGAACATGTGTTGTTTTGTCAGGAACTGTTTGTTCCAACGCACAGCAATATAGTTTGAATATTGCCCCCTGAAAGTAATGACGTCTTTCTGCCAGTGTACATAGAACTCGCCAAGGCTTTGAAACGAATGAATTCTTGCTCTGCTTTGTTTTTTCTTCTCAGTCAAATGACTCGTTCAGACCTTGGGTTAGACGTCTGCTTGTTGCCAGAAAGACACTATTAGCTCATGCTTTGGAACAGCCTGTTCATGAACACTGAGACAATAGGGTTTGAAAATAATAGCGGTTAATTTTATGGCTTTAATCGTGTAATAGTTTTTGTCTTGGTCAGTGGTCTTTAGTCCATTGAAGTCTAGTTTAATTCTGATTTTTAACTTTGCATTTTTGGATGTTTTCTGCAGTAGGTTGGAGCACATTCTAACCCATCTACTGAATTAATGTGATGGACAAACCAGCTGACTATAATTGGCAATAGTAAAGTACTGACACAGACATTTTAAAATGATATATCCTCACCATAATACCTGTATATGTTGTGGTTCTTTATAATCAGTTTCTTTAGCAAGGCATTAGTCCTCTTGCTAGTATTGTTTGGGGTCGTAATCAAGTTTGAATACTGCTGACTTGAAGCAGTGCGGGTAAATAATGTTGGCGTCACAAACTTTTGGAGGTTGCAAAGTAGCAATCAGGGACTGAGCCACAGTCGCCCCTGATGATAATCGACAAAAACGTCAGGGGTGTCGGAAACAGCGTTAATTGCCAGGTATGTGTACACATATGAGGAGTTTGACTCTGATTTATACAATGCTCACTCACTTTTGAATAAAAGTGGCCCGATAACGACGCCTTGAGGTACCACACATGTGATCTTTCTTCTGCTATGATTTATAATTACACAAACTAGTTTTCAACTGTGAAAGAAGATCTGAAACTGTTTTGCGCTGGGCTAAAACCAGCACCGTCCTTCCCAATTTTTTTTCAAGCTGTTATTTAAGATGTTATGATCACCTACTCTGGGATCTTTTAAGACGTGTTTTGCTCCGTACTCTCAGAGCTGTTGTGTGGTTGAAAGCCTGACGGAGAAGCTTTGAAGAGATTTTCTTTTTTTTTAATCAAAAAATAGAGTCATCTTTAGATTGATCCTCCTGCACAAACAAATTCACAACAGTTTCAGTCACAGCTGGTGGCGTACAGCTATAAAATGTATAAATAGGTTTTTGACACCGCTGTCAGATCTAGAGTCATGAAAGTAAACTGCCACAGAGAGTGAGGAAAACATGAATTGGGGGCCTTTTCAGTTACAGTGACAATGATCGTGGGAAAGCATGAAACAGTCAAGACAAATCTGCGGAGTATGGTAAACCCCCCCTGATGATGAAACAGAATTTAATATGCCTTTCTGCTTGAACTCGCACTGAATCCTTCATTTGGCAAATATTCAAAACTCAGAATCTGTGAAAGAAATCTACAGCAAAATGCATAATAAATGTCTCTTCCTGCAATGTGTGATGAAGCCCGCCACTTTCCTTTAATCCAACTTAAACTTCTACTTTCTGGTTCCTTTGTAGATCACGATATTTAGGAGTTAATATTTGGAAGCAATGGCATGCTTGAAGCTGCAAATAAAGTCAGTCTGATCTGTTGGCGTGTTGTACTTGTATCATTGGAGTTGAAATGGACAATATTTAAAAAATCGGCCCTGACAAAGTCGGCTGCTTGACAGGAAATAAATCCAGAGGCACCGAGAGAGTTTATCTCAGTCCTGTTGAACAAATCACACAACCAGCATTTAGAAACCAATCCCCATTTTACCCTCTGGTTGGAATAGCGGCTGCAACACGTCTAGAAGCAGCAACCAAAAACAGGATGTATCAAAGTGGTTACATCCTTTCCTGCCACCTTGATGTTCGCTTAGGAGGTTTTCATGATTGGAGTTGCAATTTGAAGTCAACAGAAAAGCAATTAATTTTATGTTATGCATAAAAGTTCGGTTTACAAAGCATGATTGGATGTTGTGGCTGCTCTTTTTTAAAACTGATAATCTTATTGTGTGTGATGTATTCAAAGGTGTATTTGAGCTGCCGTCTTGGCCAGGCCACTCTTGGAAAATATTTTTTTTTACCTGGTTAAATAAAGGAATCTGTCTATCTATCTTATATTTTTCCAGAAATACAGCATTACTGTATTGTATGAAACGCTGATATCTGCAATTGTGAAGAGTTTAAATAAAATGAACCAAAATTGGAACATTTATCAAGAAAGTGTAATACAATGGGTCATGGTTTGATTTGGGGTTTCTCTTGTTTTCTGTTATGTTGTTAAGTTAGAACTACATTGTTTTCTTAAATAACTATAAAATGGGGAGGGGGAACCCAGTCAAGCTTCAGGACTGCAATTACTTAATTTTGTCTTTTAAATAATGCCATTATAACTTGGATTGTGTTGCATTTAAGAGAAGTATCTAATATGGCTGATCTGTGTTTTTATATAAATCGCCTCTAAGACCAGCTTGGCACTTGTGGTTCGGTCTTTCAGTGGTTCATGTCTTAATTGCCATGTTCTGCTCTGTGAAACGGGGAAATTGCTCTTCCTCTGCGTCTGCTGTAAGTTGTGTCTGTTAAGGATGTATGTTTGGTTCGGCTTTATTAACGGTATGTATAGTTACTAAGAGTTGCATTTTGTAATGCATATAAAATGAATAATTATGCAGTTGGAACACCGATTTAAATAACAAAGAGTCCTAAAGATCTTACCCCGTAAAGTCTATTCTAAACTTTATTAAAATGTGTCAAATGGGATCGAGAAGAGACAGAAAACCATTTCAAATATATTTCAAATATATTTCTGAATTCCCCCCTCCCTCCTATTTTTTCAAATTCTTGTGCTCTCTGGTCCCCTGAACAGTTTGTTTTAGATGCAGCACATTTTATTTGAGCCAGTAGGGATTCTAGTTTAGTATGGCATCCCCAAAGCTGTCTTTCACATAAGCGTCCTGTACTGATGCTTTTCATTTTCTTGTACTGTGGAGGTTTGAAATAGCTTTACAATATGAATTTTTCCTAGATTCTATATGTATTGTTCCATTCAAACTTATTTTGGGGTCATTCTTTTCCACATTTCTTATCTGGTTTAAGTCATGTTCAGTCTCTAAAAGTCTGTCTGTGTATTTTCTGTTTTGGGGGTTTTCATGTAGGTACAGCTCTTTGGTCAACTCTTTTTTTAATGTGCTTTATAAAGTAATTGTATTTGAATTGTTTTCAAATATATTTCTGTTACTCAAGTTTAAAACGTGCCCTCCTCTATGGCCTTTTGCTCCTGCGCTGTCAGGTGATCCCCGTTTACTAATCATAACACCTGCTCTTCATTTGCTCCCCTTTCCTCAGCATCTCTCCTGCATTTGTGTAGCCGTCCATTGATTTTGTTGCGATCAGTCTTGTAAACTTAGCCTTGTTGTGTTTTTATTTTTCAAGAGCTTTTAAGCTTTGTTTTCTCCTGTGGCCAAATATATCATATTCTTACAAAGAGATATTAAGTGGCTGAGCTGCTCGCCATCTGCTGCCTTCTGCCTGTGAGTTTTTCATTTGGATTTTCCAGCATGTTAAGTGACACTGAGCTTCTGATTTTTCGCATCAGTAATGGTATTTAATAAAAATAAAATAATGAAATGTTTATTAATTTAATCTGGCAATGTCTTTGCAATGAATTACACTTTATTTGAGCTTTTAGCATCTTTTGAAGTGACAAAACCCAGTTTTTAAAACGTACTGTAAACACCTCCAACATCCATTACAGGAAGTGGAGGTCTTTGTGCTGCTATTCCTTTCTGCATTTATTTTTAAACTTGGGACAAACTTCTTCCTTTTGAGTTAAAAATAACAAGACATGGTTTGCTCGTGTAAAGCTGGTGGCCTACAAATTTATATTCCAAGAGTCCTGACAAAAGATGAAAGACCTTCATCTTACACAGCTAAAAATGTTGAATCTAATTTAAATTGACCAACATCTTCACACATGGTCAACGTTGTCAAAGTAACCTTGGATCCATTTTACAAAGAGAGAAGCAACATAAATCCCTTTTAAAAGCTGAAAAAAGACTGACGTACCATGGAGGTTTCTTTTGATGTAAAATAAGTGATGAGCTTTTTATTACAGAATCTTTTCAACATAACATTTTAAAAGGAGCGGAAGGCATTGTTGTGTACTTTTGATGAGGTTTCAGATCTTCAGACAATCTTAATATCATGTCATTCAGGGGAAATAAGGCAGATTCAGAACTGGTAAAATGTAGTGGTTCCTTGATGGATTGCTCCAAAAAGACTTGACAAAATCTCTTGAGTTTTCTCATATTTTCACCAACAAATGATCCACTGACTTGGACTGTATTGTTTCATCTTTAAAGGATAGATTTATACGCAACTTAAGATGAATTTGTCTGTTATCAGATTGTTTTAGAATAAACTGGACTTAATTTATAATTGAAAACGAGTCCGGTCATGCCGAGTGTCTTGGGACATTTATTTGATAAACAGAATCGAGAAAAAAAAATCCAGTAACATTAGCTGAGATACATTAGACGTCTTTTGCGTTAGAGTTCAAATGTCATCTGTTATTATTTGATCCCATCTGTCACCTGATGGAAAAGTCTTTTTATAAACAACAGAATGCTTAAATGCAAAGCCAGTCAAAGGCATAAGCAAACTAAGCTGCTGTGTAGAGGGGGGTGGGGGCTTGATTTTATACATAGAACACATTGCCATTATAATGTAATATTTATTTGGTTATCAATAATGAGATCTAAAATTTCCCTGATCATTTCTTCAAAAAAATAAAATAAAATTCTGGTCAGTTAAATTGACCAAGTTTGTAACAAAGTCATAATGTCTGC
Source organism: Fundulus heteroclitus (assembly GCF_011125445.2). NCBI lineage: Eukaryota > Metazoa > Chordata > Actinopteri > Cyprinodontiformes > Fundulidae > Fundulus > Fundulus heteroclitus. The sequence goes on from NC_046375.1 coordinate 5,381,682, forward strand.
TTCTTGAACCACATTTAAGTAAACTTTAGTAGTAAATAATTCAAATAATGACCAATTTACCACACTAGGTCTAAACAACTGACCCTGCAAATGAGTGAGAAAGCACTTATTTACTGGGTTATAAAATGCTGTTTTCCATATGTGAAAAATGTGATAAAATGATGCAAACCGGATTTTCAAAGAAAACTAATAATAATAATAATAATAATAATAATAATAATCCTCTGTTAAACTTAAGTCTATTAACTGCACCATGCCTAAATGATGGGGCATAGATACTTTGCTGCCAACATTTTAACAGGAGGTTGTCCTCAACGCTTAACATTTCCAAATTAGTTTTCTGGCATCCAATTGGTTACTTAATTGCCGTAATTGGCTAAGATGGCTTGGCTTCATTTTTTTCTTTGGCTGTCTGAACTTTCTTTGGAGGCAGATTGTGCCTGAGTTGTTTTATTGCAGCGGTTTTGTGTAGGTGGGTGTGTAAGGACGCTTTCTCCTCCCTCCTCTGTTCCACCTCTCCCTCTCTCTCCAGGCGCTTGTCGGGTCGGCGGTGAAGGCGCTTCTTTCCTCTGGAGCTCCCAGCGAAGGATGGACATCAGCGAGCGCTAAGAGGTAAGAAACGGGGGTGGAGGGGCTCAGAAGATTAAAAAAAAAAAATGAACGAATGAATTAATAAAAACAAAGAAGTGCGCTGGAGTGAGGAAGATGTGCTGAAGATGGGGAGGGAAAAAAACAGCGAGTGCGGCGATGTTGGCAGAGTGATGCGTCGGGGTTCCGGATCAGCGGGATGTTGGATGATTTTGGGCAGTCCTGTTAATCTTCCCCCTTGGTGTGATCAACTTGGGCTGCTCAGTTGAGTCATCGTGTGTGTTTCTGTGTTTTTTTTTTTTCCTGGACGTGGTGAGTTTATGTTGGGCGCATATGTCTGAGGGGATGACTGAGGCTTCTGGCTGTGTGCGCGCCGAGCCAGGGGATCGTCCTGAGAGATGTTTCAGTTTCCAAAAACGATCCATCCTGCAGAATCTCTGCAAAATGTCATTACGTTTCTTTCTCTTTCTCTCTCTTTTTTTTTTCTTTTTTTTTTTTTTTTTTTTGGTCGTCGCATCACATCCTAATCTCTCTTGTTTGTTAGATGTTGATTTCGTGTTGGTTTAAATTGGCTGACCTGCTGTTTGTCTAATTGGATCATATCATGCCATCCACATTTCTGGAGGGTTCGGAAACACTGGAGGTTTGTCTTGCTATCACTTTTTAGTGTCTAGTTTAACATAAAACGAATAAAAGCAAAAAAGGCCAGTGTATCATACAGTTCCAAAAGTGTTGACCGAATGTATGTGTGAAAACAGTTTATACATTTATTAGTGTCTCTTGTTTTGTTACAGTTGAGACAAACTGAGGATATTGGCAGGAGATGGTAACAGGGTCATTATCAAGAATCAAACCAGTCCTGTACCTACCTGGGTTTAAAGACCAGCCAGAGAAGAAGCCATCACTCAAAAAGCAATCTAAAATCCAGATGATCTTTGAATTGTAATCACAGATTAATTACTTAGCTTTTGGAGATGTGCTGTGTTCTGATTAAGCTAAAATTGAAGACTTTGGTCATGATGATTATTAAATTTGGTGGACAAGGCGACTGTTTGCAATCCCAAGTACTGTGCTGCGAACTACGGTGATGGTAGCATCATGTTGTGTGGGTCTACATTCTTCTTCATCATGCCTGCTCAGTATGAGGGATTGCTGCATAGCCATGGACAATGCAGATGAATCTCCATGTAGCTCTAAGCTTCTTCAGGAGGAGTGAATGTTGCTTGTCAGGACTTTGATGCAATCAACTGGGGTCCCTTACATGGGACATTTTTTGACCAATAAGTATAATCTGACCCAATCTGTATAATCTGATTGAATTTGACTTTGGAAAGTGCAATGAAATGACATGTTTCATAAATTGGCACTATATAAGTAAAATTGAATTGAATTCTACTGCAGGAGCCAATGTCCTGGTTGATGATTGAGAACAGGTGTCAGTTAAGCAGCCCATGCAGAACGTTAAATTGTAAGAATGTTTATCGTTGTTGCTCCTCCATTCTTCAGGGTTTGTGTTCTTTTATAACACATTTTCAGCCTTGTATGAGACATTTAATTCATTTTTGGACGGTAGATTTGAGAATATCCTATGTCCTGAGGTTTTCCTCTCCATTTCTGCAGCTTTCTAAACATTGTCCCCATTTTGCTTCCTGACTTACCCAGTTTTTGTATTTCTTGCATGTTCTTCTTCTCTGCCTTTATCTAGAATACACCACCCCATGACTAATTTTATTGTAGAGAAAAAGCTATAGCAACAACTATCAAACATCACCCCCAATGAGTTTTTCAACATCACTATAGGAATTTTGGCACTGTTCTTTAATGAATAGTTTTTAATTGACACACTGGATGGTTTCTGAGGATGAAAACTCCAGAAACTTAATTGGCTTTTGGGACATTTAGAGATTGACTTGCTGACTTGATGCTAATCTTTGAAAAACTTTCTCTGTAACGCCCCTGAAACAGTTGTTGATGCATTCTTGGAGTCATTTTGGTTGGCGGACTTGTCCAAGGAAGGTTCACCACTGTTCCATATTTTCTCCAGTTTCTTTTACTGGAGTTCAAAAGCCGTAAAAATATCCAGACTAATGGTCATCAACCCCTTTGTTTCTCATTCATTCTTGAACCTCTCAAGGTTGGGTAATGATGTTTTCAAGATTTTTTCTTAGCCTGGTTAATGTTGTCATACAGGTTCTATTCAAGATTTTATTCTACAGCTTTGACCGTTAATGTGGATAACCACAATTTATTATTGATTTAAAGCTGCAGTAGGTAACTTTTTTTTTTAATAAATGTAGTTTTTACATATTTATTAAAAGTTTTACATATTTATAAAAAAAAAATATCAAGGTCTTCTGGCTCCTTCCAGTGGTCACACTGCTATTTGCACAAATACGCCACTCCCGGACAGAAACAACCAATGAGAGCTAGGAGGAATGTCTGGCTCTGATTGGTTGTTAGCAGTGTCAGTCACTGTTGTGTACGAGTTGCAGGAAAACTGTCTATTTCTGGAGTGACACCTGCTCAGAAAACAAAAACAGCTAAACATTGGAACAGTAGCGTGGCAGAGAGCAAGGAGAGGGACCTGCAAGGTGCGCTCATTTAAATTTTCACACCAAGTCAACGGGTTTCTCAAAAGTCCAGACTGCAGCTTCAATAAGGGAAATATTAGATCATTATCTTTTCCCTATTTGGCAAGTTTTTTTTCCCCTTTAAACAAAATAATTTTAAAAACTTTAAAAATTATTTTTAAATCTGAAATCAAACCGTTTGATCTGAAACATGTCTGTTTTTAAAAAGCAAACACATAAGAAACCTGTAGGCATGCAAATACTGTTTTTTTCCCCAGGACTTAATGTTAAATGTGTTCTGCCTTTAGTCTTTTATTTTGATTAAAATAAAGGTGATGCATGCAACCATCACCTACCCTGGCCCTGGGGGGAACATACTCGGTGTTGAACGGTATTCGATGAATTAGGTTAAACTATTGGGTTAAATTATGACCACACAGTTGAGTTAGAGAATTAGTTCCTGGTTATCCAAAACTTTTTTTTAAATGGGTTTAAATATTTCCAGCTAATATTTAATTTTATACCCATTTTCCTAAATTACTTGAAATATGCTGTCTCAAACTACCACATCTGTAGAAATTTGTAACCAGAAAATTCACTAATAATATATGTAACTGGTTTATAATTTTGTCCTATATACAGAATGTCTTTTGTATCTTTAAAATCTAAATAAAACATAATTTGTCTTGAACCTGGATTTTAGGATTCAGTTTTAGGGTTCGATTTATTGCCAGAGATGTCCCATCTTTAAAAGCACAATACTTGATGTTCCAATCAACACGATTACTTCATGATTCTTATATAAAGCACCACACAGTGAGGCCAAACGTCATTGTCTGATTTTTAATCTGTTTGGAAATCTGATCTTGTGCCAAAACTGGCAGCTGATCTTGGTAAAGTGTTTCAGGCTGATTTTAAAAAATCAGGAACACTTAATGAAACCTCTTCATTCATAGAAACTGGTGACAATTCACTTTGAGGTTTAGGAAATTTGCTTTAGTATATTTAAAATAAAACGGTGTCTTATTGTTAAGGACCTCATTAACTCCATTTCACATTTTGTTAAATAACATAATTATACTTAACTATTTTGAGTCAGCAATTAGTCCCTGCTTCATTCCTTGCTCATTTGAAGTATAAAAAAATAAAAAATTCTCTTTAAATTGCATCCACATTTGACATGATGGACCAGAACAACTGTAAACCAAAAGGAAAAACAATACTTGTGTTTCCAGTTTTATTTTTTTAGAAAATCAAATTTATATATATATATATATATATATATATATATATATATATATATATATATATATATATATATATATATATATATATATATATATATATATTTTTTTTTTTTTTTTTTTTTTTTTTTTTTTTTTTTTTCCAAACAAAGAAACAAATGTAATGAAACAATTATATTGGTTTGCAAATTAAACAAATAGTTAAACGAAAAGGAGATGGTAAGGAAAAAAAATATAATTTAAATGAACTTGTGCAAGATGAAGACAGACTGCACTGAACAGTGTCACCAAAAAGTTGTATATTTTAAAATAAACGAGGTGGGTATGTTTTGCTGTGTGAGGTCTTCTGTGTATGACCTTTGTGTTTTATCTGTATATTAGTATTATTGGGCATGGTAAATAAGTTATTGCAGACTTTTTTTCTAAATTGATTTTATGTGAGGTGCATTGTCATTAGAGGAAAAAAGGGTTATACAGTTCTGAGTTTTTACTTTAAAACTTTATTGCTCACTTGTAATAATGGTTGAAGAGAGCATTATTGGTACTTTTTTTTGTTTTGATGGATTGTTTTAGTTTGATATTTTGGAGAAGCTTTTTTCGGTCAATGTTGTACATGTCAGTGAGTTTTTAGAATAAGTTCATCTGGTCAAAGATATGGTGGAAATGTGATGCATTTCTTTGTCATCTCAAGGCACTTTGGAAAGTGCCTTGAGATGACGGGTATCATGAATTGGCACTATATAAATAAAACTCTTTCCATTTAAAGCCAGTGAGGTGATTATCATTATTTGCAGTGAAATCAGGGTTATTTCACATGGCCATTTGAGTTGGAACTGAGAATGTAGTATTTTATTTACCATCCACCAAGCTTTTAAGGTCTGTTCACACAAATGCTCGCCTAACACATCACCAGCGATTCCCATGGCGGGCGACAAGCCAGAAATACAGTAGTGCAATGGTGCTATCTAGTGATGCTTTCACTTTAAAGTTTTACCTGCCACTCCAATCTCCTCACATACTATTTTCCAAGCCTAGTCCTTTCTGGACTTGTCTTGGTAGTAATAATTGAGTGAGTCATACAACTCAGACCGACCACAAACCGCCCCTATTACCTTTTCTTCCATGTTGAAGGATCTATACTCTGTGAGATAACTTTTATGTATGTGTGTATGTGTGTAATTTATAATTCATCTTCGGAGGCCATTGATAACGTTTTGCCGTTGCAATGGCAACATGATTGGGATAGGGATCTTTGTGTTTAGGCTGCCTGATTGTGGATTTTGTGGAGATACTGTGTTCAAATTTTTTTTTGGTTTAATATTTTTGTTTGGAAATGGTGTGTTTTTATACGCTTTTAATAGGGGCTCAGAGATTTTGGCTGCTTTTTTTTGTTGGGTGGGTTTTTTGTATCGTATTTGGGGCTGAAAACTATCGGTCAGATTTGGTAACCCTGGTCTGAACGTCACTTTCCTGCAAAAGGAAAAACTCTCTCACAGGATGGTGCCACCACCATCACCATGTTTAATGTTGGTGAGGGTGGGCTCTGGGTGTCAGTCTGCTTCCACACATCATCTGGTATTTAGACCACAAAAACAATCTTTATTTTATTTGAACAGATCACCCTTCCGAAGGACTTCTTGTGGCTTTCTTTCAATAATGACTTTCTTCTTGCCACTCCTCTATGAAAGCCTGATTTGTAGAATGCACAGCTTATAGTTGTCGTATCAACACATTCTCCCACCTGAGCAATGGATCTCTGCAGCTCCTCCTAAATTACCATGAGCATATTATGCTAATCTAACAATGCTGTACATGTCTGATATCTCAGGTTATACGGGTGCCCATGTCTTCCAACATTGATACTGATTCCTGACCTGACGGCTTAAAATATCTCTAACGTTGGTTCAGACTCCTGTGTTCCTCCTTACAGATCGTCGTGTGTTTCCTGGTCTTTATATTGTTTACCAATTTTCTCTAACACCTTCCAAGGCTTAACAGAATAGCTGAACTTAGACAGATATTAAATCACACACAGGTGCACTCCATTTATCATTGACTTCTGAAGGCACTGGTTGTGCTGGTTTCAAGCTCACATTAAATCCCAATACAATATTCAAAAGTTTTAAGGAGCTTGATATAATGTGATAAAGACTGAACTAGCAAGTTTGGTATTCTGAATGAAGCAGAACTAGTTGTTCCGGACTAAAGTGTTGGTTCAAACATTGTGATCTGACCGGAAATGTACAGCCGAGCTTTTACTGTCCTTATTGATTGTGTTACTTTTTAATGAAGTTCTGTGTCGAGCAGAATTTGGAGAGATTCATTATTGTTGCCAGAATTGATGGCAAGCTACAGTGAGGGGCAACATTATGAGAAGTTCAATGTTTTTCTTACTTTGCATTCTTACTAATTAATGACTTGATGAGCGGCTCGCTCAGGTACCCAATCCATGGTGCTGTTTTGGACCATTAAAAATAATTACCACTTAAAAACTTCAGAAAGTTTTAAACCTAGCCTGATAATGATGATGAAAAATAGTTAAACTAACTCAAACCCAATAACAAATTAAATGTAGGGCTGTACGATTTTTGCCAGAAATCAAAATTGTGATATATTTCAACCATAATTGTGATTGTGGTTTAATTTTGACTTTTCTCTGCATTAACCACAAGCAACAAAAATGGCCTGTAGAAAAAGATGTTTGTGAACAATGACTCTTTAAAACCAAGAAATGTAACTGTTTTATTAATCAAAATATAATTATTGTTCAAGAGAATAGCTTTTAAGAGAATAGCTTTTTAATTGATTTGGATATTCATCCTTGTTGAACATATAGTGCAAAGTGCAATAAACAAACAAGTCTATGTAATAAAACTTTCACTAATCTCACTTTGGTGAGATTAGTGAAAGTTTCTTTTAAAAGTTCCTTGTAAAACTGATTTATATAAAAACTGACTTATATAAAAAAGAGACAATGTTCTGAGACATTACGTGCTTTCTACCAAAAAAAAAAAAACGCTCACTTGTTTGTGACCTTTTTATATATTTTCTTTTCAGCTCTTATAGATGTACTGTTGAAACTTTTTAGCTCGATTTGCTCATCAAAATCTTTGATAGATTTGGTCAATTTCAGTAGTTGCCCTGATCCATCTTCACTTTTCTTGAGTTTTGAGATTATATAGATTTACATGGCTCCATGAACTGTTCCCATACTGGTATGAAGACTAATGGCTACTTACCGTGATTTACTTGTTCATATAAATCACACTTTCCCAACATGAAGATGGACATGTATTTTAATCATAAATGCTTGTCTAAGGCTGCAACATATTGGGTCTAATTTGCCAAACTTTGCTTGAAAGTGAATAATTTAAATAAGAATATATATGTATTGGGTTCTTGATGACTTATTATGTAATCTTTAATATTTATGCAGAATGTTTACTCTCATAAATAAAGCCAAAAGCTTTCATTTTGCTGGTAACTCTAATAATTTGTAACCAATTAAGAAATGATTGTCATAATTCTGGCCAAGGCCACTTATTTGTTTCCTTGATTTGCAGCCATCCGTCGTTGAATCTGTGAAGTGTTTAGTGTTGCCTGGGAGGTGATTGGAAATAGGTGTTGAAGAAGCCGCCAGCTGTGAGTCGCACTGCCAAGGGTCTTGAGGGAAATTCATGAAAATACTTTAAAAACAGCTGGAGAGCTCACTGAGTTTGTTCTTGCTGTCATCGCAGCATGTGCTGAGATGAAAATTGGAGGGCAAGGAAACATTCAGATGTGGATGTGATCTGGTTCATTGGGTTAATAATGAGACTTGCATGATAAATAATATTTCTGTGTTTGACTCTGCTTTGTTCTCTGGAGCTGGAAATCTGGAGCATAAAATGATATCGCTTAACGTTTTGTTTTTATAGGGGCATGCAATGTTGGGCTCATAATGTCTACTCGGTGTTTAGGTTCATTTCTGTTTGGACCCTGTGGCTTTTAGTAACAAACACTGGTCTAAGAAACAAACTTTATTATTTAGTTGTAAGCAATTAACAAGTTTGGCTCAAGCTAAATGTGCTTGGCATCAAGAAATGACAAACAAAATGGTATCTCTATAAAAAGATAGATTCAAGTGATTCTTTAACTTAAAACAATGTAAACAAAGTGAATATCCTGATTAAAGGGTTCACTTGCTGCATTTTGCTGCAGCCATAATTAGGACTAAATGTGGAGTGATGACAATCGTTTTTATGCAGTTGTAATGTGCTTGGACTATATACTGATCGCGGCTTCCTTATGTTACACAAGTCCCAAAAAATGCAAATACCCCTCCAAGACCCTGGTGAAAAATACCAGAAGGTTTCGTAACTACCACACAGGTAGTACAGGGTAGCTCGTCATCTTGACTTCTTTCAGTCCATGCAAAAGAAAAAAACCTGACTTATATAAAAAAAAAAAAAAAAAAAAAGTGGGGAGGAAAAACACAAATGAGCATTTCATTTAGCTTCTATCCTTTAACATTCATGTTAAATAGCAAATTAAAGCAATTCAAATTAATGCATCATTAATTATCGATGCAACATACAACCAAGATAATTGAATAATTAATCCAATCAATTCCATTTAAATAGCTTAGTAACCTCAATTATATCTTGCCAAAAAAATCATTAAGTGCACTTAAGTTCAAGCCAATACTTAACATATTAAAGTACTTATCCAAATACTCATGCATAAACTAAAAGTTGAAGCATGTTGCGCAACGATCATATGTATCTACATTAATTTGAATTGATTTACCATGTACAAAAACAAGCCATTATTTTAGCACCTAACAGGAAAGGTTTCAAAAATAAAGTATCAAAAAATGGCTCAGTAGCTTCATTCTTTCGATTAGTAACTATTTAGCTCATGAAATGACAAACAAGTCAAGATAAAACCAGAACATGATTTGTTTGGTCAGACTCCAAACATAAGCAGCCAGATAAAATTAGCAATTAGTGTTGTGGCGTTCTGAATGGTGGCAACATCTGCGATTGATGACCACTAAAAAAATGAAATAAACGGTTGCCACCAATGCACAAATAAACATATAAAGCCAAAGACTCACTGCTGAAATATTGTAACTGCAGAGGTTATCCAGATTTGTTATTTGTTTGGTTGCCAACAGATCTTTGCCACAGTGGAGGGAGAGAAACCCCATGGCATATAGGAAGCCACCTCAGAAGGAAGTTGGCCCAAAAAAATTAAATACTTTCAGGAAACACAGGTTACACAGTCGTTTGAGTCTGTGCAACTTTGCTTTTATTAATCTCATACGGCCCACCACTATTTTTAACTCGAACTATGAAGAACATTGTAGCACCTGGATCGCGTGTTATTCCCTTTACTTATGACAGTATATAATATTTAAATTAATGGTTATTTCTTTGATTAACATTTTCTGCCTGGGAATCATGCCCAGAGGGGGAAACATTCAGTGCGAACTCAATGAAGCTGGGAGGGGCAAATTTGAATGTTGTTGAAATTATTTGTTTGCGATTATGATGAAATTGTCATGAAACGGGGACAGGTGGACCCAGGACAGAGTAAGCTGGACTAGACTCACCAATTTGCACGGAAAGACAATGATCTGGCAGACTGCAGGAGACAGAGGCAGGTATAAGTAGAGGAGTGAGCAGGTGAACGGAGTGAAACTAATTACCAGAATGGGTGGAGCTGATCAGGAGGGAAAAAGTGGCTGGAAGTAAACTGAAGCTGATTGGATGATGACTGGTGAAGGGGAGTAATTTTATCTTGTGATTTAATAATTGTGATTATTTTTTAAGGTTGTCTTTTTTACACCTGGTTGGGGGACTACCGATGAAAGTTAGCACTCTTTAGCTAACTCGGGTACATCTTCATTGTTTTAATGTTGATTAATGTACACTGTCCCCTTTTAAATAAATAAATAAATAAAATAAAATAGTGACAGGCAAACAGACAGGATGTTACTGAGATGTGAAACTGAATGACTGGCGGGTGAAAAACAGATAAACTAAAAGAGTTTCCGGATAAATCAAGACAAACCCACCCTAAAACGGAAACTAAACCTATGACAGAATTGGTTAAATGAAGAGAATCACTAAACCAAAACAGAAACTTAAACTAGATTACTCCAGAACCAAAATAACCATAAAGACCAAACCTAAGCTAGAAAACCAAACTAAGACTAAACAGAACACAGCAAATAATAAAAACCAGAACTAATACTAAGACAGGGGAGAGAACTAATAATCAAATTACAAACATAAACATAACCCAAATCATGACAGAAATGTGACTCTTGCAGAAGAAATGATTAAACCAGCAACACATAGTCAACCTACAAAAACGTAAAAAAACCCTTTCTTTTTAGCTGTTTAAAACTTCTTCAAAGCAAACTTAAAAGCAGACTAATTCCTAATAAACACACTCTTCTGCAAGAATGTAAGCACTATGCGCCCTTCTAAAGGCTGTTTTTATTCTTGAAATTAGATAATTTCAGCAACCACACCTCTCACGTGTGTCGTCTGCGCTACCCAAACTTTTTGCACTGTGCACCTAGGAAATATTCTAACTACACGGACAGTCCCGTGTGAAAAAAAACATGACAGATGAGAAAACACTTCTACTGGTGGAGATTCGCCATTATGATTCGGCCCATAAAGATCACCACTATCAACAGATTGTAACCAATTCTTGGAAAGAAATTGCTCTCACTCATGAAAGGCACAAGGAAGTTTTAAAAATTATGGAAACTGTGTTTCCTACAGCTACATCAGTGTCGCGTTTACCATAGGCGACCCTACACTGCCCCCTAGAGTCTAGGAGTATGTTGGCTACAGTGGGGAATCGTTGTACGCAGTGAAAATGAGGCAAAAGCCATCGGTGCGTCTTATTTCCGCGTGGAACGTACACGTGTCAAGCATTAACCACGTTTAATCACCTGGTGGCCTTAGAGGCTCAAATATTTGGCTAACGGAACGAGACGCCATTTAAGAGAGCTGATCCGTTATCAATCCGCTGATCTGTTTTACATGTACAGTACATAAAATGCATGTGTGCGTCATGTAAATGATCTTAAAGTTCTGCTGTAGACGTCACCATAGCTTATATTTTATGCTTATTACATGCTTGGAAAAACTGAATCAAATGTGAAGGTCCCTAATCTGTCAGCTAGACATAAATGGCTTTTGTTTAGTTCTTGTAAAAACAATATGTACATTTTTTTTTTTTTTGCTGATTAAAATTTTGCTTGTTCATAGGAATTGAAAGCTGAATGTAAATTAGCATATATCAAGTTGGGCATTCTTACAGTGATTGTGAATATACGTCACTTTAAACTGAGAAACATTTTTGGACAAAATATTGCACTTCATGGATTTAAACTAGATATTCAGGTATGGTAAGATTAAATGTTTTGAGTGAGAACATTTACCTTTCACTCAATTTGCACCTCCGACACAATTTCCGAGTTTGGCCCTGAAACCTCTTAAGGGGTAGAAAGTTGTGACCCTTTCGCCCTCCCGTATGGCAACAAAGCATTTGGGATTCCCTTCTGCTTGGGGGCTAAAATAAAGGACCAAAGGTGAACGTGGGTCTAGCCAAAATGTCTAAAAAAGGCAACATGCCACAGACTTTTTAAGTCACACAGTGACAAAGGTGGATGTGAGTATTCAAGTTCAACATTTAATTTATATGTAAAATGAGGGGTTGGAGCCAATGTGCTGATACTAATCCTAATTTAACAAGCCTGCATCTAATCCTGGGAGCAGGATGGATCAATGGCCGCGTGAACTTGATCACAAGGAAACAATTCAGGCATTTTGTTACAGAGCAGCAGGTTTGCCGCACCAACCAAACAGATGGTGTGTTTGGAATAACGACAGCAGGTTGCAAGCCATTAATTCTGAGATGATTTCAGTCCCTCTCTAATTTGCAATTGCAAACAAACGCCACATTTTCCTTTCCTCACAGGAAGCAGCCCTCTGAAGCTCTGGTGCCCACACACTGTGTGTGTGTATTCTCTGAGAATTTCAGAGGAACAAACAGCTGGCTGAGAGCATTGATCTAAAGTGCCAGCTGATGTGGACTTAAATGTGTGTCGCATATAAACACACACACACAGCTGGGGATTGGCCCCGAATAAAATTAGATCAGCTTGCTCAAGTTAACTGCTGTAATTAACCCAGTTAAGTTAGTTCTTAACTTTACAATAAGTGCAAAGCTGCTTTTTGCTTTCACTATCTCACATGTATGTAATTTTTAGTGTGGGAGCCCTACTTTTTCTATCTACAACTCTATATTTTGATCTTTCTACTCTGATCAAGAAGCCTGCTGATAGCTGAGAACATATTTTGAATGGAATGTACAATTAATCACTCGGCATTCATTTTAGCATCAATTGTCTGTAGTCATAGGTATATATTAGCTACAGATATTGATTAAAGTATTTCTGATTCTGATATTCAGATGTAAGATTGATATCTTAAATCTGAAATTTAGGTAGTCTGTATCCATAGACTCATGAGTAATACCATTTAATTGTTTAAAGAATAGATCGAGAGTTTTCTAGAGGCAAACACTGAACAGTTTCACTTTCCCCTAAGATGGCAGGTTGATTTAAGATCCTCCTTTTAGGCTGACTTTCCACAGTCTTGTCATTAAAACAAATCCTGATCAGTACACGCCAGAGCAATACTTCCTGAAGTCGTGGCCCACAGCTTTTGCTGTTGTCATTTACTGGATGTATGTCCTGTTCAAGGCCAGTGACATCTAGCATTTTGATTTTGGTGTGCAAAGCTGTTTAATTGGATTGGCCATTTCTTTTATTCAAAAGATCAACTAATAATTAATGGCCTGGGAGATGCAGCCCCATTATTATCAGCAAAACTAATACAGATGCTGGTCATTTAAATAGAATATCATGAAAGTTATTTTTCTTTATTACATAGACTGATATATTTCAAATTTTTCTTTTAATTTGGATGATTATACCTGACAAATATTAAGAACTCCAAAACACTGAAAAACATGGTCTATTGTATCATCGATAGGATAGGAGAGCATTAAATTGTTGGCCGCAGTAGCTGAGCCGATACCCCTTTCAGGACGGAGTCACAACTAAACAGAATACCAGGTCTGGTTTAAGTACTAGGACGAGAAAAAGAGAACATAGTTAAAAGGTGAAATAACAGCAAATAATACGAAATGGGAACATAGTAGAATGTAGCAGTGAGGAGAAACTCACTCAATTTGTTTTCCACTAGCCTAAGCCTATAGCAGCATAACTACAGAGATAGCTCAGGGTAAGCTAAGCCACTCTAACTATAAGCCTTGTCAAAAAAGAAAGTTTTAAGCCTACTCTTAAAAGTAGACAGGGTGTCTGCCTCACGGACTAAAGCACCAACAAAAATCAAAGTTTACTTATATTTTGGTTATATATTATCACATGTAAAACATTCGAACTATAACCTTTGTCAAAAAGGAAAGTTTTAAGCCTACTCTTAAAAGTAGACAGGGTGTCTGACTCATGGACCAAAATTGGGAGTTGGTTCCACAGGAGAGGAGCCTGATAACTAAAGGATCTGCCTCCCATTCTACTTTTAGAGACTCTAGGAACCACCAGCAGACCTGCAGTCTGAAAGGAAAGTGCTCTGTTAGGAACATATGGGGCAATCATTTCTGATGTATGACTGTTCTTGATTACTAAGGGTTTTATATGCAAGGAGAACTTTAAATTCAATTCTGGATTGAATATGAAACCAATCAATTCATGGGTAAGAAATGTCTGAGCTGAAGGCTTTTAACTGCATATTGTGGACTTCCTGTCGGTAAAGAATTAGTCCAGCCTTTAAGTAACAAATGCATGGACTAGTTTTCAAGCATCAATTCTGGACAGGGTATTTCTAGTTTTGGCAATATTTCAAAGGTGAAAGAAGGAAATCCTAGAAACGTCTCTAGTATGGAATTAAAATTACATGTCCTGGTCAAAAATAACACAAAAGTTTTTTACTTCAGTACCAGCGGCCATTTTAATGCCATCTAGCTTAAGTGATTGAAGAAGAAACTGCTTTGTCAAAGACTCTGGTCCAAATATACCTTCTGTCTTAAAAGCAGCAAAAAAGTTTTTTTCTTCAAAACATGCCTGTAGACTACCTAACTAATTCATCAGGATTTATGGATAAATATAGTTGAGTATCAATATCAGCACAACAAAGCAACTTAATCCTACGTGGTCTGGTAAATTTATCAATTAGAAGCATATATAGATGTTAAAGAGAATTAGCCCAAGCACTGAACACTGTGGTACTCCACAAGTAACCCTTAAGGGTTTGAGGACTTGGAATTTCGTGAACAAACTGGAATATGTTGGACAAACAAGATTTAAAGCAGCCTAATGGTTTCCCCTTAATTCCCTCTAATATGGCGATCGACCGTATGAAATGCAGCGCTGAGATCCAACAGGACAAGTACAGAGACAAGTCCATTATCTGAGGCCATTAGAATATCATTAGGGACTTTACCAGAGCCTTTTCAGTGTTATGAGCTCTGAAGTCTGTGCTGAAACTCTTCAAACAGGTCATTACTCTGTAAATGTTTACATCATTAGCAACAGTGTTCTCAGGAATTTTAGATAAGAAAAGATTAGACATAGGTCTGTAATGTATTAGGTCATCTCGATCAAGAGAAGGTTTTAGTAAATGTTTGACCACAACTACCTTTAAAAGTCTGTGGTGCATTTGCTAAGGATATATTAATCATATATATATATACAATGGAGGCATTAATTGGAGGAAACACTTTTGGGTGTAATTAACAAGTTAAAGGTTTAGATGACTTTATTAATAGCTCAGTTCAGTATACACACAGATCAGCTTCTGTGGTTTCCTCCATGACTTCCTTACTTTCTGAGGCTGAAGTAATAAGGTTTGGGAGGATTGCGACGATCCTATTTTTAATGGAATCCATTCTTTCATGAAGAATGAGCATGTCAGAAGATCTCAACTGAATTCAATTTTCCGCAATGTGCATTTCTTTTTTTCAATGGTCCATATTGCTTGAACTGTCTCAAGATGAAAGTCATTCAATTTGTAAGATTACCGCCCCCTGTAGGCACTCCTCCCAGCCCTTTACCCTGGAGAAGTGGTCTTCTTTTATTGATGACTTAACTAAGAAAAGTCTCTTGATGCAGAAACTATAGTTTAACACATTTAATCTTAACAACCCAGGGAAATGGTACAGTTCAGTAGTGGGCTGTCATATTAATCCCGATGCAGGAAAAGGAAAAATGAGGAAGCGAGCTCCCAAATGTTGGTTACATCAGCTTAAATGTAGATCAACCAGGACACGCCCCTGCAGTAATTCACGTTGTCTGTAGTAGACATGTCACTGTTAAGGTGCGTTCACATAGAATGCGAATGTGACAGGCAGAGCGACAGATTTGCATATTATCCCTATGCACAGGGCAGCACAGGAGCAATGTGACACAAAGTGAGGCCACGGAGGCTATTACAGCGATGCAAAAAGCACAATCTTGTGTCTTTGGCGGCGCAACAATCAGGAACTGGATGTGGGGTGAAGGACTGTGGTGGAGACAAAGCAGAAATGGTGACATTGTGGCACCATTCGCGTTCAAAGTGAACGTACCTTTATACTGTGAAATAGTATAGACTTCAAGGTTTATCCAGATGTATGTGCTGCCCTGAGATAACTGTCCCTTTGTGTATGTACGCTACATCTGTGACGTCCTCAGTTATCTGTCATTTCCCAGTAAATGCTTTCAGCAGCTCCAGCATCTGTAGTCTCATATCTAACAAATTAAAAACTTGCAGAACTCCTCTTTGGCTGTGTTTACTGCAAAAACACTTGGTCACAGTAAAATATGTAATATAATAAGAACAATATTTTTGTTTTGTTTGGAAAGAGAATTCAGAGATTAGAACCTTTAAACTGCTCTATATTTTTCTTTTTGGTAAATCTTCTCTGAGCTGTCTGAATGCTCCTATTTTTGACAGCTGTCAGAAGAAAAAAACGTCCTTTTTGCTCAGAGACCTCCGTTAAAGGATGTTTGTGGTATATGCAAAGCTCTGGTCATAAGTTTGACTCAAGAGTTTTAATACCACATTAATTTTGGTTTCACATATACCATTTTTTTTAAAACTGTAATTGTGCGCAGGAATTTTCCTGTTGGTGAACTTGTGATTGTGTTGAGGTTCTAAACATGAAACCAAACTGCCCCCAAAGTTGAAATGAAATTGGTTGGATGTTCAAATGCAACTCGGAAGCAACCAAATCCAAAGCATGCAATAAACTGAAAGATGCTGAAACAACTGGGTCTGCTGTGTGAAGTGACGTGAGTGAAACATCGTTGACTGACTGGGTGACAAGCAAAAAGAAGGCCCTGTTTCAAAACCAACACCTTGAACAGGACCAAAATTTGCAGCTGCTCAAATAGACGTGCTAAACGACTTCTGGAGACCAGTTTTATGGTCAGATGAGGTAAAGGTTAGTGATCCAAGGTGCCGTGAAAAATGCTTGTAGGAGTCAAATCTTTTTGAAACCATACGGTATCAAGGATGGTGGTGGGGGTGTGTTTTGTTGCCGTTGGTACTGGTGCATTGCCTAAAGTGGGTGGAATAATAATGTAGGAGGTAAGTTGTGCCTTTTAATTTCACCTCCAATCTGGTCCAAACAAAGATTCTGTTAAAGCCACTTTGGTCCTTTGAAATAGTTGTGATTTGTGCTTAAAAGCATGGTCTGCAACTGCATGGAAACCAAAAAAAGTAGTCTAACCTATTCTGCCAAGAAGAGAAGTCAAGCACGTCAGCAGAATCATGCCAACTATTTAGCTTCAAAATAATTTCTCTGCCACTTGAATGCCTTTTGAAGGATATTGATCAAAATATTAGTGCGGTCTAAGCATGCATTTAAGCATGCACACTGTATAGGGCAAAGATCCACACATTAAAACTTGTGTACCCAGTTCTTTTTAAAATTCACTTCAGCTGTATGCTGTAAAGTTGCTCCACCCTGGATCAGCACCATTTGAAACGGATCATTAAAAAGCTAAAGTTAGTTTAAGTAACTCACATGCGGAGTGTATGTAAACATCTGACCAGATCTGACTTCGTACGTCGCTAACTCAGTTAGCTGGATTTGATTATTGACGATTTGGCATGATCCTGGATTGTTTGGTTCTTCGACACTCATCCTGGACTTGTTGTCATAGCAACATGTGCGCAAGCTTAAACCTGTTCGCCAGCAGGTTTATTTCATGTAAACAGGATTAGATCACGGCTTTATAAGAAGATAGGGAAATCTGTCATAGCCATGTCTTGTCCATTTTTATGACGGCAACCTGTTGCAGAAGGTGCAAGAATAATTTGCAGAGCTTTTCGAATAAATCGCATATTGCAATATAGACAGGATCAGTATAATTGTAGAGATATCGTTTTTCTCGTGAGGCTGTTATTTACATAATTCATTTGTTGGAACCACACAATAAGTGTTCAACACAGAGGAGTGAGTTTTTTTATGTTCATCCAAAGAGGTTTTCTTGAGTGCATTTAAAAGTGGCTTTTAAAAAGAGGGAAAAAAAGTGGCTTTTTAAAATAAAGTATAATAATTAAAGGCTACCGTTTTGTAGAATATTCTTGTACTTCACTTTTACTTGTCCCCATGTTCTAGTGGGTCCTGTGGAGGCACTGACATAAAAGAACAAAGTAAATATGAAATTATTAAAATGCAAAAATTCATACTGTAGAAAGTGATAGAAACATCTAATATGGATAGTACTTATGCATGTAATTTGTCTGCTACTTTTTGCCAGCCCTCTCTCCTGGCTTTAGCAGACTTTGAGGTGTTACCTGTTGTTTTAATTGATGACTCAAATTCAGCATAACCTTCCATTAAAAGCTCGTGTTCTGCTTGGGAGAAAAACTGTGGGCGTTCTTTGGCCATGCTGAACAGCCAATAGCAGCGTTGCTGATCATTGTTTCTACTATCGACACACTTCCCGTTTTAAACGGACGCGTGAACGCGCAGTTATCTCAGATAACTCAATCCAGCGATACTAACCATAAACAGGTGTGTTCAAAGAACCCAATTAGCCGGATCCAGATTAGCCGATTAAATCATCTTGGATGTCTCATTTGATCTCGGATGTTTTACGCAACATACGAAGAATGAGCCCCTAATGCCTACTCTTCAGTGAAATGGGAGAATATTTTATACTTTCTAATCCTGTGCTAGATCTGTTTATATTCTTTATTCTAGACATTGCACCTGGTTTGTTTACTGTTGTATTTGTTCATTGCCGATATGTAGTGTGTGTATGCATGTGTGTGTGTTGCCTTGCCTGCCTTGCCTAATCTATGTGTATATATATATATATAAAAAAAATTATGTATACATTACAATTTGCAATGTAAAAGCTAAGCCTTTTACACATTTCTGAGTTGGGTCAGATTAATTTCTTTATGAATTGCTGAGAAGTGAAAGCATGGTTGGTAAAATAAACGATTACATTTAGTCTGTAATTTAAATGATCCCTGCAAGGTTTGAAAAGTTCCATAAATTGTAGGAATGTGAGAAGTAAAAACTTGACCCTCTTCTTGCAAATGCTCTCTAATTTAAAACTTGTCAGTTTGATGGTCTTGCTGTGGCAATATGTGATTTAGCATTCGTTGTGCTGATATGGTTCATGAATGAATAAGCTAAAAGGTTTAAAAAAATGCTTACACGTCATGCTGTGATGGATGAACGAACATGAGGATTAACTGAGAAAATGAGAAGAATTTATGATGCAGCCATTTCATCCATTCTGTGCTTCCTGACAGAAGCCTTAGGAAGAAAAAAAAAAGAACCGATGGGAGATGGGACACCACCAGTGAGTTGTAAGGTCCAATTAATCTGTGTCTCTCCCTGCAGCACTCTCCAGACACTGAGGAAGGAGCACAAGACATAAAGAAGTCTGTCACTGATAAAGAGAGGATACCGCAGCCCAAAAGGACACTGTGGTGATGGCTGAGGCACCTCAGCAGGAACAGCAGCAGGAGAAGGAGGAAGAGGAGGAGGAGGAGCAACAGCAGCAGCAGCTGCCAAGCTCTGTGGAGACCACTGAGCCTGATGAAGGCTCAGAGGAACCAAATGAGGTCGTCAAAACTGCTCGACCACTTCTGTCCATGAGGTCCATGAGCAGCGTGGACCCAGACGAAGATTACCCCAATATGATTGTCTACAGAAAGGTAGGAGCAAAGGCAAACGCTTGAAATGAGGTCGAGCTCGCTATGATAATAGCTGCTGTTGGTTTCTGTGATCATCGTTGCTTGTGGTGCATTGTTATAGGACATAAATATTTTAATACAGTTCCTTTTAGTTGTTTGGACTTGTAGGATACAATGTGTGAATTGACTTTTGTGTCTCAAGTAAAAAAGGTGTAAAGGAAGAAAAAAAGAAAATCCAGAAGTGGCAGAGAATGCAGGCAAAGTTGTCAGAGATGTGTCGTTGAATACAGAACACCAAACCTTGCATTTGCATAACTCAATTCCCAAGACAAACTTTTACATGTCAGTTTTTCTAGTGTGGTGGAAGTCGGGGTGGGGTGGGGGGGGGGGGCATACTGCCTGAGAGCAGTCTTTTGGAGAACTAACTAACTATTACCTGCGATTTGAAAGCGCTATTTGGCACGCCCAGTCTGCCTGCAATTCTCAACAGTCGAGTATGGCCAAAATTACAGTCTAGGCATTCATTGTTACAGTCAGGCGCTCAGGCATCAGCTCTCTCATTTCTCAGAGCTGTCAGAAAATAACTTGCAATATATTAGTGAGCTATGTAGGGACTGCAAAACACGGTGGTAGTGAAAGGAAGCAGCTGAAAACCTCACGTTCTAAACCTAATCAGTCTTTCATCATGGTTCAACTGCTCTTAAAACAATGTTAGTGGTATTTTAATGGAACTTTAACAGCATCAAAAATTAAAGTTTACTTATATTATCACATGTAAAACATTCTAACTATAAGCTTTGTCAAAAAGGAAAGTTTTAAGTCTTAAGAGTAGACGGGGTGTCTGCCTCTTGGACAAAAACTGGGAGTTCCACAGGAGAGGAGCCTGATAACTAAAAGATCTGCCTCCCATTCTACTTTTGGAAACTCTAGGAAGCACCAGTAAACCTGCAGTCTGAGAGTGAAGTGCTCTGTTAGGAACATATGGGGTAATCGGATCTCTGATGTTTAGCATGAATGATTTCTACAAAAGCTGATGAGTTTCCATTGCAGAGCAGCTGCATTCAAGCCATATATCACCAAGTGCAATGCAAAGTGCCGGATGCAGTGGTGTAAAGCAAGGCGCCACTGGACTCTAGAGCAGTGGAGTTATGTTCTCTGGAGTGATGAATCCCGCTTTTCCTTGTGGCATTCCTTTGGGTGCCAGGAGACCAGTAGTTATCTGACTGTACTGTGTAAAGTTTGGAAGAGGGGATTCTGGTGTATGGTTTATGTTTCTGGACCTGTGCTTAACCCCTTAGCTCCAATGAAAGGAACCCTGAAAGCTTTGGCAGGTCAAGAGATTTTGGTCAACTCCATGTTCCTAACTTTGTCAGAAATATCTGGAGATGCTCCTTCCTTTTTCAACATGACAAGGTCCATAAAGACATGAACGAGAGTTTGGTGAGGATGACCTTGACTGGCCTGCACGATCCTGCCCCAACCTGATGGAACAGCTTTGAGATGAATTACAGCAGAGAGTGAGAGCCGGGGAGTTCTCGTCCAACATCAGTGTCTGCCTTCACAGACGAGCTTCTGGAGGAATGGTCAAAAGTCCCATAAACGCATTCCAGAACCTTTTGGACAGCCTTCCCAGAAGAGTTGAAGCTTTTATAGCTGTAAAGGGTGGACCAATGTCATGCGGAACCCTAGGAGTTAAGAATAGGATGCCACTTAAGTTCATATGCGAGTCAATACTTTTGCAAAATAGTGTATATCAAACATGTTGAAATACGTTTTAGAAAACCATTGAAAGCAGATTTAAAAAAATACTTTAAGGTCGATTTACAATAAGATTTGTCCATTTTAAACAAATATACATTTTGGGGACATTCTGGCATAAAGAGTGTATTGCTATAGAAAAACCAGATTTACCTGGACTGATGGTGCTTGAGACTTGAGCTTTTTATTTTTTTGTCGTGTGGCCTCATTGGAGAGGTTCTTTAAAGTAACATTTATTTCTCTGAAAGATGGATTTGCTGAGACTCTATATATACTGAAAACAGCCCCCCCCCCCACACACACACACACACCCTGTGTACAGCTGATGTCGTCTTAGTCATTATACCGCCTCCAAATTCTTGAATCACAAGTGTGCTTATAGGCAGGACTCACAGTAATACTGATTCGTTATATTTTAAGTCAGGTGTTAACAGATTATTGGATTTTTGTTGTAAGAAAAATGTTTATCATAATAAAAGAGGACAAGTAAACCTCAACCCTACAAGATGTTGTTACTGCTCTGTAATATCTGTTTCATCAGCCTCTAAAATCAGTGTCACCCTCATTGTTTTTATTTCCTAATGAGACCCGTGCAGTGACTTTAATTTATTCCAGTGGGGCCTTGAAATCAACTGAAGCCATAAAACACTCATCACAGATGCAGATTTATGATGCAAGTGATTCATTATCACAGAAGAATTCAGTTCCAATGGTAAATAAGACATGAGCTGAGCCACCTCTGGTCTCGGCGGATGAGAGTCTTGCTCAATAACTTTCAGGATGGATAAAACCCCGGGTGGATGTTGGTCCTTAAAGACCAGATCTCCAACTTTATTTCTATACAGTACAACTGTTTTTGTAGTTACAAAGGGTTGTTATAAAGCTCTTTTTTTAAATCCTCAGTAGAGGCAATTTATTGGTAGACCCTGAACCTGTCCTCACTGGTAAATGAAGAGGTAAATCCTGTAACGTTTGCCCTGCAGAAATCAGTGCAGTATATCACATAGAAGTGGCAATGCAGGCAGGAAATTAATCCAGTATTTTATTTTTTCTACTGCAAAATCACATTCTGCTGGATTTTAGATTAAATTGTCTGAAAGGATTGGGGGTGTCAAACGATTCAATATCTTTTACTTGTATTGGCATTAGTGTCGGCGCTGTAAGAGTGTATTTTTCTGTTTCTGAAAGCATTACATTTCATGTTGACTCTAAATATAGCAGTTAAAGGATATTGATTTTCAGATTGATAGCTTGTTCAGCAAGTATGCGTAAATATTTTCAGTTCTCTGAGAAAGTGCAAGCGTGGCAGCACTGCTAGTTGACAAGCTGGAAATCTCACAGATTGGAATTTGTTCTTCGGAGGTAAAAGAAAACCCCTATTTTTATGCCTCAGTTGAAGAGTGTGACAGCAGAAAGCCACAAATCCAAGTCCAAAAAAAAGGGAGAAAGTTTAATCTAAATTGAGTTTAGGTTGGAAAGTTTCATTTTATACCGAACTATTTCAGTTTTCTGTTCATGAATCTAAGATGTTCATCCAGGATTCGTTAAGAAATAAACTGTCAAGTTTCCGCCTTGGATTTTCTGGATTCACCTTAACAACCAGGATATTTGCAGATTTGGTTTGCTATATATGGTATGGATTTTATTAATGCCTGTTAAATAATTGCACTTGGAGACAATTGTTTTCAGGGTCAGTTTGCAGTAGGTTTTCTCATGCAGCTATGCAATCGTATTTGGTGCACATTCTTGCTATATAATGTTCCTTAAAGTATTAATGGCCCTTTTAACATTTTGTCCTGTTACATCAACAAACTTCATGTATTTTATTTAGTAGACTAACATTAGATTTGGGGTATAATTAAGAGGAAGAGATAAAAAGTATCCTTTTCACCGGACCACTATGCAGTACTTTATGTATTACATAGGTCTCTCCTTAAAAATCTCAAAACATTACAATTTCAAAATGTAGTCACAGCTACAAACTGTATTGTATCTGGCTCTGAATGTGCCTGCTGTGCAGGATGTCATCTAGTATCTATACAATTCAACCTTCTGCACAAACTATCCTTTGAAACCTTATCTGATTATTTTAAATTTCTAACCAGGCTGCGGGTTTGCCGGTTGACTGTAAACCAAAAAAAATAGTTGGAGAAGGTGCAGTGAGTGCATTGGTAGGATGGTCGGATGATGCTGAGGCTGGAACTGCCAGACAGAAGGTTGACCAAAGAGGGATAAAACGGGACATGAAGGTATTTGGTGGCAGAGAAGACGGATGGCTCGTCTTGGCGATCTCTGAAAGGGAAAAGCCAAAAGAAGAATCTAGTCTAGATAATGTATTTAATCTTATTCAAATCATTTTGATGTAAATGGTGGTTGAAGACGAGATTAGATTAAATAACATGCATAAACATTTTTTGTATTGTGGTCTTGCATTAGAATATTTTTTTCTTTTTTTTCTTCAGTTATGCATGATTTAATGTTTTATGTCCTACTTCCCATGTAAATGTACCTATGTTCATGTACAGATAATACACCAACCATCACCTCGGTCTCAAACCACATGGTTACGTGAGGAGGTACCTAGAGGGCAATATTTAATGCTATAATTGCCTTGGATAATACCTTGACAATGGCATGACCCGGCTGGCACTCTAGAGTCTTTATCGTGGCTCAGGTTTTAAGGGAAGTGGTGATTCATGATTTAAGTAAGTTTTGAAATGAAAAGAAATAACTAAGGAAGACCTAGAGCCTGAAATGCTAACTGGTTCCTTTGTTGTTTATTTTTTATTTTTTTGCTATGCAAACTGAAATGTTGTAAAAAAGACATTATGAAGTATCAGAAAGTGGAGCAGTCTCTGACCTCAGTTTTCCATTTTTATGACCTCAAGAAGATACAATTGATCTTTATTATATTATTGGTGAGAGGGAAAAGGAATGACTCCCACCATGCTGAGAACTGCTACAAAACAGATTAAAGTGAACTTTTCTGGGCAATTTCAATGCCTAGTCTTTCGGGCTTTCGGAATCTACATCAAATGAAAGGAGCTGGAGGGTCAGCGAGAATAACAAGATAACAGCAACTGTCAGCTTTGATAAATGAGTTCCTGGTGCAGGGCATAGTGATAGAAAGAGAAAAAAGTAAGGATCAAGGCTGAAACACCAAGATGAGGAATGAATATAGGGCAAGAAGATGGTAGAAGAGGGAAGACGAAACAAAATGAGTTTAAACATTCATAGACTGATAGACACTATACTGCTACAAAAAAAGAAAAATCAAATCACAGCACTGGCACTTCTCTCATTAAAATAGCTACACCTATATAATAAAGAAAGCTGCACCTTATACAAAATTATGGACCAAAATACAATTTCAGTACTTTCATACAAGCCCAACTGGCAACTTTCAACTGCCCTCTGGGAAGAGGCTTCGCAGCATCCGCTGCAGGTCCACCAGGTTCTGCAGCAGCGTTGAACTGTTGAACTCTAAACTGGACTCTGCATCACACATGCATAGAACTGAACTCTATGGCAATTTTGCATCATAATTTTGCACATATTATGTGAACTTTCTAACATATAGCAACTTGTATGATCTCAGAATCAAGAAGTACTTTAAAGACTTAAGTAAATCAGACTCAGACATACTTTAATGAAAATGTGTGTATATATATATATATATATATATATATATATATATATATATATATATATATATATATATATATATATATATATATATATATATATATATATATATATATATATATATATAATAAATCATTTCTAAAGAATATTTAAAGTTTTTACGGGGTACATTTGAGCCAAACGGTGAGAAAAATCTGGTCATCTCTGTTTAGATGGTGGCGTGCAGAGACATTTTTCCTCTAAACATTATGCCAACAGTGAAGTTTAGAGTTGGTGTACGCCTTTCTATTGGGATGGATAAATGGACTGGGATACAAATCTCAAGATAAAACCTGGGCTGATTTTTCTACAAAGCATTTATTAAAAACACAGCCAAGGAAACTGTTTCAGTTTTTTGAAAAAAAATAGCAGAATCAATAACCGGGCATAAATCCTATTCAAATCTATGGAAAAAATGGAAGATGTAAATGAAGTTTTAACTCAATCTGGTTTGAATTTTATGTAGGCTCTCTCTTTGGAAATATATTGAAAGAAAAACATTGACGCCGTTAATGATTATTTCCCTGCTGTTTAATGTTGGCCTGGATGATCATGATTCTGAGAAATATTTCTGCCCTAAGATGCCCAGGAGAGCTGCCTGCATCAATTACGGTTTTCCCTGAACATGCTGCTTTTTGCATGTAATCATCATTAGAGGGCAGAACATGTGTTTCCATGCTATACTGTTGATGCACAGACTGATCCAGTCATTGACTCATTAGTATCTGTTTAGATGCAATAACTAAATGGATGAGCAACATTTTGTAATCTGATTTTAGGGAACAAAATTACTTGTTTTCCTGATTTGGGTCCAAAGCCTAAATGGAGCCACCAATCTGGTATTACCTTAAATTCTATTTTGAACCTAAAATCAAATAAAAAAAGTCAAATTACCTCAAACATTAGAGTAATATCAGTTTTGATGGATGCGAAAATTATTTTTGAACTCTTTGGAGGTTCAACAAAGTAATTATTTGGAGACTTCAGCTCATCCAGGCTACTTGAACCAATAGAATAAAACATGTTGGTCCCATATAAGCTGCATATTGTGGACTCCATTATACTGTCAAAATATTATTTTCAAAAGAGACAGTCAAATTTACAATCCGTAAATGCAGATTTGAATTCTGACTATTGCTCAAGTTTATACATGTTGAATTCAGGAGGCAGTAGTTTTGGTCTGACAAGTACCTTGAATGCATTTTTTTAACAAGACCCCTGAACCATTTATTACATTATATTTTACATCATTCTTTTTTCATATACACACTTGGGGTTCAATGGTTATTTGTCATCAGAATCAGAATCAGACATACTTTAATAATCCCAGAGGGAAATTACTTTCGTTACATGCTCCAGATATACACACATTTTTATATATATGTATATTTACAACATTCCACAAAAGGTAATATGATATATATATATATATATATATATATATATATATATATATATATATATATATATATATATATATATATATATATATATATATATATATATATATATATATATATTGAGGTTTAATGTGAAATTCACAAGTAAAAATCAAACTTTGGTTACTGCAATAGCTCAATGTATAGTTATACATACTATATATATACTGTATGTATAACTATACATTGAGCTATTGCAGTAACCAAAGTTTGATTTTTACTTTTCAAAATTGTTCGGTGCGTTATTTCATGTGTGCAACTGTAAATTGTCAGGATTCTGTCTTTCCGTGCTCTACTAATTCTGCTCCATAGGTGGCTTCAGTTGACGGGTGGGCGTGGCCCACACCTGCGGCTCATTGGGACTTCCTTCTCTGGCTTAAAAGGAGTGCGCAGACAGCTGGAAGGCGCCAGAGTGTTACCCCGTTGTGGTATGCTTAGGCCTTTGACCCGTTTCCTGAGCTTCGTACCTGTGAGTTTTTGAAAACCCTGTTTTTTTTTAATCTAACCTAGTCTCCTGTCTTCTCCAGTTCGTTTTTTTTGGATTTACTCACCTGTGCGGTTCCGTGCTTTAAAGACCAGCTTCCTGAATCCCTGCCTGCTCAGATTTTGCTCTGGCGTCTCCCCTCTTACTTACTTGGTGTTACCAAGCTGGGTGAGAGACCCCTTCTCCTGGATTCACCCTGGTTCTCCTGGACTCACTCTGGTACCTCCAGCTGCTCCTCCTGCCTGCCGCCGCAATGGTGCTGCTCGGGCTCCCTGCCTGTGTTACATCTGCCAGCCCTCCCGTCATTCAGCCATCCTCCTCCATTAGAGAGTTACGGTCACAGAACTCCTTTTCCACTTATAGGTGGAAAAGGAGTTGGTTGAATAGGGTAAGCTGAGCAGCAAGCGGTAAGCTGAGCAGCTTCTGGAGAGATTTTCCCCTGGTTCGATTTGTGTTTAATTATCCTCTTTCTTTCCACAGTCATTCTCGCTCTGACATTCCGACCTCGCCTGTTGCACATATTGTGTGCTTTTTCTTTGAGCCTAAAAATAAACATCTTTGAAACTGTTTCTGTGTTCCGTCAGTGTCTGCATGTGGGCCAAACACCTAAAAACCATGACATAAGGAAATACTCTGTTGATGGAACATATTAATGTTGCATCAGAGGAAAACAAATGAGGTTTAATGTGAAATTCACACAGTTTCTTTACTGGCAGTTTAATCTAGATTTAGAATACACTATAGTTGTTGTTTAAATAAATTATGTTTAAATAAATTAATGAATAAAAATCAACCAAAATAAACGGTTTAGGTGTTTACTAATGTATATCTGAACAAAGTAAATTTTCATCATTATTACACTTTTGAAGATATTGGTACATATCACAAATTAACAATTTTCTAAATCTAATTTAAAACCAAGTTGCTGTTTGCATATGTGACCATAATTATCTCTGAATAACAATGATCAGAATGCATGACTTAGAAGATTCAGCTGAGAGAATTTAAATATTTTTCTAATGCACATGCTACCTTTATGGTAAAACAATTGGCAGTAAGCTGATTTCCAAGATTTGCCATCACACACCAGGCTGCGTTATCAAATATGATTGTCCTGCATTGCTTTCTCATTAGTATTTCTGGATGAGCCATCAAGCATCCACAAAAGAGAGGACACAGCAATGCTTTGCGCTGGTGGTTAACAGTTTTTAAACTACTAAAAACCTCCCAGTTTTACACTTTGACTTGTAACTGAGTTGAGGTCAGTTTCTAATGGTTTGAGGGTTAAATAAAAGCAGGAGCAAGCTGATACTGGGTCAGGGCTTCAGGAGTAATTAGGCTGAGAAATGAAGCCTCTCTCCTACAGGGAGCAATTTAATCTGCTGTACAGATGGTGCTAGAAAGGTGAACGTCTTCACTCTTCCTTCTCCTCCTACTCTTACAACTCTGCTTTTTTGCATATAGCTTGATGCGCTATGTAAATATTTATATATATAAGGACACAAAAAATGCATGTCTCCAGAGAAATCTGGTCACCCGGTAACATTGATGCTATTCCATTAGTGTTGTCCAATCTACCGAATAGTAATTCTTTAAAAGAACACCAGAGAACGGCTTTTGTTGGTGGAAATGACGGTTTCGGTTTTGTTGCTTCAATGTGAGTGGTTGAAGTAGCACGTCAGTAAAGATGACGAACAAGTGGTTTATCCAATCATATGCAAGAATATTTGATAAGGCCCCTCCTTCTGAAATAAATCTCCAATGGAGCGATTCCAGATGGATGTGTGGAGCTCTGCAGAACGAAATCCATCTGGCGAGAGTCAGGTTAAACATCCGTAGCACTGTAGTCTGTTTTATTTTATTTTCAAAATCCATTGAATCGGGTTAGTTCCAGTTGTCCTTCCAGTGGTTCCAGCGGTGCTTTACTGTATTCATTTGTATTTTTACATTCACAAGAGGCTACTTACATAAACATGGCCTGTGGATGATTATAAATGAGAATATTTTACCTCACAAATTCATATTTTGCCCTGCATACATACACATGGTTGCATGGAGATTATATTAGGTCGAGGCGATTCAGCGCTGTTGACGAGAGCCAAGAGTGTTGACTTGCATATTTTCCTGCATGAATTCAAACCTGTCAGCCAGTATCTGCTCCTAGACGCTGCTTGGGCCGTGTGTGTATTTGTGTGGATGTGTCACAAGGAAAGAAAATTAGATGCAGTAAGTTTGTTGTACGCAGCAACAAATTGTCAGCGTGTGTACAGGCGTGTTTGACTTCTGGCATATTAGGCCTTCGTTTTTATTATTTGAATTTTTTCATTATTCCCAGCAATGGTAGCAGCTGTTGAACTGAGAGCCTCTGTACTAATCAGCCTGTTTGCACACATACTATTCCCATGTTTGTACTATGGGCCAATCAGAAAGAGCTGCAGGCTTTGGATGCTGACCTTCGACGGCGCATTCAAAGTTTCAATAGATATGCAAAGCGTGTGTATCGAAACGGCTCTTTTTTTCCAATAGGTTCTTGATCTGTTCTAGGAAAGTGTTTAAAGAAGCCTTTAAGATAAAAATGACCAGCAGCCTCGTGTTAAAAAAAAAAAAAACTAACCAAATATTGACTTGATCATGAAGAAACTGAATTGTTTTTTTTAGCTATAAACAAGTCCATTGAGTCCATAGACTGTGGATTCAAGGATTAAAAGTTCAAGAGCAAATTGGATACAATTATCTTCATCGCTTTTTTTAAATTTAGAAATTACATTTTTAACTAGCTCTCAGGTGATCCAGTGAAGTTATTATCTATATAGCAAGTTAGATAGTTACAAATAAATAAGGTTGGTGTACCATGTTTGGGAAGTGCCATATTTATCATGGTTACTGTATAAAAAAAACTTCAAATAATAGCTTAGCCTGATGGGTCGGCAAGGAAAGCCTGGCAGCCAGGTACGCTTATGATGCAGTGAGGGGGAAACCCTGCAAACGTTTATCCACCCTCACACACGCAACAACACACAAATAATCCAAATGGTAGAAGGTCAGGCAAACAAAGGTTGCTATTACATCAATGTGGACTGTCTGCTGTGATGCTGGCTTGAATCTGGATTTAATGAAGTCAATTACACTTTGTGTACTTCAGATATTCTTTTTGTAGAGCAAAACTGTCCTGGCAAATGTAGGGAACCAGCTTTTGTGTGTGGTATGCCTGATATGCTACAACTGAACATGTGCAAACATTTTGTCTGTCTGTCTGGAAAAAGTTAATGCTGCTCATATCTGAAGAATCGACAGCAATTAAGTTAAAATTGTTTGCTTAAATCAAATTTAACATCAGTAGTGGAGAAATCCAAATAATTTTAATTTATGAAAATGCTTCTGTCAGACTGTCAAGATCTTTTTTTTTCCTTTTCAAAATTTTTTAGACAAGGTAATCAGTTTGATTTATTTTCTTTTTTCAGAGCACATTACTAGATTGTTTAAAATGTGTCTCTTCATGGTTAAATTTCCCCCGTTGACATCTATTTTTGATATGCCCGCAGCAAGCTTTCTCAAATGCTTTTTGCCATTGTTGACAGGCCCTTCTGTCATGAAAGGATTTTAAGAAAATATTTATTTAAAACCAAGTGTTAGGATTCCATTTATTGTTGAATGGTCAGCTCATTTTTTTTCTGTGTAAAATCTTTACTAAAGCTTGCATCTTGCACTTTATGACTTGTCTTGGACAAAAGGGTGTGCTGGCCAGACTGTGCATCTACACAAACTGTGTCATGAAGGCACACATTTGTGAGGCAATGTGAAAATGTTTATTTCTATCGCTCTTAAGTGTTATTGTCTTCTCTGGGCCTTGAATCCACATTTTGTCCGTGCTGTTTTGAGCGCTGCGCCTTGAAACCTTAAATTTGTACATCTCAGCCATTGCCATTTTCTCCGCATTCCTAAAACGTAAAGCTAAAGCATTCCCGTTTAGTGGTTGCTAAATTATTGTTCTTGATCAAACACCAACGGACTGGATGTTTTGCTTCTAGATTAAATTCATCCGATTGCCATCTTGACATAAAAGGAATGGAAATTAGCTAGATTTTCTTTCATCAATGTCCCTAAACTAAAGTTTAAATTATGCATGTACAGCCAAATCCATCATTATACTGGTTTTAAAGGATTGTTTTTTATGAATAACTTTCCTTTAGGAAAAAAAGGTTTGCAGCATCCTGTGTTTCTTGCATTTAGAATCCATATTTCCCTTCCAGATTTGGTGCTTGAAAAGGCAATAAACTTGATTCATTTGGGGCAGTTTGGTCTTAACCACGCTTGTCCCCAACAGTTCAGGTTTTGGCACCTAAACGACACTGCACAAAAAAATTAATGGAACATATTAAAAACACATCAGATCTCAAACGGACGGCAATAATGCTAGATGTCCATACTGATATGGAATGAGTAGGAACAAAAGGAGGCCACATCATTTGATAAACATGGTTAACCCACAGAGGGCTTAATCCAAGATCACAGGGAAAATGAAGCCGAAAAATGAATGTGGCAGGCTGGTCCACTTTGCTGGAATATCGTTGCAGCAACTACAAATGATGCATAGTAGTTTGCGTGGCCACCGTTGGCTTCCATGCACACAACGTAGGGGGATGCACCGAATTAAGAGTATTTATGATAAACCAATCATGGTGAGCAAAGTTGGCAGCATAATGTTCACAACAGTTTTTACCAGATCCCTGCACGTCTGCATGCAGCAGATGAGCTCGTAGTCTCCTGGAATCTCCTCCATGCTCTTGAGACACCGCAAACCTTCTGGCAATGGGACGCATTGATGTGTCATCCTGGTGGCGCTGGACCACCTGTCAAACCTGTGTGGGATCCAGGTATTGCCTTGTGCTTCCAGTAGTGACACTTACCCTAGTCAGAGGCAAAACTACTGAAAAGCAGTGAAATAAAAACGAGCGAGCGGTCATCTCATTGATCCCCTTTAGTACACCCGTGATTCATTAACACCAAAACATCAGACACCGATTAACAACACCTTTTATTACTTAACTGACAGGATTAGTATCCCAGAAGTTCGACATACTTTGTGTTATACACTCTGATTTTAAAAAAAAAGTTTATTCAGGTTGTATTTATTTTTTTTTTTGATTATAAAGTTTATATAGCCTGTTGCATCATAAAATAAGTTGGGCTCCCGCTGATGAGACCAGTCGGTAGCGCCCTGGAAAAACATTAGGCTTACAGAATGTGACATAAGGCATTTGTAATCAATAGTCTCCTTCAAACCTGATCAATACACATTCCTCTCAACCCATCAATGGATGGCGAGTTGGGTGGGAGACTATATTTGCAGAACAAACATAAGACTTAAAAAGGTCACTTGTCAGAATAGAACAAATTGGGCTGTATTTACCTCAAACACTTGTGCAAAAAGTAAGTTTTGTTTATCTTCAAGATCACCTCTTGCACTTTTCCTATGAGGACTGCCCTTTTGCACTCCCCAACTGATTGCTGCTCTTTGCCTGTTGTCACTGCTCTCATCGGGAAAGGAACCAAAGGCCGAAACAACTCCAGTGATTTCGCTGATGTACTCTTGGGTTTAGAAATCACGCTGCCTGCCAACTGCCAGCTCTTTCCAAAAGAGCCTGACACTTTGATTAGCTGATCCAGCTTTTGTATGGGCCATCTTCCTCTTGAATCACACAGTAACTACAGCCTCACAAGCAAAGCTAAATCTAATGTCATTTGTTACAAAGGTGTCACAGTATGACATTTTTCTCTGTATAACATTTCTTGCAATGACCAAACTTTTAAAAATTTGCCATTAGATTGACAGAAATCAAATAAGTTCAACCAGACTTGTCTCTATTATTGAAATAACTTTATAAAAGATCAAAAAGAGTTGGAAGTTCCCAGCTTATTAGCCTGTGAAATATTTTTATACTACAAATTTGACATTTCATCCCTGAAATACTAGTGCAAACTTTTTCTGTCGGTTCAGACTATTCCTTTTTTACCATTTATGTTTTTTTGACATGGTCTTTTTTAGGTTACAGTGGCCCAGGAATTGGGGAGTTTGTCCTGCAATTGCTGGGTTGCTGGTTCGATCCCCTGCTCTGACTGTCTCAGTTGTAGTCCTTGTGCAAAACATTTTTCCCGTATTGCCTGCTGGCGACAGTCAGAGTGCCAGGTGGCGCTGCTTTATGTCAGCCTCGCCTCTTTCAGTCTGCCCTAGGGCAGCTGTGGCTACTAACGTAGCTCACCACCGTCAGGGTGTGACTGACTGTAGTATAAACGTTTTGAGGTCGTCAGACTTGATAAAGCGCTATAAGAGACATTTACAGTACAAGACATTTTCCATTTAATTAGAACTGATGATTTTTCTGCATAAATGGCCCCTGCTCGCACAAAACGGTGAAAAATACATTTTCTACAGATAGCAGCCATTATTGCAAGCAATCAGTTTTCTACAAATTGGTCAAATGAAACTGAAACTCTCATCCGGTTGATCTGCACACTTTTAAATGAATTTTGGTATGATGTAGTGCTACTCTAATTAGGAAATGATTTGTTAATAGGAAATGTAGTCCTCCCAGTCAGATTTATTTTAGACCTATTTGCGTTTGAGCCTCTTTATGTGCCATAAATTCCAGCCATGCCTTGTAATTGCAGTCCCTGGCATATTTATGAGCCAGTTTCACATATCAAAGATGTCGACTGATGAACAAGGGCATGAATCATGGTTTCACTGAATTTCATCACAGCTCTGTGGTCGTTTGTGTCCAAACAAATAATTCAGCTATAGACTACAATAAACAAATATGATCTGCTGGTCAAAACAGTAAAGGGAAATTGTTAAATTGGTTTACAAAATCGTAAGGAATATTCATGTTTTCCTTCTGTGACAACTCAAAGTTGAGATCAATACAAACGGAAAATTTAGCACAAATGGAATGTGTGCGTGCAAATTTTTCTGCTGCTGATGGGTCACATTGCATCAGAAAATGTCTGAGTTCATACACGTGTGGTTGTACCTTTGCATCCTTCTTGTTACTTAGTGGGTGACTAATTACATGTATTCACAGCACAGCTGGGCGCAGATTTCTGAGAAGAGCTCAGAGCAGGTAGAAAATGGAAATCAAGGTGATGGCAAGAGGTTAATCGGAGGAGCTGAAATGGCAAATTTCCAAATGACGAGGCACTTACTCATCACTTTTTCATTTTCCATTTTTGTTGTTTTCTACAATTTGAATAATGCATTCCCGAAATGCACAAATTAGCTTTACGTCATCAGTGGGAGGGATCGTTTTTAAAGAGAAACTGCTTGCAAATGATGACAAATGATCCAAACGTGTAGATTTGAAGCAGTGTCTGAAGAAGTTAATGTCCAAAGTCAGTCCTCTGTAGCCAATATTTAATATTTGTACAAATGAATGGTTCTTTACAAGACCTTCGGAAAATTTCACGACATGCTGAAGAGGTGGTTCAGCAATTTGAATGAGCTGTGTTGGAGCGAGGTCATGACTAAAACATGCAGCATGCTAACCCGTGACTGCTGGACACCAGTTGTTAGAGGATTTCTACCAGGCCAGGATGTTTTTTGTTAGAAAGTGGTTCAGTCATGCAGCTCAGTAGTCCAGGCATATGGGGGACGTGTTTGTCACATCCAGAACATAACCAGTACTTGTCAGAAGCTACTACAGTTCCAGTTTAGTGATGCTGTTGGCTGCTTCTTGGAAGCCCTCCTGGCATATTTCAGTCTAGTTTTTCCATCAATTCTGGAGTTGTAATAA
The DNA here is from genome assembly GCF_011125445.2 of Fundulus heteroclitus. NCBI lineage: Eukaryota > Metazoa > Chordata > Actinopteri > Cyprinodontiformes > Fundulidae > Fundulus > Fundulus heteroclitus. The sequence goes on from NC_046375.1 coordinate 5,416,475, forward strand.
CATTTTTGTTGTGTTGTACCCGTGATCCCAAATATTCCCCTGTTATTTCCCAATTGTCTGTCCAATTGTTTCCTCTCCTGACCAATACCTTTTTATAAGATCCTGGTAAACCAGGTGTGAATTCAAGCAGAGTACTGAAATTGATTCAAAAGGGCCTCCAACCTAATTTAAGGATGTATTGTTTATTAAATGATTAGATACGTTATTAAATGTACACATTTTTGTTCAGTTTAAATGTAAAGATGTCTGGGGAAAAAAGCTGAAAATGTTTTATATTTATAGCTGTATCTTTTTTTTGTCATTAAATCTTTTTTTTTTTTTTTGCTTTATTCAAAGTAAATGTAACTTTTCTCTGGATAGTGTTTATGGTAATGTACTCCTGATTGCCATTATCTGCAAACAACCTCAAGAAATGGCCCTGTTTTAGTACATCAGCACAGTTCAGCATGACTGACCATTTGTAGCCGAATCTGGTGCCAGAGACAACTAAGCGGCAGCAGTCCCCGCCTTGGAGAGAGTGCGTTCCCTGGGCCTGCAGAAATAATGACATCCTGAATCCCCACTGAGTTCCTGTTTCTATCAGGTCTAATCCAAACTAATCCTCCTCAGAGTACACACCCTGCAGCAGTCCTTCAGTTTTCAGGTTCACTTAGATCGGAGATGAGAGTGAACAATTTAATTTATTGCATTTTTCTCTGATCCAAAACACAAATGTTTTTTTTTTCAGTAGAGACTAAATTGGAATCTGCTGATTCTTATGTTGTCACTGATTTAAAGATGCAATCTTGTCTACTTTTAGTCTACCACTAATAAGTCAGTTCCAGGGATGTAAACATGCCACTGAGTGTCAGTTTATGTTTTAGCTTGAAGGCACCAGAGACGACAAAGAAATGTAGACAACTTTACAACTGGATGCACTTGAATGAATTTTGATCCGCAAGGCTCTCTGAATTCTTTGTAAGCTCGTTCTCTTGTTTACTCCGAACTGACAGTGAAGATCGAGCTGGTTTTTGCGAATCTATTGAGGCATCAATGTATTTGTCATGCTCTGATTGTGTCGGACAGCAGGTGTCAGGAACCCAACCTGGCCTTGCTTCTGTCGGTGCTGGCTGGAGACGGTAACCAGTCCGGAGACGTGTCTTTGAGAGTGTGCTGGGTTTTGTCTGGGCATTTGTGAATCCTTCTTGGTTGTTTTTAGAATGACGCAGTAAAAGCATTTCAAAGCGGGTGGGTGAAAAGTCAGACTGGACACTAGCTGTGCTTCAGCAGACTTGGTGTGGTGCAAGGTTTTGGTAAGAAGTAGCTACAGCTTTAGATTCATGGTTTGATACAAATAGTACATGGAAAGAAAATCCTCTTTCTTGCCCATACAATGTCTGAAGAAAGTTAAACAGAATATTAGACTGTTGTTCAAGAAAATCTAAGCGGTGAGAGTTTATCCTAATACCTTTGATGGGAATGGTGAGTATGCGGGAGTCACAGATGTGCGGCTTGTTTTTGGTTATGAATTTGGGAGCCTAAGGCGCTGCTGTAGAACTGGGCTGATGTGGGGAAATTAAGAAATTTCGGTGATGATACGAGCAGCCGAGTTCTTTCATGCCTGAATTATGATCATTTCAGTCAGGATTTTTTCCAATGTGTTTTTATTTTATTTTCTTGAGGCATTAAAAAAGGTGGAATTTTTTTGTTGTTGCCAAATTTGTTTATTCAAGGATGTTCATTCAGCGGACAGCATGGATTTTAAATTTCCTACTAATAGAATACTGTTACAATGAACACATTTTGACATTTAAAAGAATGCACAAACAAAAAACTTTGCAACTCTTATCCTAATATTTACTACCATCTCATCCCTTTCTTCACTCCATCTCATTCAACCCCTTGATCTTATTTTAGTCTTATCTTTGCTCCTCTTAAACAGTATATTAATGTGGACATTTAAAATTTTCCACAACTAACACTGAACATGACACAACCATTCTGTTGTATTCTGTAACTACACAGCTAAGTCTCATCAGTTTTGGATTCATAGAAATGCTGCAAATCGATCTTGTATGAAAATTAGGGCACAAAGCCACAACACGCTGCATGCAGACGTATTTTGTTTTACGTGAGCAGGCTGGATCATTGCATCTGTTGGCATTTCTGGTTTCAGAGAGCTGGGGTCAGTGTTCTTCAGGACCAAACCAGAACTCGTGAGGTGTTTTAGACACTGCACTGGGTTTTAAAGGTGACTGGGTGGTGCTGGGCCTTCTTCTTGTGTGTTTCTGGATGGAACCTTGATTAATTAGCGCATGGGCTACAGATACTTCCAAATGTAGATCCATCTTGTCCAAACCAGACGTTCTGTAACAGTCAGGTCCAAGATGTGAAAAAAATCTCTGATGTACCGTTACTTAATTTTGCATCTGAGTATACATTGCAGCACACTGATCCATGAGATCTACTCCTCCCATATGCTGATTGTACAGAATCACAGAAAATGACCTTTGGATGCTGAGCATCTTTTTCTTTTTCTTTATTTCTGGAACAAATCTGTTGGGGACAGAGCTGTGCAAGAAGAGGCCATATGAATCACTGAGCTATCCAGCGAGCGTGTGATGGTGATGTTTTCAGCATTGCTGACGACAGACCAAGATACTCTTCTTTCACTTTTGAGTTGCATTTCTCTTTAGTTCAGTTGTGCCCCCTGGAGCCTGATGATTCTGCAAGTGCCAGTATCAGCAGGCAGTTGCTCCACTATCTTGTAGGCTTTTCTACACACTGTACCTGAGCACTGAAAAAAATGGAAAAACCTTACCTGTTAATGGAAACGATAGACTTTTTTCCCTTCCAAAATCTTTAAGTTATCCATGTTTTGCCAGTTTATATACTGCTTTAACACTTGGTGGGGATGGTGCGTATTGTAGAACTATAGTCAGGGTATGATATCAATGGCTGTTGAAATATTGCCACTGATACATGATGTCCTGTTTAGTGGACAGGTGACCAGCTATCATTTTCTCCTAATATTTAGAAAATATACCACTGGTTTTCTTTGTTTGTTACTTGTTGTTAAAATGTTTTTTTTACTTGCAAAGGTCTTCTACTTTTGAAGGATTGACTGGATATATAGATAACTTTGTGTCTATCATCTTGAATTTGAGAAAATTTGGTTGCACTTGCAGTTCATTGCCAGTAGCTGGCAGTGTATTGCATGATGCACTAGTATCCACCTCAGTGGCCTATGGGCAATTAAAACTAGGGCTGTATGATTTTGCCCAAAATCAAAATTGCAATATATATCAACCACAATTGCAATTTTGACCCTTCTCTGCATTAACCACAAGCAACAAAAATGGCCTGAAGTTTGTAAACAATGATTATTTAAAACAAGACATGATAGTCATAAAAACATTCTTATTCAAGAGAATAGCTTGTTGAGTTGGACAATCCTTGTTGAACATAAAGTGCAACCAACAAACAAGTCTATGTATTACACAGTTTGACCGCTCCTTACTGCTATGGTGAGATTCATGAAAGCTTCAGGTTAAAATTTCTCATATAATTATATAAACTCTAAAACAAGTAATAAAATTATCTCAGGCAAACCCACTGTAGACATATTACTGACACCTAAAGAACACGTCTCATCCATTGTTACAAAAAATGCAGACCTCTGCGATTTAGAAATTGCGTTTTTTAAAAATTGTGAATATGTTGCAAATGTGATAAATTGTCCAGCCCCATTTAAAACATAAAAACCCATGTATAGACAATAAAATGCCTTTTAAATAGCTGTCCACTGCAGTGACCGCTATGCATGAAAGGGTTAAAGAGGGATCTTGGAGGGAGACCAAAAACAAGAGTTGCAGTAATCAAATACGGGAGGTGACGAGGCTGTACAAACAAGAAATAAGGTGGAGGGGAAAGTGAAGGACTGAGACGATTATCGTCGCAGATAGTTTACAGACTGGTTGATATTAATGTGGGAGGTGAAAGATGAGGAGCTATCACGGATAACTTTAGGTGAGGAGGAGTCCATGGAGCTGACAATGGAGAGAATTTGACAATGGTTGTTGTTAGAGCAGTCATTAGTGTGACTGTGCAATTCAATCTGCAATTTCTTAAAGTATTTATTTACATATGGAAAATATTAAGTGTCTCCTTTTTGGAGCAGGGAGTTTTAGGAAAACTTGCCATGTTGGCTCTTTAAACAAACACCTGACTAACACTTCCAATAAGCCTGTTCTATAGTTCTGCAGGTGTATCCCAATAACCATGTTATATGAATGTGTATTCTAACAGCAAATAAATTTTATGTATGCAGAACATCAACTCTTGAGGATGGTTAATTCCAGGTACTTTACTATTGTAAACGTTTCTGTATATGACTGAAATTTTACTTCTGAACACATCTGTTGAAATTAATACTAAGAGGCCCCTTCAGAAGATTTCTTTGATTAAATCTAAAAGGTTAATGACGTAACTGACATTAACCTTAGGTTTTGTTTTGAAGGCTCAACTTCATTGTGAAAGTATTGTCTAAATTAAAAATATAATACTTTAAGGTAAATTTGATTAATGGAATTGCAGGAATTAAGAGCGATCGTTAGAAGCCAATCAAAATAAAACTGTATGGTCTTGGCCAAACTATCTAGCAGCATCATTAATTGCAGTAGTTAATTTCTTTCTGCAAAGTTCATGTTTACTGAATAGAACCATGTGTGACAGCAATAATCACAAAGAAAAATACACCTTTTTGCCATATTGCCTTCACTTATTGGGCGGAGCGACACCTAGTGCCCGCCTACCAAAGGTTGGTTTTAGCCAATCACGGTATCCAATGAAAATGTAAGCAACAGGTTTCATGAGAAACCACAGGTTACGCTAGTCAGGGCACTTCTTGCTGCTCTTCTTTCAAAAATGAAATCACGGATTCTGACAACACACGGGTGATGGCAGCAGCTATACGTGCATCCTCCTGCACTACTATGTTGATTTTGGTTAAGGTCTGAACAGTTGAGGCAGGAGTGGGACAAGATGGATTTTCCAGTGTTTGTGAACACACAAATACCATGGTTCAGGTCAAGGTTAAGCTCTCCCTGATCACAGCACTACAGCTCAAAGTGGCAGGTATGGTAACCCAATAATAAGGATTACTAAGATTATACAGGAAAATATGTCATAATGCTGTTTAGTGGAGAGTAGGGTTAAGTAGAATAAAAGGTTGAAGGTAACAGAGGAATTTGAGTTGGGTGTAGAACAGAGTTAAAACGAAAGCTTCATTTTCAATTTCATCAGCATCAACAGGTTGACTTTTGCGCTTTTCTTTAAAAGACTGAGAAAGAAGACATGTTTTTATAAAAATTCCTTTTGCCTGATATTTAAAACCATTTACCTGTTGGTGAGCTGACCCTGGAAACTGAGAGCTGTCAAAAATAATTTTAAGTTTCTTTCTGTCCTCACAGCACCGTTCCTCAGTTCTTTTTTATTTTTAGTGTTTGGCTTCAGAGATTTTTGGATCAAAGTTTTTCACCTTGAGAAGTGCAGGCAATCAGGTGAGCCACCATGTGTCATCTGCATATCTAAAGTCATTCTTTCACTGTGAAAGATGAAATTTGTTGCACAAAATGTGAGATTTCGTTATACTGTAGTATGTTCTGCAGTTCTGCTTGTTTTTTTTTTTTTTTTTTTTGCTGATGAGAGCATCACAACAAAGTTCAATTCCAATTGTTTGTACCTAAAAACTTAGGGATAACTTGTTTGAACTCAATCTGCTAGATGTTAAATAATTAAAAAGCACATGTTCTGTCATGTAACAATATTTTAATTTCTTAAATCAGTGTGGAGATAACATGAAGGTCTGTGAGGCAATGTAGAAAGGTAACTGGGTGAAGGAAAGCTGATTGTCCTAATATATTTGTTTTTATTTTGGATTAGCACACTGCTAGCTAATTTCTGTCTGTTGAAATGGCAAGTTGAACATTTAGAAGGGCTAAAGTGGCCAATATGTTTCAAACGTAAGCTTAAATTTACATATTGTCTTAAATTTTATTCAGTTAGTATTTGACACTGAATTTTTCCAGTAAGTTGTCAGTTTGTGAAACAGCTCCAGTGTTTTGACCGTTGTCTTATTTACACGTGACAAAAATCAAGTAAGCACTAGATTCATTGTGTTATGTTTTCAGTTCTGCCAATTTTTAAATACAGGATCTTCTGCAAAGGCTTCAACAGCTGCTCAGAATGTCATCTTTTCATTTATATCAGGCTGTGGCACAAGGTTTCCGTTTCATGAGAAACAATACAGAGCCAGTTTCGAAGCAATATCAAAGAGCACAGTTTCCCATCACACTGAAAAATGTCTTATCAGCTTTTAAAACGCTGCTAAATATAGTTTCAGTTTGTTCGAGTTGCAAATAAGCTTTTATTTGCTGCCAGGGATTAGGGAGGCAACTCGCACAAAGGTATTGTTGATAACAAACACTGATCTGTGGCCAGAATCGCAGCAACACAAATTTTTAATTAGAAGCTATAAAAAGGAAAACGCACAAAAGAAGAAATGTTTTTGAATCTTCTATTGTGTCTGTTGGATTAAAGCCTCTTTTGTGTGGGTGTTGCAGGGTTTGCTTTAGTACGACTGAGCTGCATGTGAAATGTATTTATGCAGATAGTGACTAACCGCAAATAATGAGTGTCTCAGCAGCGCGGGATAAGTGAGCATTTTGTTTATCCGGGGGTCTGTGGCACCACAGTTCTTTGTTGTTACACAGCAGTCTTTTCCTCCGAGGAAATCGTTTTATCCCTAATTAATCTCCCATATATTCACGACTTAACCGGATTAACATATTGTTTTGTTGGTGCAACAATGACGCAGCCGTTTTCTGGGCTGTAATGAGACGTAGTACATCCTCCTTACTCGCTTGTCAAATTTGGCTGAAATCACAAAGGGCGGCACATCAAAGGACCCCAAGTGCACAATGAACATGCACATACATGGCCTCCCCACATTCAGACTCAATTAGGGGAAAAAAGGTAGTGAGAAAGGGAGATGGCAGAGTTGAATTGAATACATTCAGAAAGGTGTTAATATTTTGATTGCCGGTTGAGCTGACCTGTGAATATGTACACCTGCAGCCATTATTGTGCTAATGCAGCACAAAGCTGCTTCAACCCGATCTGGTGACACCTGTTTGCTGAATTTAATTATAAGTTGTTGTTTTTTTTTAGCTTCTAACCAAGGAAAACTGATATAAATAAGAGGCTGCAGTATACATTCAAAGCTGTCCGTCTTTGTCCTCTGGCTAGGCCAGGATTGTCCCAGCTGCAGAGTTGCTCAATAAAACTATCAGCTGTTTTAGTAAATGACAAGACTTTTGCATGAATTGACTACATTCATCTACCAACTCAATTGTACCTTTAATTGTGAGGTGGTGTTCTTTTTTTTTTTTTTTTATTCAAACCATCTAAACTGCTGCAGTGTATATTTTTAAGGCTCCACCCCTGGGATCAGGATTTCCAAGTTTCAGTCTATAAATATGGCAGCTTGTAGTGTCATAGCAAAAAAGAATATCAGTTGGTTAAAAATGGCCATCTTCAGTTTTCTTTAAAAACGTGAAACAAGGAGTTGAAATATGCTTAAACATTTTACTTTCCTGTGAAGCACTGAAACATTTTGTTGTATAAACAGTTAATTTGAGAGCTGTTTCAAATCTGTGTTTCATAAAGTCTACAGACTTGTGGAACCTGTGAACATAATTGGACAGCATTCCTCAATGCCTCTTCATATCCTTGGTTTTTTTGCCTTAGAAACAGCATAGTC